>NC_138660.1:15602582-15638575 GCF_964273445.1 Streptopelia decaocto
GCTGCAACAGTATGTACAGACACTGCGGCCAACCGTCCTCACACACTGACCAAGCACACAAGTCCTCCAGGCCAAATTAGCAGCTCTCCTACAGGCCATCTTGCCAGCCCTAACACCTGGGTGTTTGTGATAATTGCAAGATTTCATTTCTATTATGCTATTTTAAGCTAATCCGTGCAGGAGGATCACTGTGACTCAAGCTGACAGCAGCGGCTGCAGAAAGGCTGACAAGCTGTTGTGCATCTGGGAGAGCTCATGCACACAAGGGCCTCTGTAGGCAAGGAGACTGGACATGTAACAAGGATTTTCTTCTATAGAAGTAATTTGCAGAGTTGCTTACAACTTTTCATTACTAGGACAAAAGTCTCCTTTTAATAAAAAGTCTGGTGAGAATTCTCACAGAAAATAAACATTTTGGAAGAAAATGAGGATTTAAATATTCAAAATGAGCAATTTTTGAGGCTGTTTTAAATAAGGATTCCAGATATTTAAGAAAAATAATAACAAAGCCCTACAAGACAATACCTATTAGATGACTAAACGTGTCTGCTTTTACCCAGAAGAAACCTATATGACTAATTATGCCACAAATGTTTCCTGCACATTTTGTTTTCCAGGAAATGGACCCAGCACTTGTGTCCACATCCTATGTCTATTTACAGCTAAAGCTTTATCTGTAGAAATATTTTATATATGCTAACATTAAAACAAACAAATAAAACATATGTAGGAAAAGACAATTGAGCTGCTCCTGAGTGTGTTTAAATATGCTTATAGTCTTTATGGTTAGAGATTTTTTCACTATTGGGAATTTAATTTTAGACCAAAGATTATAGCAACCTTTTATGAAAATAACTTTCAGTCATATGCTATTACAAGTTTTAAGAATCATTCTCAGTTCTTCAGATACATTGTATTTCATCACAAATAGTTTACCTGAGGTTATACTATAACTTCCAGAAAGAATATAATTTAAGGTTGTTTCTTGTACCGCTGGATCATAATATCTATTGTATAGAGTGACTTCTTTTGCTTTCTTGGGGGTTGGTCTATGATGTACTGCACATTTTCATAAAGATTCCAGATAGCTTTTTTTTACCACTGTCTATCCTCTAACCCTTGGGTTTTTAACTTCTTCAGCTTTTTTTCAAAAATATTAACAACAAAATATAACTCACGTATGTTCCAGCACACATAAAGCTGTTCTCTTGGCTACCCATTTAACCTTCTGCCATCCAGTCCCCTGAACATCACAAAGCAGCAGTTTGTTCAGCTTTGGATCTGCAGAGGCATTCGTGTTATAGAATGCAACAGTCAAGGTGACCTATTTCATTCACAGATTTCAGACCCAGGAATGTTTATCATTGCTTAGCTTTGTAGATAGTACTTTACAGACAAACCCAATGAACTGTCTGTATGCTTGGGCACTTATTTGCTGTGGACCACAATTTAAAGATCAAAATTGAGAAACATCCCAGTAACTTCAGTTGGAGTTGTGTGCACTGAAGACTGTAGAATCTGACCGAAAATTAATAATTTATGGATATTTTTGACCAAATCATAACGATTAACCTCTTTCCTTTTTGTTGTTCTGTCTACATATTGTGTACCACTTATTGAAGAAAACATCCATGTATATTTTGAGTTAACATGCTGTAGGTTTGGACTTGGCACAGTTTTCGCACATTTACAGAGAAATGTGATGAAGAAAGTGTGGAAGGAGTTGTAGAAAAAGCATTGAATAGCTTGAGATATGACTGAAAAGTAGCTGAACAGGTCATTTGCATTGAGACAGTATATTTAGCAGAGCTATTTAATCTTTCTCATGCTGAGTGCTCAGTAAGTGCAGGATGTGGAAGGCAGTAATGAATACTGATACGTGTTCCCTGCTAACAAATTATCTAAGAGAACATTACACGAGAGATGTTTCCATTGTAGTTAATGTCAGAAGCATTTGTATCGTCGTTATGCAAAAGACATGGCTTCGTTTCTCTGCTGGCTCCGGACCATTGCTCAGTGGGCCTGAGAAGTTTCATGCCCTTCCTTGGATAGGCGATGGTGCGGCGGCCACACGGGCAGCAGGGACATCAACAGACAGCAGCATCTTTCACAAGTAATCCGAACAAGTGAGTGGCAGCCAGGGGACATGTGACATTGTGACACATGGCAAGGAATGGATTTACTAGCTCAGTTATAAGCAACCAAAAGCAGTTTGATACATGCATCAAGTGGAAATCCTGGAGATAAAAAGTGTGCAATGAAGCCAGAGAACACAGACACTGGCTGACAAATGTAATTAAGACCTACCACATCAAAATACTAATTGCCCTAAAAGGCTTAGAAGTATAGAAACTTCTGGGCAGCAAGGAAAGTAATACTGCAAGGATAGTTTTCTTGTGAAGGTTGGCTTGCCATTTTTAAGTAAAGTACCTTAAATGGTATGTAAAGGAAGAGACAATAGCCTTGATGGTTCAGAAGGTGAAGAAGAAAGTAAACAAAAAATACTGGATTGTTTTGAAGTGGATATCCTGCCTCTTTTGTAAAGTATCTATCGGTTATACAGATTCCACAAAGTTAATTCATACCTATTAGCAAAAATTAGGCAATAGAAGGTCCAGATTTTGACACAGTCAGGCTGTAACGCTCCCTTCACAAAAGTCTAAGACCAGCTCCAAAAGCCTAAATTCTAGAATGAGGCAAGAACTGGAGGTGAAATGGATCCTATTATTGTGTGACCCCTTGCTGATAAAACAGTATATGTTGGTGAGTTTCATATATCTACTGACGCTCATAGACGCAATATTGTTCCAGGAATTCAGTGAGCCTCTATTGGCAAAATAGGATGGTCTAGAATAAATAGGTAACATTCATTTTTTCTTTCTTTTTTCCTTTTTTTTTTCCCTCCTTCTCCACCGCTTATTGTTTACCGCCCCCCGCTCCCAATGCCCTCCCCCCAAAAAAACCCACTGTGCTAGTAGAAAGGTACTGCAACCCTCTTCTACATAAGTAAGCTTCTGTGGATTGGTTCAAAGACTTACCAAGCAGTTTGCCATGATGGAGAAATTTCATTTTCCAGAGTTCTTAGAATATAATTTTTCTCTAACAATAGATGTATTTCAAGTTCGTTTTTCATGATCTAGCTACAGCATATGACACCATATCTGTGCTTGATAAATTAACTGTCTATAGAATCCAGACCCCTTTTTAATAGTTTTAAGGGTTTGAAATTTATTAAAAATAGTTTGGAGATTACCCATTTCATCTTGCTTTTGTCTTTCCCTCTTTGGTGTAAACAGAGCTTATCTGCTACAGCAGGATAAAGTATAAAGGAGGAACTCTAATTATTCAATGTGTTCGTGATACCAGGATGTAGTATTGAGGGGAAAAGGGGCAGAGCAAATTGATAAAGGGGATGATCAGCTTTGTTATGACCAGTGAGGAAACCCCTTGTAAAAGTAGTTTCCTGGATCCTCTTACACATATCCAGGATGGACTTGAATCAATACATGTCATGACATAACTCTCTGCTCAAAAATAGTCTCCTTCTAGTCTAGAAATACCTTATGCAAGTTAATAATTTCTTGGCAGAATTTCTCCTGAAAGCTTGTATAGGGCTTTCTAAAATAATACAGCAATGTTAACTGAGACAAATTTATCGAAAACCAGTATCCATTTCCAGGGGAAATAACTCAGAAGCCAGAGTTCAATTCAGTTTGTGCTGAGCACCCTCTAAGGTTGATATTTCTCAGACACTGATCCCTATAATTGCCTTAGAAAGTCAAGAGAATTCCTCCTGTCACACTGGTGATTCTTAGTGATAGGTACACTCGTGATGTCACTAATTTTAGCTCAATTCAGATCTCTTCAAAATATAAGAAAGTCTTTTGATCAAATGGGTCTCAAACAGAAAATCAATAAGAACCTTTAAACCTTTCTGGTTTTTAGATGTTTACCTGTATTTTTATTTCTTCCATGGTTTTAATTCTGTTATTATGTCATTGAACTTGAAGGTAGTTTACATGGGAGCAAAATGTAATCAGAGACTGAAGAAACAGACGTTTGACAAACACCAAATATAGGTACAAATATTCAGTTTATGCTTCAGTTAAGCTGGTCATTGGCTTGGTGCGGTAACTATCCATTGTCTGCAAGTGTTGCCTTTCTATTTTTCACGACTTCTAATTGTGATTCCTTGTTTATTATATATTAAAATCAGCAGTTCTACAAAGGACACAAAAAGATATTGTAACTATGCTGCTGAATAACAAAGTTGAGAGCTGGGATTTGTGGGAAATAGTATCGATTTTGAAAACTATGATGGGTGTCTCCTTCACGCACATCTCAGGAGATGTGAGACTCCCTTTACAATTTTTTAAGCTTTCTTCTTTTATCATGGATTGTCTCTAATTTGGATCCTTTGCCATTCAATTTTTGAATAATTATTCTGTATAGATTTTGCCACGCTTTGATCCCTGAACCCACTGAATAACAAATTTTGCAAAGGAAAGACAGCAGAATGTTCTCATATCGTATTTTTCCCTTAAACTGCATTTTAGTCAGAAAGTGGCCTTTAAAAGTGACGTCATGGGCTCCGTATGCACTGTCTCAAAATCTTTTATGTATCATGTGTTGTCAATTAAGAAACGAAGATTTTTCTATTGGTTAGTACTTTCTCCTTGTTTCAGTTTCCTCCTTATCTGCAGGTAACTGGGAGTTCATTCAGTCTAAGGATGTGTCAGCTTGTATCCCACACCTCCTGCTGAGATTTATTAGGTACTCTTAGCAAAAAGTAAAAAATATGATTGTTTCAGTACTGAATCATCACATGAAAAAAGAATGTTTGTTTCTCTGTTGCCCTTGTATTTTTAGGCATTTTTAAACACGTATTCATGCAATTTCTTAGTGTCTTTTACTATACTATTTCAGCCACCAGAGTGAAAAAGAAATTAATTGAAATTTATTTATATTTCCAACATGTGTCTGAGTGCAAACAAAATGTTATTCACACATCCGAGACTTATCAGTATGTAAGTTAACAGTGTCAGTAAAAACTTGTATTCATAAGTGGGCCCTTATGCACACACAATTAATAGCTTTAGTGTACCTACACTTAGAACTGTTCAGCCTGGGTACTTATTTTTGAAAAGTATATAAGCCGCATTCCTTGCCAACTATTGTAGAAAGTTTGCACAGAGACAGGCTTCCAGACAAGGAAGAAAGAGGGAAATACAAACACTTGGGCCATCGGGCATGACAAAAAGGTAAAAAGGATTAACACATGCAACACTTTCCTACTGAAAGAAAACAAGTGGCATATAGATTTCAAAGGGTGGGAAGAGAAGGTGACAGAAGAAGTAAAATGTCAAACTGATGAAAGCAACAAATTGAGATTATGAAGTCATGGCTAGAAAAAAAACAAGCAAGAGTGAGAAAAGACGGTGAAAAACCAAGATATGGTGTACTGTGTTAAGTACAGATCCTCACAGTGTTACACACACCTGTAGCTAGGACTCTTCAAAGGGAAGGAAAGCTTGTTTAGTCGTAGGGATGCAGAGGAAAATCTGATTATTTTTCTCTAGTACAATTTTTCAGTTTTATGATGTTTTGTTAGGAATGTCTGTCTGAAGTCCTTAAGTAGTACATCAAAATGTGTTCCTGAACTGTAAAGAAACTCTGAAAAGTACAGAAATTGTCAGCCATTCTAAAGCCATTCTACCCTGCAATCAGGTGATCAATCTGAATTCAGAAAAAGAATGAGATTCTGCCAGAGACACAGGGAGTTTTCCCCGACCCATTCTTTGTAGCCATCTTTATGTAAAGTAATTTGGGGGAACTGAAGGAACTGAGGCTTCTATGAGCTCAGCTTGAGCAGTGGCAGGCTTAGATGGGTGGTTGCCTTTGCAAAACCTGACCTAGAACTCACAGATCAAAGTGAGACCAGCACTGGAGCACAACAGCCATAGGAGGAGTCAATGGTACTGACTTGCATGACCTTGAATCCTTGACGAAGATTCAGGAATTTCAATGTCTGTGAGCTACAGTTTGGGACAAATGACTAACTGGACTTCTGGAGTCAGACATAGCCTCATTCCAGATAAATACTGCTTGTGATGTTATTCCAATGAAAATTCCTGAGGAGGGATGACAGTAACACTGTGGAGGGGAATAAAATACCTGAAAACCTGTAGGAGAGCAAAATGCTGGACTGAAGCTCAGCCCAAACACTTACTGGTTACTCACAGATGAGATGGATTTGGCCACTGTTCCCAGTATTGTTAGAAAGGCTTCTGTACCAAGCAGCATTCAACCAGTCAGATAATAGAGTAACTTATAAATTAATACAACAAGGAGTTAATTGTACAAAATGTTAGTGAGCGATTCATAAAAGTAGATGAGGAATCCTTTCCATCTATTATTTCTATAATAATGAAATTATGGTTGTCCATCTGCTCTTTTTACCTTTGAGGAAGGCTTTAGTCCCAGCTTATTTTGTTGATGATAATTAGAGCTTCACGTCACTGACCATCTGGAACAGGAGACGTGAGCACTGGGACACTAACCAAACTTGCTATTAGCAGGAACTTCGAAAGAGCTTCTTTCCAGAATAGATGAAATCCCACATAAACGGATAGCGTCCTTGCTTAATAAAACTTGCTTTCTTTCTTCTCCATGAGCCTTACTGTACAGACCAGTGTTGTGCTTATAGTTAAGGGCGAAAATGCTCTGGAATTTCTGTAATGTTTATTATAGCTAGAATTTCAGTATGAAAATGGAGACTTGGAACAGAATGTTTTCAGGAGGCAGTCCTCATCACTATGGGTTTTTTTCACTTTTTAATATTTCATCTTCCTTTTTCCAATATCAGCTCCACACTGAAATTTTACTGAGCTCCTAGTTAATACATGCTAAAGGTCTTTCTAGCTATAAGTTATCTAATTGGCTTTGTTTTGTTTATGCAATTTATTTGAATAGACAGCCTTTGGTTGCAGTCTGCTAAACTATAATAGATTTCAAAGAGTTCTGTTATGGAGGTTGCCCGCAGGGATGTATGAAAATGTAGCTTAGCTCAAATCAGCTGGGAACGTCTGTACTTGTCATATCCAATCAAATCAGAGTAGCTGCAGGTATTTCTGTCCACTTATACACAAACAAACCGATAACATTTAAAAATATGAAATGCAAGATCAGAATTAAGAATGCTGCTTACAGTGCTTGCAAATCACATCTAAGAGGCAATTATTTAGCTACATTTTCTGTACAAATGACCAAATTGGCATCTTCATTTCAAAGATTCCTATTGGGAACTCTTCAGAACTGAAGTACACCCTGGTACGAGTCAGCTTGTTTTTTGAGCTCTTCCAGATGTTTTTTCTTATCCAAATAAGCTTTCTCTAGTGAATAAGACAGATTTTCTGAGAGCAAGATAATTACACACAGAGTCTAATTCTACTTACAGAGACAACTCCCTTTTAGTTTCAAATGAACGTATTGATACTATTTCCCTTGAAGTTTTCCAGAAGAAAACTCATTTCGTCCTCTCTGGATGAGATACTGTGCATAAGAGTCTGTCTGGTACTTGCAGTAGATGAGCATATTTTTCGAGTCTTCTTGGCAGGGAAGACAGAAGAGGATTATGTATGGGAAAGGTGAGGGAGAGCTTGACATTTCATTTACTGGGTACCCACCAATACTTCTTCATTGTTCAAATGCTTTCCAGAAATACACTATTGAAGAGTACAGCTATCTCAAAGAGATAGAAGTTTTGTTACAACAGGATAAACTCCTATAAAAATTCTTTTATTCTTTGGAGATCAGGTTATGATGACATGAAAGAAAAACCCATTCACACTGTGGGAGAATGGACTGCATATTTCCAGTGGCTACCCAGGAGCACTGAGAAAGGCTGAGGTCTCTACTGATCCTTCTGGGAACCACTCCAGAACCTATGTGCTCAATACACAGTTTTATACAGTTTAATTTGGATTTCATCATTCTAACCTGCTCTAAGGCCTTTTATTTCTTTATTTTATTTTTTTTTTTTTTTTACTAACAGCAACATCAGGTAAACTGGTTCCAGCTACAAGCCTTGATCTTTTAAGACTCAAATCCTTAAGCTACTGAGTCTGTTAAAGTAAATTGCCATAACTCTACATGAAATTCTTTTATATGTGCACATGAGCACATGTATACTTATGTGTGCACATTGAAGCATCCACAAAGCACATCCAACTAGTGCAAAGCTTATCAAGTACTTAAAAGTTACATAATGCCCTAAATATATTTTCTTGTCTTACAGAAGGGGAGTTGAGAGGCACCTTCTGTAAACATTTCAATCAAATGTAATTTTTAGGTTTAGTTTTTCATACGCAGAAACCTCCCTCTCTCCATACCCAAGACATTATTTCATTGTGCATGTTTCACCTTTTAGATTCAGAACTTTAATGTTTTCAGAATATACTTTAGTCTCTTGAGCAAAGAGAATAATTGATGACAGTAGCATGCTGCTGCCTTCCTTGAGTGGAGGCACAGCAGGAGGAGAGACTGTATACCTCAAGCTACTGCATTTCAGAGCCACTTAAACTCTGAGACTCAGCAA
This sequence comes from Streptopelia decaocto, assembly GCF_964273445.1. Lineage (NCBI taxonomy): Eukaryota > Metazoa > Chordata > Aves > Columbiformes > Columbidae > Streptopelia > Streptopelia decaocto. The sequence continues at coordinate 15,611,179 of NC_138660.1, forward strand.
ATTTCTATTCTTAGAATTTATTCCAATGGTTATAAGTCTCCACTCTCTCATTTTTTCCTCCTTCTTTTGTTTTGGTCTCAATCTTATTCTTTCTCTCTCCTTTGTATTTTCAACAGACAAGTGTCACCATCTCACTTTCGCTCTGCCCATTGCCCTGAATTGCATGATCTACTCCACCATTTCTGCTGCAGTCACCAGTCCTTTTGCCTCCCATCTGAGATGGAAAGAAATTATTTCTAAAGATAAGCTAAGACTGTGAACTCTTAACCCAATCTCCTTCATTCTCTAAAGCCAAGAGATACCCTGTCTTTGTTTCTGATACTTGCACCTCTGTTATCCTCCTTATTAAGTTGTGACAAACAGAGAAGCTAATGAGGACAAGGGAGATTGATGCTGCTGGTCAGTTCTGCAGGCTGGTGAGACAATAGGTGGCAGAGTCTGGGGAGCAGCAATTACAAGAAAAAAAATTTACATTTTAGATAGCACATGCCTAATACAAATGAGATGTTAGAAGATTTTTAGCTGATGAAGTTTATCAGATATCTGCTGAGATTTGTCAACTAAACATTTCAGAAACCTTAAAAAATTGCTCAGTTTTGGCACATTTTCACAGGTGAAAGACTCATGAGTAACAGATGAGTAATTTCCTCTTTCCTCCCTTTAAAAGTGACAAGTCTGAATTTCAAAGTGGTACAGTGAGAAAGCTTTGTAATTATATGGTTATACAGTTTCTGTCCAAGATAAGTACACGTGTATTCTCTCTGTACAGGTCCTGCAAATAGAAAAAAGTCTTCAGGAAAAGGGCAAGTACAATAGGGAAATGTAGTCTAAAATGGTGCCATTTTGGTAAAGTCACAAATGATGAAAAAATAACACCCAAATAAAAGGAGAGCATTAGCTGGCATGAAACAGGTATGAGCTAAACTGAGAGACTGGGGACACTCAGTTGTGTGAGTGGCCCTGAGAGTGGATGGTGCGACAAAGCCTGTTCATTTCTACAGCGTTTAGGAAAATAGGGCTCGGGAACATTTGCTGTAAAGACCACTGTATCAAAGAAAAAATCTAGCCTTGTTACCAGTTAGCTCCTAATGTGTCTGGTGCTTTGATGTTGCCAAACCCAATTGCCAGTTATAATGATCTACATATTCCGAATGTATATGCATACGTTTATGTTACTTGAATTCACCATGAAATTTCAGTACATTTCTGGGGAGACATAGTGACATTAGAATTTAGATTTTGAAAAGAAATGTTCAGATATGATTAAAACTTTGAACAAAATAGCATCCCAACAATACATTGAATAAACTGATATTCACAATTTTCCCTTAGTAATTTCTCCATTACAAAATCTCACAAAAGTGAAATAATTTTTAAATATAAAGCCTTTTAATTTTGTATTCCCACTCCTTGCACATTTATATTGACTTAAAAGAAATCAAACGGTTCTTCCTTTCTACATTGTTCTACTGATCTGTAGCAAGCACAGCCAGAAACGATAGCGAGAGAAATGAGAACAATAGAGTGCCTAGCAGACTGCTGTTCTGGGCCTCAGACACACTAGAAAGTGTTATAGTAAATTAAAGTACTCCTGAAGAAAATATTTCAGCCTCCTAGACCATTTAACAGTGTACATCTTCTTTATTACAGTATTTTTACTCCTACAGAGTAACGTAAAGATGTTTCTAAAGCATCATTTTAGGTTGTTCACAGTTTTGCATTCTATTTCTAGAATTAGCAGGACTTAACCCACAACTAGGAGAGTGTTTTCATTGCACGTTTAACGTTACAGTGAGGTGAATGCACAAGTTTGTGAGGCAAGACTCCTTCATTCGAGTAATTATGAGTGCAATGAAGCTAGTCAGAATTATTTTAATTTTATTAATAGCTGTGTTTGAACCTCATGGAACTGCCTGTCTGGGGAAAGTATCTGTTTTAAAACTAAGTGGTAGAAATTACTGAGTTATACTAAATGTTTATCCATAAATCAATGGAGTCTTACATAAGGAAAAATTGTCTATCTACTATCTATCTGCTTCTCATTTCTGTGAGATTTTCCACAGTGCATTGGATCTAGGCCACAGATAACAGCAGATACCTTAATTTTAAAGAAAGGGAGATTTTTCTTTACTCTTTTAATCTTACTGTTGAGAAATAGTTCATGACCAGTTGCCAGTTATATGTCCAAAAACCTTAGCATATGTACTTATGAATAACATACTCTTACCAAAGCAAGAACTCCCATCCAATATATTTTGTAAAGATCTCTTTGATTAAGCAGTATATTTAGGAAACTGTGGAGTTTTTTTAGGATTTTATTATCCAGATTATTTTCAAGATTTCAATTAGCTTTCAGATTGTTCTTCAAGAGCAGTATGTGTTTATGTAGCACTGCTTAAAGTTAGTTTATCATTTGAAACTCCTGTAGCAAGGATGGAGAAATAAAACTGTACCAAGAGTTTTGAGAAAAACATCCCTGAAGACAGAACTCAGAAATATGGAATGTGTGTGTTCTAGTATTTCTCTTCTTGCTATAATTTTTACGGATAAAAAGTATTTTTGCCATTCTGATTGCCTTAGAGTTTGGGACTCAAATTCTATCCATGTCATCTTCTCTGCCTAAGTAGTGATTCCTCCTCTTTGTTTTATTTTACCATGAGTGAAGGTGTCATAATCACAACTGACTTCATACTTGAGCAAAATAATTTCCACAAGGTTCAGCAGCTACTTGTCTGTTGTTCTCAGCAGCCCTGAGCTGCTGGAATGAACCACTGAGCCAGCTGCAGTTCAGGATGGCTTCAGCCAAAGCATCTTCTGCAGCTCCCAGGCAAGGAGAAAAGGTACAAACCAGATGCAAAGGCACCTTTCAACCCATCTGCCATCCTGCCGAAGTCCCACACTCTGTCAGACTACACAGTCTGTCTTTAAGCAACCTCTCCTGTTCATGCTTTGGGCAACTGCTTTTCAGACAGCATTTGCTAGAGATATAACTTCAAACTCTTGGTTTTGGCTTTGAAATAAGTCCAGAGCTATCACCTTCTCAGAAATTCTCTCTTTAAATAGTTTTTTCTTTAAAGTATCTTAAATGGACTATACCTTCCCAACAGAGTGCATTTTTCCAGCAGATAACTATTGATATATGTGTTGGGACTAGTTGAATTACACTTTCCTTGAAGAACATTAGCAAGTAATTTTGTTTTAATGTTCTCTAATATTAAAGGCATAGCAGTAATTTTAAAGAACTTCAGGCTACAAAGTGGTAAGTCAACAAGCATGGCTTAGATTTTTCTTTTTATAAGCTGTAAAATCCAAAATGCTAACATATTATCAGAAAAGTAAATGAGGAGAGCTTCAGACCTACCTTGTTGCTACAGGAATATTACTGCCATTCTCTATGCAAGACTGACCAGCTTTTCTAGCAAGTGCTTTTCCCTAAGGTGAAACTTCAGTGTGTTCATTTGCTATATTTGGATCAGGATCAGAATAGCCCTAAATCCCCATCCTCAGCTTCAGCATATCAAGAAGACAAAACATGTAAAATGTTTTGTTTCTGACATTAATACTGCCAACACTAGAGCATACAATTCACATCTGGATTTATTTTAGACTTTCTCATGATAACAGCTGCATTTCTTGTCTTCACTTGGATACTTTTTTAAAAATGAAAATTGCCATAGCAACAGCTGCAACCATTTATTATAAAGCAATAGAAGTGGAACTAATATTTGTGAGAGAAGCTCTGTTATCAGGATAGTATTTCATTCAGACAATGCCAGAATCATTTTTTCCTAGCCTTCCTATTTTTTAAAAGAAAAATATAGAAAATATTTTGAATAAAGAAAAGTAGGTGGGATTGAACTGCTCAGGAGATTAAAAAGATTTTCTTCTTTAGACTACTGCTTCATCTCAAATCCAGGTTAGCAAGACGCAAAAATTATCATCTGTTTGGTAGGCACATGAAAAAATTGTTAAGGGTACCGAGATTTGAAAATCTCATTCCCATGCTAGCGATGTTCTCAACTGCAGCACAGAGACAGCAAACTGAGTACACTGGGTGTGTCTTCCCTGGGGGGAGCAAAGATATGACCCATCCTTGAAAAGTGCTGATGTCTAATGCAAAGGAAAAAGTCGTAGGCACTTTGCAATGCTAACACAAAATAGTTGAAAATGAACTATCCTTCCCTTAACACTTTGCTTCATATTGGTTGCAAAAGACTATGGTACCCGAGATAATAGTGAACTATTTTCCCTATTAAAATGTGACTAAAGAGGGAAGTCTTGCACTGAGCTCGAGGTCATATTGGTTCAAGTCAGAGTTGAGGTAGTCTCATCCAGTGTATGGTCCAGGTATGTTAGAAATCACATGCCCTATTTTGCATCTGTTTCCAATATTTGTCAGAGCATTAAACTTTTAAAAAAAAAGAAAATCTCCACAAGAATCTGTGTAGATTGACAAACTGTACTCCAGATGTTGAAAATATACATGAAATGTAAAACTGTTTTCCTATTTAAGCCTCTTCTGAAGTACGAACTGTACAGAGACTACATACCATGCTGTGGACACATGCCAAGGATCACATTTCTTCCTATTTGTTACATGTTAGGCAGGAGAGAGGGAGAACACTGAACAGGAAAAAAAACTTTGGAGAAACCTTCAGACACTTTTCACTCTAATTTCTATGGGACATAATACAGTTTATCTTCATCAGTTGTATTCAGCATCAGGCCCCTCAGTGTACTGCTCTGTTCACAAGTTCCTAAGGATGCTGAAGTTCTGGGAAGGGAGACTGGGGCTCCATTCTTAGTCTGCTACAGCAAACATTCTGGAAGTGAAGGAGCCCAAGGCTGTTGGGAGGCTGAACGTTTGGCAGTGCTGGCAATGGCCCTTCTAGCACCCCAGCCACCGCCTGCACCTTCCAACAGCAACCTCAGCTCTACCTGGGATATAATAATTTAAACACAACCAGTAGCTTAAAGATCTCTCAACAGACTAAGAGTACCCATACTTCACTGACTACCTACTAAACTCTGGGTTTCTTCTGAAAAAAGGTTATTATTTAGTCCAGCTTCATTAATTTACTTTTGTGTCATGGACAGTTTATTTCATAGAGATAATATAAAGGAAAAACAAAATAAATCCCAAAACTACTTCTGTCACGCCTCAGAAAAATCTACGAAAGCACATTGTTTGTACATTATATTTTTAAGAGACAGAGATCTGGTAGAAATCACAAAGATGCTCCCTCACCAAATGCTTGGAATTCTTTGTAGCATATCACCAGTAACATGCTACCAATTCTGTCCTTCAGCATTCACAAGTAAGCCTTACATGTCTGTTAAAACAGAGTAGTTACATGGAATAGTTGGGCTTGGCAGATCAGTGGTCAGAGTGGGGCTCTGTCCTGTTTCACTGACAAAGAGGAGAGAAACACAAAAGAACAGGCTGTTTGTTTTCCTCAGATGAGGGGGACTGGGCACTTGGAGCTTCCTCACACTGTTTCTGGGAGTAGTGACCTGTCTACAGACGGGTCTCCTGTCAGTTTGGAGTGCTGTCTGTGCACAGAAATTGGACACATCACCCTTGAACATATCAGTCCCACGATCATCATAAGCAGAGGCCACAGGAGAGAAAAGGTCTTGGAGTATTAAATAAGAACCTGCTGTATACATTCTTTCATCGATCAGCTAAGCAATTGGATATAGCCCCTCCACCCCTTCATTCAGATTCATTTAAGGGGATTTCAGAGAAGATTACAGTGTGCTGCAGTACTGTTTAACCATCTAACTCTCAGGGAGAAGTTGATTCAAACCCCAAAGGAGGTTGATGCAAGTAGAACTATGTATTTGCAAAGGATAAGGAGTAGCTATTATTACAAAGGGAAGGCTGCTATTCACCCCTCAACACCTCACACTGCAGACTGGTGTAGTGAGTTCTGCTACAATGTTACAAGATGAGTCAAAACATAAATGGAGCACTGTCTGGCATAAAATATACATCATTTTCTGTTATTTCAGTCTTAAGCTTCTCCTGAGCAAAATCACTGGCTGTGTGATTCTAAGAAAATAACTGATTCAGTAAAGATTCAATGCAAACTATTTCCGCTTAATCTTTACTAGTTGCCCATAAGAGCAAAGGATTTTTCATGGCTATCCACACTCCTTGAGAGGTTCCTTAAAGTGTTTGGGTCATATTCTACTTTTTTTTTTTGTCTGACATCAGTGTAAATCTGAAACAACTGCACTGAATCGGTGGAGTTACTTCAGATACTCATCATTGTAGCAGTACTTTTAGGCAGTTTCTCATCTAGAGCGCTCAAGCAGAATGACAGTAAATCACAGTCATTTATTGGTACCTGCTGCAGCCTTCTCACCTGCGTCTCTCAGTGCAGGCAGCCATCAGGCTGCATCATTTTATCAACAGGGGGTAGAATTCAATTGACATGGATAAATGTCACATCTATTTGCAAGAGTGCAGCCACTGTAAAAGATGAGGGTAGTTGAAAGGCTTCATTATCTCATCTTGGAGTTATCCCAACAAAAAAGTACAAAAGGAGGGTTTAATTAAGACCACCCATTCTCCCAGTAATCACCTTCCCTCCTCTTTACAGCCACATCAGTCAGCGTCTTGTTTGTTTGCCCTGATGTTTTATTCTTTGCACTCTTTGTGTGTAGAACAAATTAAGTCCCATACTATCATGGTTTGCCACTTCTGTACAAATAAACCTGACCTGCAGATGGAATTAGGCCTCCGAAAGCACATTAAACTCTTTTTCCAAGTGCTCATTGAACACTCGCAATTACACATTCATTCAATTTTTGTCTTTCAAGAGAGATAATTTTCACTGAAAATCCTTACTTCAGGGTCTCATCACCTGGATTGGTGGTAAGAACTCTCTTATAAAAGGAAGGTTGTACAAATATTTTTGATAAATATCTATCAGCTTTGCTCTGAGTAACTTTGGAGGCTATTGACAAGAAATTGAAGGATAATACAAAGGTGAAGAATGCTGTAATGAAGAACAATAATGTAAAGGTGATAGGAGATAAAGGTCTAGCCACATATGAAGAAAGTAAGTATTATACACTATTTTATTATTAGAGAAGTACGAATCATTAGGATCATTTTACAAGCTCAGATGTCTAGTAGTGAGAGAGCTGGGAGTGGGTGGTAGTTCCCTTCACTCAGGAGCAGGAGTAGGGAGGCAAAAAGGTAGTTCAGGCTCATAGAGGCGTGTTAGTAATAGCGTTAACACATGCAGCACATCTAATTCCCATCATGGCACAGTATAAAAATCTAAATGTTAGGTTTTCTTTTTGGTTTTTGCCATTTTCTTCCTGTTCATGAACAGCTTTAGCTGATGTGCATCTTGAGGATTGTTGCACTTCTGGGGTCCCTGAAGATGCCTTCAAAAGCATGAGGTACTATTATTCAATGGATATGCTCTCCCTAGGTAGTGTAATTAGCAGCATACAGCAGATTTGCTTCAAATAACATATAGGAATTTATTTATTTTTTCCTCCAGATACTGACTGGAGAATTTTTTCCTTGTTCATTGTTTCTTGTTAACTCAGAGAATTGGTGGTTTGATACATCACTGCTTTGTAACTTTTACAGTCATGTTTTCTATGCAGAAAAACTGCATATTTTTTACAGTACTGTTCTAATTTAGAAGTTCTACTTTGTGTAGGCATAAGTGATTACAGAGAGGTGCAAGGCAGGGAAGAAATCCAGCTCTTCATATTAATACAATAATAATTTACTCAAATATATCTGTTCCTTGGTGATTGATTCTTTGTCTCTACTTTCTTCACACTATATGCACCTTCACAGTTGATGAAGCCCTGAAGATCTCCCTCACATGGAGAACAGACTTCAAGCTGCTCTAGATACACAGGCCATTTCTCTTTATGTGATGTTTGAAAAGAATGGAAATTAAACACTGAGTTGGATTACAGTTTTGATATCTAAATGACATCCAAATGAGAAGGGATCATAGTTGCAGGCACAGAAATCCGTAAGTTATGTGCCTTTAGATACGACCAGCTCACGAGGAAGGACAATCAGACACTGGTAACAGCGTAACACAGAATGCAGCACATGTTGCCACAGTCGACCCACCATCAGCCATCTGTCTTCTGCTGATGGGCATCATTCCTCTCAAAGATATGGGACAGGCTTCTCGGAAAGATTTTTCACTGGAAAACAACTGTGATATTTTCAAATAGATTCGTGAAAATTAGGCATTTAGAAGCAATAGCAGCCGTTTAAGAATGAAACTTTCTTATACCAAGTCTCAGATAAATGCTAGCATATTTTTCTTGATAAGCCTTAGTTTTCTTTTACAAAGACTTTTAAGTTCAGGTTGCTGTTCATCAGAATTTCTTTCTGTCAAAAATAAAAACAGGGTAGTATTTGCCTAGAACAAGATAATGAAAAGTCAAGATACTTGTACAGATACGTTAGGACAGCACATACCATTTCTCAGATGCAAAGGGGTAGAGAAGCTCCTCACCAGATCAGATGTGACTTTAGACTTGAAATAGTTCAGCCTGCAGGCCCGTTAGGTCATTACTCATTGTCAAAATTGTCATGTCACATCTCCTTTCAACATGTCTGTAGTGACCGAGTTCTGATTGGGATCAGAGGGAGGGGCTGTTGGCAGCACCTCTGTCAGGAGGACCTTGCAGAGGTTTTTCCTGGGCAGCAGAATATTGGGCTCAACCCCATTGACGTGGGTGAGCTACCAGAACCTTTTAAGGCAAAGTGGTGGAATTTTCAGAGCAAGAATGGGATCACTGTGATTAAAAGATGGTTTCCAAGGCTCCCTGAAGAGGTAGAGCAGGCATCCTAAGAGCAATGGCTGGGGAGGCAGAGGAGAAGGAGGGAGAATGACAGGTTTTCTGCTATCCCTGATGTCTGAGGATAGATGAGAACTAAGATCTGCATTAGGGAAAGTCTACCTGGAACAACACAAACAACTCATTATTTTCTCTGGCTGTAGTACAAGCTGCTGCCTTGTATCACCTCAGGCCTGAACACAGAAGAAAACTGAAGTAGATACCAGTGTAGAAAATATTCATTATTAGCTTCCAAAAATGACTCCTGATGAGCTAAGCTGATTTCTGACTGCCTAGGTTAAGGGACAGCTGCAGCTGCTTTGTGATACCACTGAAAAACGGAGTAAGGCCTCCAGGTACATAAGGTCTGAGGGTGCTTTGTGACACTTAAAAGAGAAGCTTATCAGTAGAACTAGCCTGTGATATTTTATGCTTAGCAAAAATCTAGCAGAGCTTGTGATTTTGTGTTTTATTTTCATACAGATGTTGCTTTGCTTTATAAATAGGAAAACACATTTTCTGTAAAGTCTGTAACAGCTTTAGTTTTCCAGTACTGCTGGTGCTTTGACGTCTACCATCAGCTGTCCACTTTGGAACCGATAACAAATCCACTTTGAGAAAGGTTTCCATAAATACTAAAAGCCTTGCGTATGACAACAGCTAAGTGTTAGTTTGGTTTAAAATAATCAAAACTAAATGTTCTGTAATAGCTCATAAAGTCTGGAAAAGCCTAGAAAGGAACAAAAGTTAGGACATGAAAAGAGAGGAAGCAAATATGCTGTGAGACAGAGAAAAGGGAACAGTGTAATCCCAGCTAGAAGATAGTTTATAAAATAACTGCTAGACATTTTTTCTAGAACTAAAGCCAGTAGCACTACTAGGAATGTGCTGAAACCAGGATGTGAGCGGAATAAAAACCATTATGTGATGCCAAGGAGCATAAAGTTTTGGATATCCAGGAAAATGAAGGCTCTAATGCTCTCAAAAGCCAGCCACTTGAGCAGTAACCCAGCCAGCAGGTTTCTTTGTTGTTGTTTTTTGGGGTTTTTTTTCAGTTCTTATACCTGTATAAATAGAAAGCTTAATATGTATATTTCTGTGAAATGCAAGTTTCTGGAGCCTTAATGCTCTAAACAATTTGCAAACATTGTGAGGAATAAATTCCAGGGAGACAGATTTCTTTGTACAGAAGGATGTACTGAATACTCATCTATGTTCTTTTAATGCACCTCCTGTGCATTCTTTTGCTCACTGATCACTGTTTTAAATACATCTGAAAAATACAATAAGCTTGTTTGTTGTTGGAAATTTTCATCTAGAAGATCTCTAGATATTTGCCTCAAACTGCTTTTGCTACTCCCAACACCTTCCCGCACTGGTGTGTCTCTCCTTTGCCCCACTTTAATGGTCTGCGAACCTTCTCTACTTCACATGAGCTTTTGTTGGCTTTGCATACTCACATTGCAATCTTACCTCAGTTGTTTTCATTTTTATAGTTTGTCTACTTACTGTGTGAGGAGCTATTTTATGAGGAGGCCTGGAAGGCTTTACCAACACAAACCTTGCCAAGAGGTGTAGGTATCTGGTGCTGTCCATGTGTCCATCTAGCTTCCAGTTCAACAGTTACATTGTGGGGAAATGACAGTTCTGTCTTTTCAGCTTTCTTCCAACACTTTTAGGAAAATTATATAGTTAAAATGTTGTGTGGGAACAGAAACTGTTCAGTTCAATCCACTTCTCTGAAAGCTCTGATTTTTCTAACACAGTATAGTGACCTACCTTTTCCTGTGTAATGTCAGGAAAAAACCTTCTTTCCCTCTTAAAACAACCTCGAACTCTATTTTTTTTTCCTGGCCTGTTTTATTTTTCTTAATTAGCAGCTGATGAAATCACAATGTAGTTCTATAATTATTTATCACCTGAGGGAGATCCCACTTCATTCAGTGAGGGTATTTTAAGGAATATCTGACCTTTCTGTATTTTCAGGTATGGAGGTTTTTGTATTTTTAAGGCTGTTCCTGAGTCTTTTCTGTGCAGTATTAACGTGGCACGTGATAGTGCAGCAAAGAGGAAGGAGGCCACTGGGCAAGAGGTAGCCTTTTGATTTAGCAAGTAGAAAGAAATCTTCTTCAAAGATAGTACAAAGATAATAAGCTGTTTGTTCTCATGTTGATCAAACAGACAGAAGAAAGAAAAAAGGAATAAAACTGTTTGTTTACTGGTTATTTCTAATCATTGATTCCACATTATACAATTAGAAATTTTCTGCTGTTTGTACACATTTTTCTTCTGGTGCTGTAGTATATTTTCTTCAGCATATTGCCTTTTCCTAAAATTTGTCTGATCCGTGCATTGCATCACTTTGGCTGATAGCAAAACCAAGGATCTTAGTGCTATTCTGCTAGTTACATTTCTATCTGATGCTGCCACACTGGCCCTAGGCATGTCAGACCTTGACAGGAACAAAAGGTAGGACACAAGGTTTAGTCTCACCTACCGATTTTTCCTCAAAAAACTTCCATGACTTACTGAAAAATCTTTGCTCTAATCCTAAATGCTTTCAATTTTTTTTAACAAAAGGGAAATACGATCTGCTATGTTCACAGGCTGGGAAAACTTAACAGGAAGAAAAGGATCTTATGAATAAAAGAGATTTTCCTTGAAAATAACTGAAGATGTAAAAGCAATTGATTAAGATGTGACTGGAAATGTGACTGTACTCTTTCTGTTGCAAAAGCACTTCTTGCTTGGCAATGGAGACCTTTAGTATTATATCCCCTTATAAGTCCATAGAAAAAAAACATTCCTCATCACTCTGAGCTTTCATCCTAAAATGATTTAGCAGATGAGAGGAGGAAAGAAGCAAAATGATCAGCATGGTTCAACTGGTTAATCCTTCTTTCTGTTTCAAGCAAAAGCTACCATCCTAACTTGCAATTTATTGTATAAATAAATATTGCCTGTATTTCCTTTTTGCAAGCTCTGAAGCACTTGACCCTGTCCATTGTTATTTAGTCAAAGAAGCGCATAAGAACTGGAAAGAAAATGAGATCTGTTAAATAGTTTTCTAATAGAGAAAGTATCAGCTAATCCCTACAAGAATCAGTGAGGAAGCTAATTATTATTCTTTACTCCAGCCTGAAGGAGATGCAGAGATAACCAAACTTACATATAGATAGGCAGTAGAGAGTGAGGCAGGTGTTCATGAGATGTATCTATCAAGCATTCACTGAGGACTCAACAAAAATCTGTTATTTCTGTCCCTCCACTCTATCTCATTACAGGTGATAGGTAAAGCTTATCTTTACCATTAGTCCTGTTCATTTATCAATCTCCGAAAAGTTTTCTACTGCATTTATTTTCAGAACTTGCTTAATCCACCTCTGATACAAGTTTACAGAAAAAAACCCATTTTTTCTCATACTAGTTTGACAGTTACAAAACCTCTAATATTTAAAAACTAAACACAGTTGCAAATTTAGTGTCAAAGTCTTACACTGCTTGTTAGTGAACTGCTATCAATCCCTTTTGTATCAGTCAGAGAGACCAGATAGCAGAAGTAGTAAGTCATGCCAGCATGTTTCTTGAATTGTTCTGAGGAAAAGGAAGAAGAGTAGAGGAATGTAAGTTTAATTATGGTTCTCTCCAGTGTTAAACATTGCAATTTTTTAGGTCAAATAATTGGCTTGTCAGGAAGCACTGGAATAAACAGAATAAAATTATGTTCTGTTGAAATATAGCTTATATAGAAAAATTATCAGCTAGATTAGTATGTATTTTAGATGCTTGAAATGGTTAAAAGTTAGTGTTAAAGAAGAAAAATATTCAGAAAAAAATAAACAATAATACCTCTAGTACAGAATAATACAAAATAAAAAACAGAACTAAATACTCTCTGAGCTGCAGGGAAACCTGAGTTCTGGAAAGATTTAGTCCAGAAACCATGGTTAGCATAATGAGCATATGTTGTGTTATGGTGCTTTTAAAAAATCATGGAGTTTGGGGGCATGTTGAGTAGAAAAAATGCCCAGTGAGAATGACTCACTGTACTTGTTCCTAAATAATTGCCCTAAGAATAGGATGCTTTCTTCTAGTTTTTTCCATACCTGAAAGCTATTGATAAATTGGAGGGTAAACTGGAGCTCTAACAGGTCTTGACAAAGTCACCTTTTCTTGCCTTAAAGTTAACATACTTAATAAAAAGTCAGTTAATAGCAATAGTTTACTTTTGACTACTAACTTTTCACTCCATGTCGAGATTTTTTGGTTCTACTTTTTATTACTAAGCATACCTTCCATGGGCAGAGCCCATAATAGAACAATTTTCCTTGATTTTATAGTGTAATAAAATGACCTCTCTGAATTCCCCACTCTGTGCTTGCGGCAGCACCAGCGGCACAAAAGATCAGTTCCTGATCCATAGTTCACTAAGCAATACAGAACAGCAGCCGCACTCTCTTTATACTTATTTAGGGCAAATATCAGAGAACCAAGTGGCTGCTTTGTGTCAAAACATGCCTAAAAGTTTTAGATCTAACAGTTCTGGTTACACAACCAAATAGTTTCAACATTAAATAACTAACCAAAACCTACCTAAGTATGCAAAACAAACTTAGCAAATTAGACTATAAACATACAGTATCACAGCTGATGGGATTTCATTTCATAGAGCTCTTCCATCAGTTTAGAGAATGTTTCTATGGCTTAATATAGTTTTTATTTCGTGTGGGATCTAACAAAACATTTTGAGTAGGCCAGAGACAAGGAACATTTCAAGAATCATCTGAAGGCAAGAGAAGCAAAGACTGACCCCTGGTCTAAGAGAGTCACAGTTGAAAGAGGACTAAAAATGTAGATAGCAACATGTTGTTGATTAGCATTACCTCTGGGAACAATATTTTGTATACTGCTATTAATAGCACTTTCCACTACAAATCATCTCACTAGTTTTGTGGTGGTGCTGATCAGTGTAACTGAAGATACCAGATTTTGGTGCCTAGTAACTTCTGTTGGATTGGGTAAGTATTCACCCCTCATATTTAGTGGTGCTCCACCACATGCCTTTAGAATCCTTGTGCCTTCTTTACAGACTGAAAGCATGAGGTCTGTTTTCATGTCTTCATGTTAGTTGGAGATTCCTAAATGAATGCAACTGTTTAGAAAATCCTCCACATGGAGTTTTATCTCCAAGCCTCATTTCCAGATGGAAGACATCAGACTGTAGGGATCACGTTCTTAATATGCAAAAGCTTAAAATATTCAAGACATTTAAAAAATTCTAAATTTTTAATGCTTAAAATACCAGTAATTTTCCAGCAATCCAAGCTGCTTTCTGGAATCCAATGCCAAGCTCAGTATATTTTCTTTGACAATGAACATAAAAGACCTACAGTACTGAAATCAACGGAACCACAAGATCTAAAAGGTTGCTTAATTAGTTTGGTAGCCTTAGAGCTATTTCATAGCTGTTAACATTAACATTTCAACAAGAAAAAAAGCATGCATAGTTGATGTTACTAGTGTCCTGTGCAGTAACTGACTAGTGGCAAATAACCCTGAAACTCCAAAACACTTTAGTGTGTGGCCTTCCCTTTGGTGGCAGTACCCAGGGGTGGGATACAGGAGATGACCTTTGACAACTGCAGCAATTTCTTTCTGGGGGACAACATTCATTCTACCCACAAGGTTTTCCATGTTGAGCTCTTGATGTGCTTTCAGCTCTATTTATGAAGGGTTACACCAAGAAGGGAGCTACTGGGTGGTTTATGACAAGATTGCTGCTGCAGATTTGGTACCTGCTGTGATTTGTGTCGCCCATTTGAGCCTCAGCCATAAAACTGTGCTTTTTATCAACAATATTTCTGAATATATAACTGCTCCAAAGACATATGGCCAATAAATAATTCAAAGTTATCTATCTTCTCTGCAGTTTTGTTATACACCTACCACCTTTTAATGTTTAGTTGGCCTGGAAACAATATTCTTTATGGAACTTCTAGTATAAAAATGTTTACTGACTGGCAGCAGACTATTGATTTCCAGTGTGATACCTTGAAAATAAACTATTCCGCCCCCCAGCCTCCATCTGCTTTGCTCTTCCATTTGCTATCAGCCCAGAAAAGCCTCATTTTGCATTTTGAGTCCCTAAAAATATCCATTTTCAATTACTGATTCCAGTAACAATGTGACTGAATTCATTATTCCTTTTTCTATTTCTCTTCCCCATCCCTTTGTTTCTTTTCAGCTCTATATCCATTTACAGTCCTAAGGAGAATCCTAATGCATTTGATGCTGCTGCTTTCTTCCAGTCTGTGGGAAATTTCCTGGGGATCTTTGCTGGATCATTTGCCATGGGATCCTCTTATGCTGTTGTCACAGCTTTAATATCCTTTGTAGTTTGTTTTCAAAGAAAAGTATCAATGTGTGTCGGAAAAAACGTGTGATATCTGAGACTGATCATCTTTAGTTTGAGCCCAAACCATGATTAAAGACAAGCAAACAGTCAAATTGCAAGCAAACAGTCAAATCATAATTGACAGGAAATTTCACTTGTCAGAATCCACAAAGAACTATATAAGTTTCTTTCTGACATGACGCAAGACTCTGGTCTTTAGTTTACTATTTGTAAGTAATTACATTTTTACAAAAGTGCTTTGAGATATTCTGAGGTTAAAACATGAATTTATGAACTACAGCAACTTATTTATGAGCTACAAACTAGCACCAATTATACAAAAAAGGCAAAGACTAGGCTACAAATCAAGTCAGCCAGTTTACCTAAACTAGAAACAAAAAGCATATCTGTTGTCCTGCATTTATTCTTGTTTTACAGTTCTTCCTGTAAAATACTATCATCAAAAGGGCAGCAAGTTTTGTCTGTCTTGCATTGACGCAAATGTAAGCAAAAGTCATTTTGTTAACAAAACTGGACAAAATTACTTTCTTTCCCCTTTTTCTGGGAAAAGAATATGCAAAATGCAACCAATTAGGCATTAGTTCACAAACCACAAAAGCACTTGAAATAGCCAACTTGTAGAATTCACCTGTTTAACACCTGTGCTGGATTTTCCTCTTTGTTTAAGAGAATTCAGAAGCTGTATGGTTTTTCCTGCATTCAACTTGTATAGAGGAGTATGGTGGGGGAGCTTGCTTGCTTTCATCCTTTATCAGGTTGGGGGCAATTTTAGCTCACAAAACAGCTGTTTTTTTTATTTTTCCTCAACAACTTTTCAGCACCTGACAAAATTTACAAAACTGTGTGAGTTCCCAATGTTGGAGACAGGACTGTTTTTCCTCCTGTCCTGGAGTGCCTTCTTATCAGCAGAAGCCGCGGGTCTTACAGGTAAGCGGTTCATTTTATTGAATAAAGGCAGTTTAAAAATATGCCTGTAGTGTGGGAAAATGTCTTGTTTATTTTAGGCATGACATCATGCATAAAGCTTCCCAAAGCCAGTTGCTATATTGGATATGGTTTCATCTTCAAGATTAAATCTGTAGAGACATTGAGTAGTTTTTCCAGACAAAGACTTATTAGATCAGGCTAAAGCCCTAAGTTTTCTTCCTCTCCTTTGTCACATTGTCCTGTCCCCATGAGTGCCACCATTAATCCCAGTCTGTTCTGCCCAGCTAGAGGACCAGAGCTGAGGGTAAGTCTGAGGAAGCAAACATACAGAGCACTGTGGCTGCTGGAGACTCTGCCCCTCTGTGCACGCCACATGTCCCGCTCCCTCCGCCTTTTTCCCAGCCATCGGTGGGAAACAGAGGACAGGGTCATCCTCAGCATTGCCAGGGAGTTGCACCCATCTCTGGAATTTTAAAATAAATGTTCATCTTGTTCAGTGCATGTCTAAAACACCTTTTGCAACAGGAGAAGTACAGTCATGTCCCAGTGACAGAAAGATGTATGATTTAATTTTTGTCAATACTGACAAAGAAATCATACAATGGCAGCCAAGTACATACTCAGGGACTGCTTTTTACAACATAAAGAGTCCACAGAATTTTAGGCAAAAATTGTAAAGAATATAGTTTACCTCGAGAGCAAGCTGTTGTATAGTGGGATTTGAAAGAACAGTTTGTTAGAGCTTGATCATTTTGATGTTTTTGATGCTGTCACCTCTGAAATCTAGTGCTCTAGTTACTGTCAGGGAAAGAAAATTGCTTAATAGACTGTTAATGCAGCCCATGCTGGTTTGTTTGCAAAATAGTTCAAAGCCTCTGAAGTCAACAGTTATACTTCTACTGATTTCTATGGAGCCAGCGTGTTCCTTTTTTTATTATGAGCCATACAATGAAACTGTTTCCAAAACGGTATTAACATCTACATTTCTGGCATCTTTACCTTATTAAATACACAAATTTGCATGCTGCCAGAATCTTCAGGACAATGAGTAAAAAGAGGAGCACATGAACAGAACAAAAGGTTGGTATTCCAACACACAGAGAAAATCAGATACCAGCTGGACTGTGTCCATTTTGTGTCTTGATGTTTAACAGCTCCCAGAGATGTGCATGATCACTATATGAAAATGGAAGTAAAGGAGGATAGCTTCAGAAATTCGAAGCTGTATTTTCTAAGTGCTTTGACTTCATTAGTACTGCACTAACATTACACCTTAGAGTGGCTATTTATAGTTGTCTGGTTTCACCAGTTTTGATGTTGCTTTCATTTTCTCTCAGTCTGGTCTGAAATAACTGCGTCTTTGATAATATGATTTTAAACTTCCACTTCAGCAGGAGAATTACCGTATTGGTTAAGAAATTTTCAAGTGACTTAGGTTCTGCTGGGAGCATAGATTTCAGAGGTGGCTCTGATTTCTCACACCCATGCTCAGGCAGCCCGTGTAAGATGCGGTTCTGTGTGCAGTGCAGTCTCCCACACAGGAATGCGCTGCACAAGGCACCTGTTGCAGAAGGTGCAGGGAACCCAGGGAAAGCCACTCATCCTTCAGAACACACTCAGCTTTTAATTCGGACTCTACCATTTCTAGTCTTTTTTAGCTTACTTGCTTTGCCCCTTGTCTTAATGCATAAATCATCTGTTTTACAGTCAAGTGTGTCTGTCCTCAAGAGCAATCATTACAATCAAGAGAGCATCATAACCATGCAATGACCCTGCTGGACCACTCCATTCCATCAGCTAAAGCCCTAGTTTGAAGTCTTTTACTTCAGTAGGCTTGCTTCAAAAATTAACTTGATCCATTATACATTTATGCCTATATTCATCTTCATTTTCCTTGGATATCACATTTCCTCTGTTCATTCCTTCTAAATGAACTTCAAAGGATTAACACTAAGCATCAGTATTTCCCTGTAGCTAGTAAGTAATGTAATTGCAAAATAATTTTATTCTTACAGTGCTTTCCACACTAGTTCTTCAATCACTATGAGCCTTTTGATGTCTTAATATTGAAGTATGTCACAATTTATAAATAACAGGCTAAACTGGTTTTTGGGTAGGTATAGTAAGTGGTAGAGCTCCCTTGTTTAGCTTGCAGATTTTTTAAAATATATGTGAATGAAGAGCAGTGAAGGTCAATATTTTATTAAATATTTCGTCCTTCTACCTCAAGATATCCTGTGATATATAACATACAATACATGGGCCTGACCCTGGTTGAAAAATGGATGTGGTCAAACCAGCAATTCAAAGTAAAAATCTGAGATGACTACACAATTATTGTTTACTGATAACTGTAAATTATAAATAAATGTTATGGTTATTAATCTTATAGCTGTATCATCAAGCTGTGACATATGCATTATGAATTGATTTTTATACAGTAGAATCTAATTTGTGCACTTTCTCATTTGCATCAAAGAATATAATTCCTGACTGCTGAGCAAAGTTGTAGTAACAGCACACTATAGTAAGGTCAGTGTTAATATAGTTGCTTTCATTTTCAAACTTCATTACAGAGTATTTACTAGTAGGCTACAAAAAAAAAAAAGTAATTTAAATTAAACACTTATCAAAATAAATGAGGAAAGTACATCTTATGCTTATTAACTGCCTGTTCTCTTGTTTTATAATTAACAAAATTTGCTATTTTTTAACTGATCACTCAGTCATTAATCTGTGAAAGCTTACATGATGTACATGGGCATTTAATGTTCACCTCTATATACAGCTGTTTGAACTAGGTAAACATTCAAATAAAAACAGATTAATATACCTGCAAAAATGCACTCAAATATATGTATATGGATTTATTTGCAGTTGTGCATTCGATTAATGTATACTTCAAAGTCATATAGAATTTATTAGTGTAAAAGCATCAAAATTATGGCCCAACCACCTCTGATTTCTACACACCAAAGACCTGTGTTATGAAGCTAAGAAAGACAGTAGATCATGAAGTAAAAGTTGTTGGAGGGGATCATCTTCATTCCTTTACTGATTTTCAAAGCCCAGCCCAAAATTATTATTTTCTGATCATTATAAAGGAAATAGCTTGTGATAATAAATTACTGTTGCTTCCTCACCCACAGCAATTCTCATCTGAACGTTTCATGATATGTCTGACACCTGCCTTCTTGTTCAGGAGCTCACAGGAGAGCACAGTCCACTTAGTGAGAACACTTTTCCTCCAAAAATAAATAAGCAGCTTATTATGATCTGGTTTGTCACGGGGGTAGTTTTGTGCTACGTTTGTATTTAGAACATAGCAAGAACAAATGTCACCAACTTCTATTTCCTTTAGTGCTGCTGACAAAGTGCATTTATTCTCGTGGCTGTTTGCTGTTCTGATCTGCTTGCTGTAATTTGTCTTGGATCCGTCATCTATCTCCTTGTTTTTTTTAAATGTTGTGACCAGCTCTTCTTCTATCACTCTCAGAAGGGTTCTATCAAAACATTTCTGCCTGCAGTTCTGAACACTGCGAGCACAATGCAGGTTGGTACCTCATTGGCTTTAGTTCATTGTGCTGGCATTACTCCAAAAAAAGAAAGTTATTCTGAGCTTTAAATTCTCAACTTTATGGTTTTCTTTCCTTTATTCATAAGTACTGTGCCATGTTGTGTCACACAGAGAGGAAGGCAGACTCCTCCCAGGAAGAAGGGACAGCTTAGCTTCTAGGTCAAAAAGGAGACAGATTTCAACTCTCAAGCTGTAGTTCTGTCACTCCCAGGAAGAAAGGATTAAATTTGGGTCTAATCAGGAAAGCAGGCTCTTCACAGCTAATAAGACAGCATTCGCAGTGCTCTGCAGACACAGGTGACAACTGGGCAAGTGTGCCACAAGTTACTAACCCATTGCTTGCCTGTAGGACTTCAGAGATGGCTCTGGGTGATATGTGCTATTGTAAAATGGGAATATCAGGTGGGTCCTGTACTTTAGGGGAAGTTCTAGACATACTTTGCTGACATATAAGCTAGATACAATAGCCTGTGCAGTTTCACTTATCCCATTCGCCCTTTCAACAGCATCACTTGACCAGACCACGAATACACTTGAGTCCATGGTTGGGTCTGGCTAACTTAGGTCCTGCTGGAGGTACAGCCTTTTAAGGCAGTAAGGGAAGAAAAGAAAGGTGGTTGTTTTTAGAGAAAAGTACATATTCTAGCATGGCATTAGGCTGAGATCAATGATCAGTTGCATAAAATGAGGATAGTGGAATCATATTGCTAGTGAACAGGCTCAGGATAAACAGGTAAGCACTCTCAGCGTGTCTAGAATAAAACCTGGTCTGTCTCACTGTAGGAGTTCCAATCTAAATCAAATGCAACAATTCATTTGGAGTTACAAAAGTACATCACCGAAGCACAGGCCTCACTTGAAGCAGCCAGGTCAAAACCAATGATCATTCCTCAGAAGAGGGCCTAAAAATTCCCTCAGCTCAGTTTTTTGTTTCTTTCTGTCACTTCAACATAAAATCAACTTCAGACAACTCCAGAGATGAATGGTTCATGAAAAAAGCACCACCTTGAGTTCTGCATTGGTGCAGGTGTGGTGAAAGAAGCTTTGAATCTTTGCTTCAGTATAAAAAAAATATTAGTCACACTTCATAGACTCAGTGAAAACAGACTGAATAGGGATATTGTTGCTACTGGTTTCATAGCCTCATTACTGCAACAATTTGATGCAGAAGACGGTGCCTCGTTTCCTGCCACTCACGCATTCAGGCTGCACTGGGATGTGCCCAGTAGGTGCTGTGGAGATATTCTGACATAAATATGACTCCAAGGCAAATGTTATCTGATTTAAATGATTTCTCTATTACCGAGTCCTCATTGTTCTCTTTTCCCCACATTCCACTGCATTTGATGAAAGACCAGTTCCTGTTGCTTGGGCATCATCAGAAAGACATCCCTGAACCTCTGGAGGGCTTCCAATTTGGGATGAAAACTGGTCAGTTTACCTTCAGATCTTTTCAAATGAAATTATACGTTTTACCCATTCCCTTGTTTCCCCAGAAGGTAGAGGTTTGGCTTTGGCTTTTTATTTTTCCAAATTCCTTTTTTTACCACTAAAAGACCTGACACCTGCAGACATAATGTCAGTGTTATTGTCTTAAATTAGCAAATTCTGAAGCTTAGATTGTGGGCAGTCACTTGCAAGTATGCACTCAAAGCACACTGTGCATGCTGCTGAAAAGCAAGGGTACACTTCCTTTTGCCCATTTATTAAATGATCAAAAAAAATATTTTGTCTTTCAGAAAAAATATAGGAACTACTTTTAGATTAACACTTATAAACTAATGCTCACGCTATCATGTTAAAGTTCACACTGTCAGAAAAATACTTTTAAAGATATAAGTTACTGCTTTATGCTATACTATATTTTAATATTACCAGCTTTTGTCCTAGCATAGATTTCAACTACAAGTATTTGGTAAAACTAATGTAAGAACAAGTTCTCTAATTGTATAAGCAGGTAACAAGCCAGCAATATTTCTCTATTATATAAGGAGCAAAAACATCAAATAAAAGTGTAGGCTTTTATTTCTAATAAGACCTCTTCAAAGAGGTTGAGCTGTAGCTGAAACTTTACTAGTGACTATCAATATTTTACTGTGAGGTTTCTCAATTTTATATTGAGTGAAAAATTCCAGTAACTTTACAGACACAAGTGGCTGTATTGCACTTCATGACTGATCACGCATTTCAACTCAAAACATTCCGTTTTTACTTTAGGTTAGCATTTTGTTCAGCAGTTGTAGTACCACATATCTCTGTAATTGCTAAATTTGCCACTTAAAAATGAAACAATATGACAGCACTGAAAAGGTGAGCTGAGAGTCCAACACCCTGAAATTAAAGCTCAGAGCACTAAAGGTGGTAAAAGGACCATCTCACTTTAGCTGCCTCCCTGCATCTAATAAATACTTTCTGTTTACAATTCCAGTATTGTCATAAGGTCCAAAGGTCTTATCTGTTTCTCTGTGAAAGAAAGTTTGCAGAAATTTAACAACCTAATTTATGTGCCAGACACAGTTCGTACTGTATGTTGCTACCCAGCTAACTTCAAAATCCAGCTTTAATAGTCTTTACAAAGAAATCCAGATTGCTTTTTCCTTCTAGCTGAAAAGTTCTGTTTGCCTCTTTCTTTAGGCAGTTGTCTTTCCTTTGTAGTTACATTAACATGTAATTGGCCATTACTCTTAAGTAATCATTTTCATGGAAATGCATTACAAACAATTTTCTCCAAGCCTTTTAATGAAGCATTCATTGCAAGAGGCATGGCTGGTACATATTAAGCCTTCAATTGTAGCAATTGAAATATTCCATTGCATTCCCCCAGTCTTCCCTGGAAACGGGGTATCTGGTTTCTACACTTGCATAATTGCATGGTTCAGATCATTTATTCCTATTGTAAAATCAGACTTAGGCGATTTTATTCCTCATGTCACTCTCTCAGTTCACTTACTACCCATAATTAGCACTTTCTTAGCAGTCAAAAAACATTTTATAATCATAGCTGAATTTAATAGTCAATTTTAAAAATGCAAGGCTTGGCACGATGATGATTCATGTTGAAGAAAGCGAATCAGAAACTCTTATCTCCATTTCTGTTACTGAGCCTGGAGCTAATGATACTTAGCAACGTTACTGATTAGCTCTATTTTTTAACTGGAATTTCACTGTTTGAGCATCCCATTGCATATTATTAATGCCTTGAGAATTTTTAAACTCCCCAGATCAGTTCTTCACAATCAAATACACTTACTGAGAAAAAAGACGCATTTAAGAGAACAATCAAACCTCACAAAACCATGAACTTCCTGAAACATATTTAGCAGTAACAATCTCACTACTCCCCACATTATTTACTAGAAAGTCTTGGTGTAGTTAGAAAAAAGAAAACTAGACATAAGAAAATAAACACTAAAAAACAAAGACACAGCAGTTAAAGCTCAGTGGAATTTCTCTTGGATGCAGGTATTGTGTTCTGTAGAAGTGATACAGGTAAATTTACAACATCAAGACAACCCAGAAGCAAAGGAAATGTCCACAGTGGTTTGTGGGGGAAAAATATATACATATATTGGCTTTCTCATTTTCTTTCTGATGGCGGTTATCCCTTGTGCCAAATTCATCTCAGAATTTTTTATTCCATACTTTTTGTTCTATCAAAAGCATATTAATTCCAGGCCTCACTTCTTCACAGAAACAAGAAAGCCTTGCAAGTGAAGTAAGGTGGATTTTGTTGGGCAATATTTTCATGGTTAGTAATCCAAAGAGAGTCAGAAATTTGAGAAAGTTTGGTAAAGTAATAATTACTTTAACTGGTATGTGGCAGTGTGTTGTTCCCACATGCACACACTCCCCCACATGCAACAGTTTTAACTTTGTCTAAATTTTTATTTACCATGCTTCCTTAACTATACCGTGCTTTAGGGGAGGAGGAGATTTCACCCACCTCCAGGGCCCTCTTGCTGCTAAAATTCAAGCCTTTAGAAGTTTGGATAAGCCTAGTAAAGAACCTATCAAGGCACCAGAACTTTCACCTGACACTTGCTTAGTGCATTACCATCCATTTTTCCTGTGACTGCCTGAAGCCTGGCCTGCTCCTACTAATCCTTTTGAAGTAGCAGATTGTTTTCTACTGGGTTTACCATGTCAAAGCCTGCAGCACTGTAGATTCTGCCCCCTTTACTAAGCCTCTTCTTGCTGGCCTTTGTAAATTCAGGATGCCACCATCCTGGAGAAGCTGGAGGAAGCCTTATCCAGTTTCAAGTCCAGGATGGAGAACAGACTGAGATTATTTTCACAACTCTACTGCATCCTCTTTGCTTCCAGTTTAACTGGTTTATATGTTTCAGTGCTAGTTTAACTCAATAAATGCCTAGAAATCTGCTGCAGTCACATTGCAAGAATGAATATTACCTAAACCTGCACGGGTAACTTTTGCTTGCTTTGTTGCCTCAATATGTTTCCTTGGATTCATCAGTCTTATCTCAGCACGTCAGCAGCCTATGAGCTAAAAATTACCTAAAAATTTGCAGAGCAACCCATGAGGAAGCAGAACTAAAATGCTAATTAGGGCACAATTTAGATCTTAGGAGGCTGTGAGTATTAGGGCTGAAAGTCACAAGAACTAAAGTGCGTGGGGGGATGGTGGAAACTGCCTGTGTGTGTGAGCCCCGGCGAGCACGTGTGTGTGGCACCATGCGGGCTGGCTCTGGGCACACCAGTGCTGCTCCTGGAAACACAGCAGGACTCACGTGCTCCTCGTGCTTCAGGAAATGTGCGTGGACATTGTCAGGGAATGACAATTGGAATGGACATGAGCAAGCCCTGAGCTGTTATGTATATAATTATCTATGTAGACATGCCCCAAGTTTGGAAAAAAAAGCACAGAGATTTCCTCCTCCATGGGCATTTGCATATGGTTACTGGTGGACACTTATTTTTGCTGTTCCATTTTCTCCCTGTGTGGGTTCCTTCTGCCTTATCTGTGTCCAGAGCTGACAATCTTATCAACTACTTTAATTATTGTACCACACTACAGTAAAGTTATTCAATGTTTCTAGTGAGGTAGAACCAGGGACAGGGAGGAAGTATTCAAAAATAAGAAATATAATTCAAACTTATTATTATTCCTGACAAAACTGCTGCCCTGCTCCTCAAGACCTTCCACAAGCTGGGAAGTATAATTACTGCCACATGGCCACAGCCATTGGCGTGGTCATCGTGGGCAGTGCGGCTTGCACCTGCCAGAGCATCATTTTTAAGCGATATGTTGTTGTTGTCTACGCTGCACATTGTTACTCACTGCTTACCATAAGGGTCACAGTCAGGCACAGATAGAAACGACATTCCCCTGTTGCAGTCATTCCATACCAAGTGCTTTCAAAGCATTTAAATGTAATAAAATTAGTTTTTACTTTCCTACCCAGTCTATACCAAAATTTTCAAATAATCTGAAGTCCTTCATATTACAATTATGTTAGGCTTGCCTGTCAGTCAAATTATGGTCAGATATTAACCATGTATTAATTCAAACAAATTTGCTACAGTTCTGGGCCAAATACACAACAGTGGAAATGCTGTGAATGCCTGATGGACCAAGTAGAAGATTTCATGGTTTTTATCAAAGGAAAAAATTCTAGTTTGATTGCAAGACGCTCTTCTAAAACATATCTTAAAGTTCTCTTGTTATAAAATGCTGTTAATGGTCTAATTAGCTTTTTTAATGTGGCCCTTTGACAAACCTGAGTAAGAAAATAAAACCTGCTGACTCTGTTTTTTTCTTTGAATTTCAGGTATTGTTGCGGTCCTTTTCTGCGGAGTCACACAGGCCCATTATACCTTCAACAATCTATCACCAGATTCCAAAATGAGAACTAAACAGGTAGGGCATGGAAATAACCAACTTTGTGTCTTCAGTGGGTGTAAGGACTAGACAGAAGTCAGAGGTACTGAAATACGGCTGAATGGAGATTCATTAATGCAAATTAGAGGTTTATATCTTCATGAGGGGAAAGACCAGAGATTTTGCCAGGAAAACAGTAAGAATTCTCTTGGTAAGCAAAAAATATAAGAATCGGTTCCTCCCAAGAAATCTGAGACGTCAGTGAAGGAGATGAGGATAAGGAAAGAATAGGTTACACCAAGTTCCATACGAAAATGCTATGAACTTAAGGAATTCAAAGAGCTCTGGTAAATAAGAAATGATCTGAGAGATTGGATTCATGTGGATTTTTGCAAAGGGATTGTATAAACTGCAGTCTGGCCCACAGACTTGAGCAGTGACATTTCTGCCTCATTAAAAATCTGTCACAGTTAGAAAGAAAGTGATTTTTTCCATTGTGTTATTTAGTGTTCAGAGACAAGAGAAATTTGGTCAATGGTTTTCTGTTTGAGCACATGACTAGTGCAATCGTAATTATTTTTTAAAACCTGGGACTGTTCTCACTACTAGATACATGGCATTGCAATGTTCAAAATAATTTTCAGTATAAGAAGTAATTTTAGACTACCTCACCGCTATCTAGAACCTGTGTGAAGCCATTTAAATGCAGTTTTCTTCCCTTTTAATGTTGACTCATATGTCACAAGAACCCCAAATTGTAGAAAATCTATCTCCTAGAACAAAATGGAAACATATGGTCCAAGACTATAATTTTCATGATGCAATCTGGTACCTTTTTCAGCAATTCCTCTGTTTAAGCCATTGGAAACTTTACATTAAAAGATTCATCACTTTTTGCACATCTCAATTTAATCAAAAATCCTATTTTCTATCAAGCAGTTTGATAGAAAAATACTGGCCACAGTATCAGTTCAACTGTCAGACTCTCGCAGATTTTAAATCACAAAAAAGTTTCTGGTCAGTACTTCCAGAATAAAGCTCAACTATTGAACAGGATAATTCTTCTCAATTGCATTTCCCCACACAAGTAGAGACTGATGCTTTCAAAAAGTATTCCAGCAGAGAACCCTTCTCTGATCACTGTATCATAAGAGAATAACATTTATACCTGCTATAGAATTATTTCTATTTTGCAGAAATACTGAACTTCATATGCCATTACTACCCTGGTGTATAACTTTCACAATTTTAATACAAGCTTTTTCAAGGTTTCATCTGCACGGTTTAATGATGCAGAGCATCAGAGAAAGAGAAAAAAGAAAGGCCATAGTATTTTTAATTACATATGAACGTTTTCCACTACAGAATTAACCAACATTTTGTTTAAATGCTTACTGGTTTTGTTCATTTTTACGCTTTCATTCCCTCCCATTCAACAATGCAAAAGAAAATATTGAAAATAAACTGAATCTTCTCTTGGACAGCCAGGAAAGGGATTATGTGTTTTTCTATGGAGCTACGAGTTTTATGCACCCCTTCTATTCTGTTTTTCTCTTCCCTATAAGCTCTTAATCCTCAGCCTCCCTTACTATATGGTTCAAAAATTGTTGTTAAATTCCTCTGAATTCTTCTAATTTATTTTCCAATCCAAATATTTCCCTTTCACATGCAGCTGTTTCAGGGAGACCTGCACTGCCTCTTTCTCTCCCCCCAAGAATTCTCTTCAAGCAAATTTACTAAGCCACACACTTGGCATTCTCATAATCAAATATGACTCCAGTGCATTTTAAATGAATATTGT
>NC_138660.1:17438775-17660730 GCF_964273445.1 Streptopelia decaocto
TGCAGTAGAAAAGAGTCAAAGAAGGCATTTAAAAAAAAAGGCAGGGGGAGGGTGGAACCAGCTAACCAAAGCAATGCACTGGAAAAGGTTGCTTGGGTGATTATGAAATCTGTCATGGTCTTAAAGAGCAGGTTAGACAAATACATGGAGATAGTTGTTCCTACTTTGCGACCTGAGATGGACTGGATGTCTTTTCAATATCCCTATCTGATTTCTTTTTCTAAGATCTCTTTTCTTCTGAGGAGGAACACTTTGCCTTGATACCTGAGGTACTTGGGGATTAAATTTGTTCATTTGCTTTTCAAAACAGAATTGTTACTCTCTGTTCCTACCAAAATTGTCTGCCTAGCAAGCAGAGAAAGTCACCAGGGCTGTATCTGAGGTTTTGACCTTTCTGTTCCCTGTTTGTCTGCGACAAGGAGTATGTTGAAGACACACTGTTCTCTGCCCCATTGCCAGCCAGCATTGCAGCTTGTGTGTGGGCAGAAAGAGGTGCTATTTCTTTGCAGGAGATACTAGAGGTGTGAAAAGGTAGGCCATATTGAATATCCAGACATTGCAAATGAAACCACCATATGCAGTTGTTGTGTATGTGGATTCCTAATTAGCATTTAGAATTGTTCAAGTAACACCTAGACTTGCATTAATTGCACATATATAGATTGTGTTGCAAGTAAAATCCTCTCATAGCTAGAGTTTATGTCTAAATTTTCTTTGTCTTTTAGGTACTAAGCTGTTGGAGAATGTGATGTATATGAAAAAAAAAACCCAAAACCAAACCTGGATGCCAAACATAGCTCATATTTAGGCAATGTCAGTTGAGTTTCCTGAGGCTAGATCTGTTAAAAACTACAAAATGATCTGTCATTTGTTAGACGTTCAGAAGGAAGCAGACAGGTCAGGCAATAGTGTGCAGCGATGGGTTCAAAACAAGAGCTTTTGTTCCAAAGGGGGCTGATGCAGGCCACCAAATATGCCAGGAATGCAGAGCCGTTTGTGGTGCTACTATAGATACTATCACCGGGAAGCAAAGCACGCAAATTCCTGTTGGAATAACATTGCAGTTAGGATGAAGGCAACCAAAACAAGGCAAATACAAAGCAGAAGGGTGCCGTTTCCTGCAAGATCACTAATATTTAATATAAAATGATATCCGTTTTTCTTTGAAATCCATAATTTGCAGATCTCTCCCTCAAGTCAGTGCGTTGCCTTGGGCAATTAGCTGTGAAACCTTCCAGGGTAGAAGGGCTGAGGTTAGTTACAGGAAGGCCGTTAAGAATTTTTGAATCAGCTAGTGTGATTTCAGTAAAAAAAAATCTATGAAGGCTGCATCCCTTACATCAGCAAATGCATTTCCAAAATCAAACATACTCATATATGTGACAACTGTGTGTGTAAATAAGTGTGAATCGGAGGAGTTGTTGCACTGGCTCCTGAAAAGGCTCTACCAATTGCTCTGAACAATTTTCATACCCGTTTCACTGGTGTTTTTGTAACAACAATTAAAGTTAAGATTGCATTCATACTTCAAAGTAAATTGGGGTTTATTTCTTGTTTTTCGGTATG
Source organism: Streptopelia decaocto (assembly GCF_964273445.1). Classification (NCBI taxonomy): domain Eukaryota; kingdom Metazoa; phylum Chordata; class Aves; order Columbiformes; family Columbidae; genus Streptopelia; species Streptopelia decaocto. Next base: position 17,440,342 of record NC_138660.1, read on the forward strand.
AAAATGGTGGTTGAACATAACCAAAATAAACACTGTTCTTAGGGAAAAAAAAAAAAACTTCTTTATTGAAAATTGTATGGAAATGTATTCATTCTCTTGGGAATTCAAAGCAGTTAAGAGTAAATTTATTTAAATTTTACAACTTCTTGGAACCCTTGAACTGTCAGGACATTTTAGTACTTGAAGCTTTAGGCAGGCATAGATTGGAATCCACTCCAATAAGCTGACTACCTTGAAAATAATTTAAATGAGCAAAATTTCTAACATGACACTTCATTAATAGTAGCTAAAGTAGCTAAAGAATTTAGAAAAAAACCAAACCCACAGCGCACCAAATCTGCCAAATGGCACATCTGAACTCTGACACTTGGCGGTTTTGGAGTTAGCTCCTTTGAGCACCTAGTAGAATTCATCTTAGTAAAGCATAGATTTTGCAGAAGGAAGTTTATCTTTTACCCCAGAATTCAGGGCACAGGGAGCTGTGTTTTGCAGGACCATGACTCGAGAGCTTGCTCTGTGTCAGGATCACCATCTGCTCATGTTTGTCAGTGTGCTGTAGGGGAGGTATTTTTAATCACCCATAGGAGTGAGCCAAAGTAAATCTCTTCTGCTTGCCGTGGGTAACTTTTAAGAGCTAACGAGCACAACCAAGCACATTGGGAGAACAGGCATTCATGGCCTGTGGGCTTGGCTGGCTACAAGTTCTCCTAGTGCTCGGGGAGGCGAGAGAGGGGCCCTTGGCCTGACCCAAGCTGGCACTTCTGATGCTGGAAATCGGAGCCTTCCAAGTCTGGGTGCCTGGAGGTTACCTGAACGGGTGGCACAGAGATAGTGGCCTGGAGAATACTGATTAATATGTCAAAACACGCTGCTACTGCAGCAGCGGGGACTGGCACCGGCGGTGAAATGGGAGGCAAAGCAGATTAAACTCCCTCTGGAAAGACCAGTTGGTAAAAGCAATGATTTGGACCCCAACCTGCCTGCTGACCCATCTAGAGGGGTCACTGCAGAGGACTCCCCCAGCCCCTGTTTTAATGAAGTAGTTAAGTGGTATAAAATCACAAATTCAACACACCTGCTATTTTACTGTTTTTCATGTGAACCATTTTTCAATTATGCTTCTTTTCCTTAAGATCTTAACATATGTATCAGATTAACAGATTTTCTTGCCTTTTTAAAAGGAAACTGTGTGCTGATAGTAAGCAAAAAATCTAGGGAAAAGGGACAATTTATTTCCAGTGTCTTTATCTTCCGTCAGCGACAAGATGGATAGTAAAATCTCCTCTCTCTTTGCAGAACTGATTTTGTGTTTTAATGGCTTGGTCTACACGGAGCTGAAAGGAAACTTCACAATATATTTTTTTGTAGAGAAGACTCCTAATGCTAATGAGCAGCCGAATCTGTCTTGGGGAAACAGTTTGTTACTAAAAATAGATTGCAGCCTAACTGTAACTAAAATCAAATTGCAGAAACCAAGCTACTCTGATTCCTGATTTCTACTGCAGGAGATGAATCTATTACAAACAGCTCTGATTATTACATATTTTAAAATGTGCCAACTGAGTCCTGCTTTGAAATTAATCCACTTGTGAGCTTCTATCAAATATGCTTACAGCATTCTCTGGAGATTTTCTTCAGACTCTGCAAAGCCAGTGAGCAAGCAGTTCATAGTTATGAAGCCAAAAGGAAAAACAGCACATATGAGCTATTTATAGAATATCAAGCAAAACAGTGTGATAAAGGGCAAAGGAAAGCTTTCAACGAGAGGCTTCTTTTCCTTCCCAGTCATGTGATCTTTACATGCAATTGATTTTTTACTATACAATTTAGCAGGGAAATTAAATCACTTGACAACAGCTTTTTCTGCTTAGAAAAGAACCTTTCAGTGTTTCTTCACTGTTTATAATATGCTCACTTGCGGCTGTCACTGTTTGAGAGGTTTTGTTTGCAGAAGTTTGTACAGGGGCCAGTACTTTTCTGGCAGGTGCCAGCAGAAGTGGTGACCAGAGATTGAGCATTCGGTGTTCAGCATTGAAAACCACTCTGCTGCCCAGGACAAAATACAGAGTTCTTGCTCATGACCCCAGATGTTTGGGATAACAAGACAAGGATCCATCTCCTCTGAAACACTGACAGTAGTAAAAGCAACCTTTCTAATTGTTTTTATGTCCCATCACCCACCAAACAGAAATTCCCTGGTTCCCTACTCCTGCCTCTTTTTTTTTAAATGCAAAGAGCAAAGGACATTTCTGTCCTGGGAGTTTATCAACCAAACCTCATATAGGTACATTTTGAACATATTTCTTTCAGTCCTAGTTAGTTCAAGTCAATTATCCAAGCTTCATCTCCAGAGACCCTCTTTAAGCAATTCTGACCTTGAAAAAAAAACAAAACAAAAGAAACCCACCAACACAAGCAACTTGACCTGGGTGCCAGTGTGTGCCTTAGCCCCAACACTGCATTCAACTCTTCTAGAAATGCAGAGTTGCCAGTTTTTTGACACTCACTTAAATTACATACTTTACTGCCTGAGTGTGGTGTCTTCAAGAAGGGGAATGGTGCTGAGGAGATGTTTATGAACTGTGTCTCGGAGGTCCAGGCAGTTAAAAATAGGTGGCTTCTCAGGTAGATTTCTTTTTGTCATCTTCCCCTTTTCTTTGTGTCTGTGATAAAGTTTGAGGGAGGCTGAAAAAACTAATATAGAGAATTATTATGTCATTTCAGAATATTTTCACAAACAAGGTGATTTCTGTCAGTAGCCTTTTATTTTTTGGACGTGAGGGGCACATTTGCAGGTTTGCAGTGTGTGTGCTACCTGGGCTCCTCACTGCTTTGGTAGATCAGGCCATTACCCAGACTGTCATGTCTCACCTTTGCCAGATTTCTCTTCAGTCCTGGGAGTTCATGTGTTTGCTTAAAAATATTGATACTTCACAGACTCATTCTGCATTGTGACAAGTGAAAGAGTGGATAAAATATCAAGGCTTTAACACCCAGTGATGCTGTATGGGAGCTAAGCGCTGCAGCTAGGAAGCTGGGTAGCAAGGATCAACGAATGTGATGCATCTCTCTGTATTCCCATATGTCAGTCTCTCAGACAATTTCACAGATTTGCTAATGGGAACAAGGCTTTTCAGTAAAGCTTCTTCAGGGCCCTTAGAGAGATGTGAATGTACTCCAGAACCTTGATGAGTGATAAAAGGAAACACTGAAAGACAAATTTCCACTGCTGCTTCTCAGACACATGACCTCCTTCATAAGTCAGGAGTCACTCTGAGTTTAAAGAAATCAATGCTGGCTTCCTCTTAGGATGCAAACTCTTAAGAGCTCTGTTTTATGTGTGTGGTTGTGTGTGTATATATGTGTATACATATATAATGTTATTTTGAAATGCCCAGTGGAAATTTAATGGAGTTGCAGGAACAGAAAAGTGGAGAAGAACTAATTCTATATCTAGGGCATAACCCAAACACTGCTGCTGAGTTGATCCCCAAGAGGAAGGCAGAGCAGTAACACAAAGCCAGAGTTGTGAGGTTGCAGGCTGCCCTACGAAGTGTGGTCCAGTCTAACAGCTAGAAAAAAATCTTCACCTTCTCTGCAACGTTCTGGCTGAGCACTAGGAATGACTTACTCCAAAATAAATTAAAAAAAAAAAAAAAAAAAAAAAGGAAGAAATCAGAAACTGGAATGTGCAGAGAACAAAGAGAAAGTTAATTTCAGCAATGTGTTCTGTGGAAGACTTACTTTACTGGGCAAAAATTAAAATTATGGTTTTGAATTCTGAGGTATGCCATGATGGCTCATTGCACTTGTTCAGATATGTCATGCTTCACACATTGGACGTCCCAGCAGACTAACAACATCTCTGGTGGGTCATTGCCTTTCCATCTAACATCTGCAGAGAGACAAAGCAGAGGAGCAGGAAGCCGCTTTTGCTGGTGGTTGTGCGAGGCAGGAAGGTGTTCCCATTCCATCATGCCCTGTGCAAGAGCAGCAGCCCCTGAGCACAGCGGCTGCGAGAGCTGGTGGCACACATGCAGAGCGTGGGCCGCTGGAGCTCCCCTCAGTGTTTCTGAGCACGTTATGAAGTCTCAGCTCGTCTGTTCCAGTCTGCTGTGGCATTGCTGATACTTTTTCACTTGTAGTCATTTCTGCGTGAAGCTAGTACATACAGCTCTCCTAAGTTAAGCTGTAACCAGAGCTACAGTTGATGGCTTAGAGATGGAAAAAGAAAACAACCCCCCACATGCTAGTTCCCGTAGCAACAACCTGGAGTGAGGGAGAGCCCAAGAGAGGGGCTTTAAAGCTGTGGTGTTGGAGCACAAGTGGACACAAATCTGCCTCACCACGCTGCCTGTCTCAGCCCAGGACTTGCCTCGTGCTGGTATGGAACAGGCTGAGCCCATTCATTACTGTCACCTTCCAATATAAACCTGCTGGAACAGATAGCTCTTCACAAAGCCATCCCGTACTCCCACTGTGTGCTAACAAACAAGACTGTGCTTGTAAGACCACACCATAAAGTGGCAGTGTTCTTTTTTTTAAGATGATCAAGAGGGACTAGATACACAGGGGACTGGTTTAAGGATATTCAGATCATAAGACGTTTTGATGAAGAGAACATGCAGCTGACTGCACATGCTATTCCAGCAAAGTGAACATCACTTGTAAATATCTAGCCCTCTTGACATCTCTGAAGAATTTCTGCCAGCTGATGTAAGTATCTGAGGAAGAGTTTGGAAAGCTGTTGCCCCGAGGCTGGCACCCTTGTGTCTTGGCAGGGTGAAACGAAGCAACCTGCAAAATCCAGGGCAGGGGGGATAAGCAGAGAGGACCGTCCTGCTCCTGGTTTTGCTGGATCGTGTGTTGTGAGCCGTGTGTCCTGCTGCAGTGCATGTAAGAAGTGTATGCACAGGCACACCGTTTAGAGTAAACACTTGAAGAATGAACCTTAATGGGCACAGACCTGTTTTAAGAGGTTGCTGAAATGATATCTTAAAATCTGTGACTACCTTGCATGCTCTGGTGTGCTCTCAGCTGTCTAAAACTGGCTTTTGTCCTGATACTCCAGATGCAGGGTAGTCTTGTGGCACAGAAGGGAATCCCCTGGCGTGGCTGAGGGGACTGAGTGCCTGGCAGAGCAGGGGCTGGCTGGAAGGGCACCCAGCACACAGATATTTAGCCAGGCTTTCAGCCCTAGGAGCTTTTTGGACTTGCTGTGAAGTAAAGCAGCCTTTACTCAGGGAGACTTCTCTGGCACAAAAGCAGCGCTAGGACTGGGAGACTGCCAGATCTGCAAGTTTTACTGTCAAAAGACATGTTTTGAAGCAAGCATTGATTTGTAAAGTATTATGTAAAGTCATAGGTCTCTTCTGAAAAGTGGCTGAGGCTTCAGAACAAAGCATTGTGTCTTTTACATATTTCTCTTTCCTTTGCCATTACTGTTATGAAGACTACTGCAAGAAGAGTTTTAGTTTTGCTTTAAGAATTCGTCTACTTCTGCCCCTCATTCCTCATCTGAGGTCAATGAAGCGAAAGTTCAGGTAGTGGTGTGCTTACCCAATTTCAGATCTAAGAGTTTCCAAAATACACTGGAATTGCTGGCTTTGGACTCCCGCCCACAGACAGATGTGATTCTGATACAATATGTCTGATTCTCTTCATCGTTACCTCTTTTTTCAGTGGTTTGCTTATATTGCAATGAGATTGAATTAACCTTAACTATATCATGAGTCATACATGAGCACACGTGGGTCTGTATGTACATAGAAACAAGGAGGTTGAAAATACACCATGGCACTTACTGTGCTTAATGTCTGTATATTTGCATAACAAAATCCTGCCTATTTTCTTTCAATTTTTACACAGACTTGCCTGATTACTTAATGCAAAGCCTCATCCTACACTCAGTTACTGCCGAGGGGATCCAGCAGGCAGGAGGTGAGCAGAGTTGTGTGTGGTTAGTCCCCACGACAGTTCTTTCCTTGTTTTTTTCCCCTGCTCTCCTATTTGCTTGCACTTCTTTCCTTTTTGCTTTCTGTGGGTTTTGTTTTGTTTTGTTTTTTCCTGAATAGTTTGTTGGTTTTTTGTTTTGGTTTGGTTTTTGTTTTTTTGATCATTGATTGTTCTTTAAATCATTTTAGATTATGAGCTTCTTGGGTCAGGGGGTTCTTCACCTACAAGTTTACATTGCACCTAGTAGTACTGGGCTCTGATCCCAAATTTGGGTCTGTGTGCTACTGCAATATAAATAACAATAAGCATTGCTGCTTTGGCATGTAGTCAGGTTGAAATCACTGCAGCTCTCTTATGCTTGTGAGCACTATGCGCTGCAAGACTGTTTTCTTAATTTTTGCCTGAAAAGTATGCTGTGTACAGTACAAATAACCCCCAGCACAGCAAAACAATCAACAGCAACAGCATGGCAAAAACTTTCAGCTGTACCACGGTGAAGGCATTTTCTTGCAAGAGTGTGAATGTGCTGTAAGCACTTTTTGGTTTGTTAGACATCTTGAGATGTGTAAATATAACTAATCCCATCTAGGTTATCATAAAAAGAGTTTATTGGTGAGTTCGAGGTCAGAAACTCCCTAAAGCTCAAAGGATAAGCGAAACAGGTGCTTTCCTGGAGTCTTAGAAGTTACGCTACAATTAGTTTCTTCCTTTCCTTTGGGCTTCATAATCGTTGCTATATTAGAACTATGGTATCATTTATAATAAGAAAATATGCAAATACAGCAGCAACATAATTTTTCCAGGCTGCTTAGCAAGTAAATGGTTGTGTACAGAAGGCCTTCAATCCTATGAATATCTTTCTGTCAGAGACAGCTCCTGTTATTTATGATGGCAATAAAACTACTGATTATTATTGAATGAATTTCTCAGATGTGAAAAAAAAACTTCAGACGTTTTACTTTCCCATCTTTCAGTATGTAACAAAAGGCTTGGCATTTCAGAAGTTTAGTCCCTGAGGATAAACAAATAAAGTTGTAAAGAGCACACCTTGCTAATATGATTGCTCCTTATTAGCATAATAGTTTTCAAATAAACAACCTTTTAATGTCTCTAATAAGCAATTACTCTATGATGAAAACTGCAAATGGAGCCCACTGGTGGGTAACAGATAACAGTAAAATCTGTCAATAAAACAAATATTGTTCTGCCCGAACAGCTCTCTTCTTCACTCCAAGAGCAGAGCAAAGCTGCCCAGGTATTTTTATAGGCTGATATTAGACAGGCAGACATGTTACAGCACAGCTCTTGTGATACGTTGCTATGATGTTACGCGGACTCTTTACTCTTTACAGTGTTAGTGTTATAACAAAACAGGGCAGAGATCTTTACTTAGTTGGAAGCTCCCTACTCTGAGTATTTCAGTCAAATAAAGCCACAGGAGGTTGAGTCTTTGTCCAAGAATAGTGATTTGCCAGATTATTAGAATTCTCTTTCTTTCAAAAACTGAAGATCATAATAAAAAAATCAGATTCCATCCTATCTCTGAAACATGCAAATTAATGGAAATTGTGTCTCAGCATTTTTCTCCTTTTGCTATTCTAAAACATAAGAAATAATTTACAGTAGCAAACCCAAGTGTTAAATGTAAGCAACAATCTCACTTTTCCGAACATTGAAAAGTGTGAAAAAAAAATTCATAATTTTTCAAGCATAGTTGACAAACTATTTTCAAAACATTTGCAGATGTAATTTACATACTCTACTAGCTACTTACAATCGATTAGAAAGCCATGTTGTGCTTGCTTTGGTCTCTGTATTTCTGCAGTCATTTTTCCAAAATAATTTTGCATATGGTCTCTTGGTTTTCAAGAAATAAGGAAATGGAATATGAGAGGGCCACAAATCCCCAAACCCGGTCCATTCCGAATTCCATAGTGAGTATTAGGTTTTTATTTTATATATAGCTTTGGAGAAAAGGGATCATTTGATGGAAAAATCTTCGGCCATTCTTATCTTTATTCCACTTCTGGACTGACATCATGATACGAAAATGCAAGGAATTTACAGTAAAGCCTGGTGTGGGAAGAAGATCTTGGCAGAGGAATGATTAATGGTGTCTAAAAGAGGGAAAACAGTTATGTAATAAATACAGCCCATGAGATTCAAACTGAAGAAACCGTCACAGGTGCAGGCTGTAAACAGGCCCCAAAGGAAAGAATATTGGTCTTTTAAAGGTAGACTTTGTAAACAAACAGATGAGGCATAGGAAATATCCTTTCATATAAATTTTTATGGTACAAATCAGTACATGGAGCACATAAGTACCGTAAGTGTTTATAAACTCAAAGAACATCCATACTGCAGTGAAGCAGCACAAATAGTGCCGCGGTGTAAATTTATATAGCGTGGGGACGATGTGTGGTCTGATGGCTCAGTTTGTTTTTTTGGCTTTCACAAATGACATGATTTCTGCCTCTCTGGTTTTGTTTTGTTCCATTTAGCTGCTCTCAGCTACATAATTGTTCTTTTAGCTTGTAAATATTATGGTCAACCTCCAGCAAAGTTTAGATGAGGCCAATCCAATGTAAACAAGTGTGTCTGTGCCAATGATGTAAGCAAAGCCATCTCTTGTGATATTTCCTCCCCTTTTCCTAACTCCCCTGGGACTGCAAGAGCTTTGCAGAGCCTGCTGTGGTAGCGGACAGCCTGGAGTTCAGTTTAACTGTCTGTCTGGGATGTGTGTGTGTGGTTTGTTTGTTGTTGTTGTTGTTTTTTTGTTTTTGTTTGTTTTTTTTCCCTGGGTATTTAACATAGGAATTATCCAATGAAAAGAGAACAATGTAGCAGAATAACTTCTGGGAAGTGTCCTTGCATCTGTCCATGCTTCTGTCTGTGGTCCAGAGGTCACTGTCTGCAGACTCAGCACAAAGTTAATACAGGTGTAATGTGCAGCGCTGGGGGGCCAAGAAGGGTTGAGAATCAGTAGCACCTGATGAGCTGTGACCTTATGCAGTGTTGCAATGCTGTGGCATGACACAGTGGTGTTGCAATTATGCTGTGTGATGAACTTGGACCCTCTGCTTGGCTGTGCTGGGACTGCAGTTTTCCAGGGGGCTTGGGCTCACCTATGCTGCTTTGTGCTGTGGCAGATGGGACGGCCAGGAGCGCTGCAGCTCCTGTGGCTCTGCAGCACCGTCAGAGCTGTTAATGTGCAAAGGTGGCAAGTGCTCTTACGCTAGGGTCACTGAACCCACTGCTTGAAAGCCTTTGAATTAAGAAGGTATACACGGCATACTTTTTACCCTTGAATATTATCTTTGAGTAAAGGCGTTTCACTCCACATTACTGTTTCAGCCCAAATTGAGCCAACCTGATTTAGCAGCACACTGATCCACTGTCACTCTGTACAGCCCTCAACCTATAGGACATACTGTCAGCACAGTAAATGAATCTCAGGGGCTTTCTGCTGCCTAAGTGCAAACACAAGCAAGCGGGTAGGTTTTTCCTGCATGTGAGCTCCTCCCTGTTGCTCTGGAGCCCATTGCTGCTGTGCACTGAACAGAGGCACTGCCACCTCTCCTGCACCCAACCTGTCCCATCTCCTGGCCTTGCCTTCCCACTCCAGCTTTGTGTCTTCCAAGTGCCCAAATCCTGCTGCTTTTTGCAGCTGTAGCAGTTCAACACTGATTTGAACCTTACGTCCCACGCCTCATCCTCCCATTAAGCAGTTATCTGTATTTGGTGGGTGTTGGGTCATGATTTGCAATTAGACAAAACCTTTAAGGAAAAAAACTACCAAAGTAATCATTGCAATGCTATTGATCTCCTGGGAACAGAGGCTGGGAGGTGTCTGACATTTTGCATTATTATCTATGGGAGAGGAAGGAGCCGGGCTGTTTTTTTCCCACAAGAAATGTATCTATTTTTGAGTGCAAAGTACTTTCTTTGCCATGGGACCCAAAACAGTTTTCTTTCACTTGACTCATGGTCTCTGGAGGGTTTTTCCCTGGGCTCAGGAGGCGAATGCTTCAGTGATTCGCAGTTGGAAAAGTGACAGCCCAATTAGCTAAAACTGTTAATTTAAAGGTAAAGATGTTACCTGTTTACAGCTCTTTTGGCTTTGAAGAACCGAACAGTTTCCACCAGCCCTGTTCCCTCTGTGTTTACATACAGAGTTGCTGTAGATTTGGTCATAATAGCTATTGGGTGAGAATCCGAAAGCAATGTATCAACAACATATGATTTATTCTGTAGTTCTCGTGCAGAAAGCAAAAATATTATTTCTTGCTTTCCCATTTCTCTTTAGGGTGCTTGCTCTCTTTTTTTTTTTTTTTCCTTCTTTTCTTTTTTTTTTTTCTTTTTGTCTTCTTATGGTACACAAATAATTCATTAGCTATTCTTATTTTACTAAATTTGTCCAATTAGCCTATTTACATGATTATAGATAAATGCTTACTGATTAATCTTTCCTTCCCAAGAGACAATCTCTCCAAGGCCCAGTTGGAAACTACAGGAAATGCATTTGGACAATGTTTGAGTTGCATCTTGTGGTGTGTGGCAGAGCCAGTATGGGTCAGTTTGGCAGCTCATGGCCTCACACTGATGCATAGGATGCTTCCTTATGCCTTGGTGGGTTTTTTTCCGTTTGTTTTTGGTTGATTGGTTGGTTGTTTTTTTTAAGATGAGGAATATCTGTAGTCAGCTGAAAACTCTTCTGCGTCTGTGGAAGGCCTGATGATTGGATCCCAATCTCCCATGTCCACATAGAAGGAAAGGACCATGTGCCAAGTGTACTGTGGGACCTGCCAGTGTCTGTGCAGGGTAGTGGCAGGTATGGGACACTGGCAGTTGGGACCAGACATCTAAGCATGCTTCTCTGTTTCATTCATAGATTACATGTGGACTGTTTAACCTTTAGACGAAGCCTTTGCCAATAAAATGTTTTACCAAAGGAACAAAATACCAATGAACGGGATATAAGAATATTTAGAATTCATCTATGTTGCAAAATCCGTGCAACAAACTTTGGGTGAGTCATTACCAAATGTGCTCAGTAGCACTTCTTCATATTTGGAGTTGTTCTTAAATCTATATACCTAATCAGCTCTTTAAACTATGCTCCAGGCCTAGTCAAGTGGAAAAAAAGATATTTTTAAAATGCCTGCAGAGATTGAGTCTCTTGATATTTTTGGTAAATGCTTTTGCTCTTGTTGGGGGGGTTTCATTAGTTTGGATTGTCTGTCTTAATGCAGCTTGTAAGTTATTGACATTAAAGGAAACCCCGAAACAGCATGCTACAAAGGAATATTTTTACTGTTAATATATAATAAAGAGGTAGCCCTTGTTAATCCAGAAGTCAAAATGCAACTTCAGATTTTTTATTTAGAAGATGATATCTTAATTGAACTCCACCTGGAAGATGAGTGGGTGAAGGTCATGTGATGGTTTTGCATAAGGTGTGACTGTCAGTTAGGTGCAGTTATTTTGAGAAACATAGCAAAGAATTTTGGTGTGGTGAAACAAATTTTGCTGCTGTTCACCAAGGTCCACATTTTGTTAGCTTTGAGAGCGTGGCTTGCCTGAGGCTGTCTGCCACAGGATGGCAGAGGGTCCATGAGCTTACATACTTCTGGGCATGTCGGCAAGCAGATCTACAGGACAGCACCCTGCAGTCGAATCCTAGCTGGATGTTGTAGTGTATGTTATCAAACAACCAAGAGCTCCTTGCAGCACCTTTTTTACACTGATGGGTGGGATATGGGGACACAATGGTCTGAAATGCTAAGTGTGGACAGGACTGGCTGTCAGTACAGTGTGTCATCAGTGAAGGAGCATCTTTGATCCCAATCTGCTTGTGAAGTAACAACTACTGTGTGCAAAGGACCTAATGTGGCTAATTATGTGCTTTTTTCCTCCTATTCTTTTAAATCAGCCTGGTGCAGAATCTTTGCTCCAACTCCTTCTTACTGATGTTTCATGCTTTCTGCTTTCTGTTATTTGCCAATTACTACAAGTAGGTCTCATAACCAATACAGCATTAAGAGTAGATCTTAGAACAATCAGTAGTTTCAGCTACTCTTTCTATTCTCCCTGCTTTTGTGGCTTATTATATAAGTGTCAATCTCTCACTGCTATCTAGCAAACAAACTTCTGCCCTGGTCCATTTCCCCTTGGGCTCTTTGCCAGGAATAACAAATTTAACTTCAGCTCTCAGCTTAAGAAGTTTCACTTCACTGAGTAGAGTTCAAGTACAGTCTATTACCCTAAGTGATAGAGGAATCCTTTGATGTCTGCTTCTTGAGTGGCCTGTACAAGCCAGGGCTTCCTGTAGGAAAAAGAACTGCAGCTGAAGGAAATACTTGATTGATCAAGTATCAGGGATGACCTCACTAATGTTTATAAATATGTAAAGGGTGAGTGTCACGAGGATGGAGCCAGGCTCTTCTCAGTGACAACCAATGATAGGACAAGGGGAAATGGGTACAAACATGGAACAGGAAGTTCCATGTAAATATGAGAAGAAACTTCTTCACAGTGAGGGTGACAGACACTGGAACAGGCTGCCCAGGAAGGTTGTGGAGTCTCCTACTCTGGAGACATTCAAAACCCACCTGGACACCTTCCTGTGTAACCTCATCTGGGTGTTCCTGCTCTGGCGGGGGGATTGGACTGGATGATCTTTCGAGGTCCTTTCCAATCCCTGACATTCTTTGATTCTGTGATCAGGTAACCTCTTCCTCTCACTGTTATTTGGGGGTGCCTGAGTGCCAAGTGACAGAATTATGCAGAGATATAAAGAGAGTCCCAGTACATGCTCCACCAGCAGATGTCACATGCAGTGTGATGGTGCTGCTCAGTTTACCAGGTGAGAGGCAGCAATCCTGCTCTTTCCTGTCCCTCACTGCCTTCTCCTGCTGCTTTCACTGCATCAGCTCTGGTGCACCACCATGGCTTGCTCAGCCTGCTTACTTTGTAAGTCTTAACAACTGACATTAAGTTTTCTGCCATGCCAATGAGCTGAAGTGGATAATTAGTGGCGCTCCCGCCACAGAATGGGCTGAGCTGCACAGGTGGCACCTGGACTGGGAGGCAGAGATGAGGATAACAGCATGGGGGAACAGGAGTCCTGCAGCTGCCGGCCAGCATCAGCCTGGCTGCGTCACTGACCTGTGGACCGAGGGGATCCTCCAGAGCCCTTTGACCCTCAGCTGGGTCCCACTCAACTCTTCTGAAAGATACGTTTTTTCCCTTATGATCACCAGGGGCTGAGTTCACTTTATCACATCAGCTGTTTCAGTAGCACGTTTTGTCTCTCTATAACTAGGCACAGTGATGCTTCATTCCCAATGATTCTGACATGGAATCTGGAGAAAGAGGTAGAAGTTGGCTAGTGTATATAGAGGAAAAATAGGGAGTGTGCATGGAAAAGGTGATCAGAGCATGAGGCCAGCTGAGAACATGGCGGAAAGGGAAGAGGTACCAGCAAACCTTGCATTGTCCAGTTGTTTCAAGATACCCACTGTTCTTTGGTCAGTGGTCACAAACTGCTGTACTTGATCTCCAAACTTCAGTTATTTAAAAGATCCCTTTGTTAGCTTGTCACTCACAGAGAGCAGTTTTTTCTGGGCCAATGTAGGTTCATGACAACTTTGCCTTTCCCTGATCTTTCTAACTGTGGCCATAATGTGCGTGATGCGTGCAGCATTGCTTTCCTGCCCGTGCTGGAGATCCTGGGCACAATACTGACTCACAGAACTCTCTCCTTTAGCCAAGGAGACAGCTGAGCAGTTTGTGAATATCACTGCAGTGTCAGAAGTAGCTGCGAGAAGTAGCTCAGCGCTACTGGCAGCAGAGGCCTTACTCCCCTTCTTAGCTCCTGGCCTTGCAATTCTGCTGTTTCCCTTGAGTTGGATGTGTTGGGCGCCTGTCAGATGATTATTAAGCTGATTCAGCTTGCTAACCCAAAAGAAAACTATCCCTGTGTAACACTGTCATCATTGGCTGAAAGGAGTACATGAGGAGGTTTGGAGGAAAACAGCCTTTATTTTGCAATTAGATGTTGCAATACCTGTGGATATTGCATGTTCCGCAGTGTTGCAAGAGAGTCCCTTGAGCAGAAGTCATTGAATTTGGTTTGTAAAAGCTTCTCTTAAGCATGGGCATTGGAAGTTGTGAAACTACCCATTATTCAGTGCATGCAAAGTAACAAGATATTTCCCAAACTATTTTATTAAAATATATTTTGGATTGTGTAGAAGTGGCTCTTCCTTCAGCCATGTACCATGCCCAAATTCTGGATCAATTTTAATCCTGAATGCTCTGGCTCTCCTGAGCTCCTTTGTTGTATAGTTAAACACTTTAATAATGTCTAATTATCTGTAGAAATGCAGATGTTGGAGACCTCAGTGTTTTATCCCTTTGCAGCTCTGCGGTAGTTTCAGCCTACCCTCAGGATGACTGAATAAACCTGGGGAAAAAAACAACAAGATTCCCAAGTGATCTGCTGTCACTATCCACCTTTCAAGACTCTCTCCACAGAGAACTTCAGAAACTTTTTGCGGTTAGCCCCAAGAGTGTGTCCTGCATAGTGGACACTGACGTTTTCCAGTCAGCAATGTTATTTTTAAGCTCTACCATGTCATCAGCTAGTCATGTATTTTATTGCTTCATGGCCCTTGTGGCCTGCTCGTGCCTGCAGACCCAGCGAGCACAGGCTAGGGGGAGGGAAGTTCCTCCTTGTCTGCCTGCCTCTCCCCCTCTTTCATCCCACAGGCCTATTTCTAGCTGGGAATGGGGGCTTGTTTCAAAAGGGCAGGTGACTATATATGACTATGCATGACAGAGCTTGCTTGAATCCAGACAGCTGTGCTGCGTCCCTTCTCTGGTACCTGTCTCCTGTCTCCTGTAACCTGCGGTGCTTCTTCTTCCCCCAGTGGGACTTTCGGCTCTAAAAGTCCTGTCAGTTTTCTTGGATATTATTTCAAAAGGAAGTATGATTTTCCTGTTGTACACCCAAGATGTGCTTGCTTTGAAAACCCCATGCACTTCACCTCATGTGGGCTGCAGAGGTCATTTATTTGCATTTTGGTACTCTTCCTGCCTTCCCATAGAAATGCTGCTCATCTGAGAGTTCAACATTTGTGCATTCCTTTTCTTGTCCTAGAGCTCAATGCTGCTCATTTCTCAGACTGAGGATGGATAAAGTGATGGTCCCTCACTAAATGGAAACATATTTTTCCCCTCAAGAGATTTGCTTTTATCCAACTTGTTTCTTGAAGAAAGACAAAAATGCCAGAAACAGAGATGTGAGCTGAAGCAATTTGTTTGTCTGACTGCAGGCTCACCCTTACTTCAAAGTACAGTATGGTTGTGTGGTCAGGTGCACGCCCTGAGTGTGAGGAAATGAACTTTACAATGACTGCAAATGGATAAGCTTTTAAAAAATTGAATTGGCAAAGTCTCAATCACGTTTCTGTTGGCTCTACTCATTAAAAAGCATGTTGTTACTTTCTCATGAACTCTCTTCTGGATGAAATGTTAGAATGAATTCCATTTTGCTCATCCTATGCAGGTAATAAATATTGCAGGACTTCTCTGGAAAAAATAAGTGATAAAATTCTGGTATCTTTGCCAAGATTCTCATTTTTACATTCAATGAAACACATTCCAAGGTGGTGGAAAACAGTTTCTGGTTTGTAGAAGATTTTATTGTTGGTGGTTTTTAATTTGATTTTGGACCTCCGTTTTTAGGATCATCAGCTTTGAAGCAGGAATCCAGGCTGGGGCCTGGCTTAACTGGCTTGTGATCTAGGGAAGATTTGGAACAAGTAATTTCAAATTGACACCATCTTATTTGGATAAATTCTGACAAATTAAAATGTCTAATACTTCATATTGCTGGTCAGTTGGCTTTGTTGTGCAAAAGAACCAGATTCTATCCCAGCTACCTGGAAACCTTGTATTTTGCCTGGATGTTCTCAGGGAGACACAAGAGCAGATACCTCAGCATCCCCTCCAGAAAGTCACCTCTGCATAGATGTGTGGGATCTCCCCTTGCAGCTGTGAGGCTGAAAGTGTAGCTTTTGTGTCTGACTGCAGCTCTGATGGTAAATGTAACATATACTGACTATTTACACTGAGAAACAGAGCAGCCCTACAGCAATAGGACTCCTAACTGCCAGCATTTCTTAACTGCCAGTTTACTCCCATAGTAACTGGGATAAGGCCTTAGGGGGATAAAACCATGATAAGGAACATGACAAAATATTAAGCTCCTTTTCTTACTAGCTGCTGCTTCCTTTCCACAGTTGGCAGTGAGGGAAAGACATTGAGGGGAGCCTGAAGCTTCTTTGTACCCTCTGTGTAGCTTGGTGATGAATTTCCTCCGCTAGCAAAGGACATGGGAGAAATTCCTGCCCCAACAGATTGTTCCTGTCCCAAAGTTTTTAGCTGACATCATGTCACACAGCCAGTACACGTGCAACCCCACCAGCAGTTGTACCCCTCGGAGTACCCCTGTGTCCCTGACAGGCTGAGTGGCAGTGCTGTGGTGCACACTCACACACACCTTGGGCAGCCAGTGTAGCCCAAGGACATGTAGCCTCCTCATCAGCTGGCCAAGCAACATGGCATGTCCTGAGTCGCTCCTGTTCACTGTTCTCACAGGTGATTACAGTCAGTGTCCTGACAGGTTGGATTTTTTCTTTAATGAGAGGAAAACGACCATGATAGAATCACTTGACTAAAACCACCCCATATTCAAGGAAGGACAGAAGGAAGGGAAGCACAGCCCTGACAACTCTCTGCCAAGAATGAAAGAGGAAAATTATAGGTCCTTCTTAGGAAAGCTGTATTTTAGGAGAGCTTTGCTGCTTGCTTATGAGTTGCTTCCACTCAGCTGGAGGGCCTTGTGTTGTCTTTTGCCCAGCACAGAAGGAAATCTAAGCGTCTACCACAGAAATTGCCCCACCAGACAGCGTCCATTGAGTTCGGCTTTGGGAACTTCAGGTTTGTTGTGCCAGAGGCTCGGTGTGCCTCTCTCTGTATGTGCTGCTGCTGAAGGTGTTAATTGTGAATTTATTTTTGAGGCTTTCTGGCCTTTTGGCTTTCGCTTTTGTGGAAAAACACCCCTCCTAAAACTCTGGAGGGAAGATGTGAGGAAGGGAAAACTGAATGCAAAGACTTTTTTACATCATTATTGAACTGTACTGTTCAGATGGGAGAATTCTGAAAGCTCTCTGATGATTTGAACCATTTTCATTTCTTTGGAAAAGCCCTTGCAGGAGTGGATTCTGTTGTTTCGGCTGGCACTCCCCAGCAGCTGTTGCCAGATTTCTTACAGGTCTGGTAGAAAGTGCATGGACTGTGGCATGCTGCAGGACTGTGTGTTCCTCGATGTGTTTTGTCTCTGTGACAGTCCCCAGTCCTCATTTCAAGTTTTAAAAGTCTGCACAAAGGTAAAGGCTTGGACATGGCACTGCGCAAGTGCAAATGGAAAGCACCTTTGTCTGACCCCCTAATGCCCACAGTCTTTGCTAATAAAGATTCACTGTTTAACTCCTCATTAAAAGTGGCAGTTGGAAGCCAGGAGGAAAATCAGTTATCCAGTGTTTGAAATATCCGTTTAGCTGCTGGGAGCCACCATTTGATCTTAAGCAGGATACTTAGATGTGTTCATTTTTAAGTGTCAGGTAGTTCAATGACTTCACTCAGCATTTGCATTTTATGGAGGTACATATAACCTGAAGAATAAAAGGGAAGTTTGCTATTTCCTGTAAATATTTTTATATAAAAGTGTCACATGAAAGGCCGTTGAATGAAAAAAATGCTGTATTGTTGAGTGCCTGGAAAAAATCACTGTGGCATTATTTTAATCCTTGGCAGTAACTATTCCAATGGATACTGTTTGTTTAAGAAATCTACAACACTGTTTCTGAAATTACTTTCTTAGGGCTCTGTGTGCAGAGCCGAGTACAGGCAATCTGCGTACGGATGAGTAGACAGAGACTGTCTCCTTTGGGAGGGTAAGACCCTGTGCAAAAGGATTCTGACCATTTTACATGGAATTTAATTCAGACCATGTTGGGTGAGCAGTGGCATAAGCCTGTACCCAAAGCGAGTAAGCCTAAAGGCCAGTGGACATTAGTTGATTTTCCTTATAGAATCATAGAATGGCTTGGAAGGGACACCTTCCACTAGACCAGGTCTCTCAAAGCCCCATCCAACCTGGCCTTGAACACTTCCAGGGATGGGGCATCCACAGCTTCTCTGGGCAGCCTGCTCCTGTGCCTCAAAACCCTCATGGTGAATAATTTCTTCCTTATATCTAATCTAAATCTCCCCTCTTTCAGTTTACAGCCATTACCCCTCCTTGTCCTATCACTACATGCCCTTGTCGAAAGTCCCTCTCTGGCTTTCTTGTAGCCCCCTGTTTAGGTACTGGAAGGCTGCTGTAAGGTCTCTGTGGAGCAATATGCATTGACAGAGAATTCTCTTTCCTCATCTTCTCAAGCTCTTTAGGTTGTTTGAAAGGTGTTAAATACACCACTTTCCTGGGGCTTTCATCTTTATGGGAACAGGTTATGCTGCTCTCCTTGTGTCATTTGGTTATGTCTGGGGTAAAAAAAGAAAAGGAGAGATAGAAAGAGACTGGAAAAGCCTGGGGATACCCAAATGAGACAAGCGAAAACACATTTTGAGAGGCAGAGCTGTAAATCAAAGATCCTGGAAATATTCGACTGCAAATTCTGTCCTTTCAGGTGGCAAAAGGATTTTGGTCATTAATTTTGTTTTTAATCTTGTATGCCACCACAGAAATACAAGTTAGAAGAGTGATCTCTTTCTTGACAAGAGAAACAGATTGAGAATTTTGAGCCTTGTTACATCCCTAGTGGAAAACAAGTGCTAGTAAAAACCAAAACCATCCCTTTAATAGGGAAATTGGTGGCACAGGTCATGATCTATCTTGACAAGTCGTTTTCTCTTGTGTCATTTGTTGTTTTTGCTGTTATCTGTAGGTATAATCAAGGAGGCTGCTATGTCATTGGAGAGCAGGAGAGAGGTCACACACAAAGCACGTCTTCTGTACTGCCTTTAATTGAACCTTCCCTGTTGCTTTTCCAGGTTGGTGGCTTTTCTGCACAGAACTAGCTGCAGGCAGCACCTTTGGAGAAGCCAGGTTAGTGTGACAGTTTGGCTAGGGCAAAAGTCTCAAAAGACAGCAGGAGAACTGAAAGCATTGGTGGGGAAGAATTTTTGAGAATGGTAGGTAGAAAACACATGTGTAGAAATAGTGGAAGGCAACCATAAAAGGTCAGTAAAATGCATAATGGTGGAAGACAGGACACATTCTTTCGATATTTAAAGGACCTTCTTTATCCATGTGACAGTTCTGGACACATGAGCTGGTCTTATGCAGCTAGGTACTTTTCCAAGGAAAGCTTTAAACTATGTAAATGTCCTATTTTTAGTTTTGTGGTGCTTTTCACAGCTCTTTAAATAAAGATCTCAGGCAGCCTGTGAATGATTGTATTAAGGAAACATGAAGTGGTTAACAAAATGGCCAAACAGCATCACTATTTTGTGTTTATTGAGACATACCTGTCCCAGTCTGTTTTTAATTTAACAATATTTAGTTACCAGTTGCTATGGTGAAGACATGCAGGTCTGAGGAAGAATCAGCATCTTTGCTACTTTCTGATGCCATTGTCCCCAGGGGAGGAGGGAGAGAATACAGAGCCCCGTACTTCAAATATCCCTCTCCTGGGGCAGTCTTCTCCAAGAATTTTAAAGTCATCTTATTTATCTCTATAACCCTGGTTTCACCTTTTCCTCGAATCCTCACTGAACAATGATGACTAATTCTTATTTACCAGTTCTCTCTTTCAAATGCTTTACAGTGAAGGTCAGGATGTCTCTTCTTATTTTTTACAGTAGGGAAGGTGAGGTCCAAAGAGGCAAAATATCCTTGACCCTGTGATCCTGTTCAGTCTGGCCCCTCTGCTGTGCCTGGGTGAAGGTTTCTGCTAGGGAGTCTTCAGAGGCTGTTTGCCCATGGTACCAGAGGAGCTGGGGAGAAAGCCCCTCACCTCTTTGTTACTGCTCATCAGAAGTAGCTACTTAATGTGTGGCAATGTGTGTTCTCTTTAGAGGCAGGTCAGGTTACATGCTGTCCTCATAAATTGCCAGATAAAAGAGATGCTGAAAAAGGTGAACATATTTAAGAGGGGAATTTTTCCCCCGGGGATACTTCCTCTCTTGTACTTGCCTTAAATGCTGTTAATAGTGAAATGCAATGGGACACTTATTTCTCTTCATAGGAGAAGTTATATGACTAGAAGCTGTATGATATTGGATTGTCTGAGCTAAGTAACATCCAGCTACTTAAAGCCTTCTCTTTGCTCTCTGCATATTTGCAGTATTTAAAGTTGTGGGGTATGCTGTTTTGTTTGTTTTTTTGTTTTATTCTTATTTTATTTTTTGCAACTTTGCTTGCGTCCCTGGTGTGTCTCTGAGCCTTCAGGAGGGATGAGACGCAGTGCCTCTTCAGACCTTTATTGACAGCCAGAAGTAGCAAACCAGAAGTGTGTTAGCTATCCAATGCAGAATCATTTCTGTGTTTGAAATTTATTTTGATATAACCTGGATAAGAAAGAGCTGTTAAAAGCCATATATAAGATAAATATAGAAGGTGCATTAAAGCATCAGTGAGGTACTGAAGTCAGATATACATCTGGGTTGTCAGAAGCTTGAGTCACTGTTGTGTGCTCTTACAGTGGACAAGGTGCTCAATGGCAGCTTGATCTGAGACCTGTTCTGACCCCCTAACTGCAATTAATATATAAATAGCAGTTCTTGCCTCATAGTAGCAGAACTACCCTTTCTGGGCTTCCTTCCTGATGCAGGAGGATCATGTCCTGCTGGCTGCAGCCCACCACTCTCTGCCCCTTCGTGCGCTGTGTTCAGCACTTGGCCAAAGCAGGGCCATGATACTCCCTTGTCAATCCCTCAGCTGCAAAAGTGAAGGAGGGAACCATTAGTCCTGGCCAAAGGAAAAGCCACAGAGAGTTTAGGCCAGGTATTTTATTCTTCTGCTGTTGTGTTTTGTGCTGTACCATTCAGGACAGAGCCAAAGTCACACAGGCGTGTGGGTGAAAGGAGTTCTAAGCTTTTCCCTGTCACAGCAACTTATCAGGGAATCTCTAATAGCTATTTTTATTCTTGCATCTGCTGAATCAAATCCATTCTATTCAAAATTACTGCCCTGACATTTGAACCTTTCAGGCAGACTGCCAGTGGCAGCACCTTATTTTTCTGCTGGAAAAGGAGGAAAAAAAATCGTTGACATGTAATTAACAGAACCAGGCAGAATTTGAAATCTGAATGACACTCATTATTGAATAATGAGCTTCAAATCCTTTGTTCCAAATTGCTTTACCATAGCAATGGTATGGGAGGATTCAGGGAGGATAGTAACTTGTTTTGCTTGAGCACTGATCTTCTATATAGACGAATGCTCATGAGAGTTGTTGCATTAATGACATATCTCTACAGAGCATACAAAATCTTGGACCAAAATGGCAAACCAGAGCAGATAGGAGTAAGCCTATGCAACAGTGAGACCCCAAACACATCATGTGAAATCGGAGCTAACACTGAAAAATCCCACATTTCCATTTACTTGCCCTGTGCTGAGCCCTGTGCTGAGCCCTGAGCCCACACGGCTCCGCAGGCACAGGCAATCTCGTGCTCCCGGCTGCTGGACAGGCCATGTGCATGCATGGAGGGTGCGTATGGAGCAACACACTGTGCGTCCTGCAGGCTGCTCTTATGGAGTCTTACACTATCAGATGGATAATCTGTAGGATGTGTGGGGTCTGTGACCCATGTACTGTGCCTAATCACACTAGTAGTAGGAGGAGATGATAATCTTTCTTTGCCGCCTTCAACTTGTTCAATCTCTGCCTGGGTGTCTGTGTGTAATTTTTTTTAGAATCATGACTGGACAAGTTCTAGACAGGTGAACTGCATCTTGCATCTACTTCTATGAAGTATCCATCCACAAATACGTTTCTGTCTCTATAGCAGGTCTCTCAGAAGACAAAATAGTACCAATTCGTAGCTTCTAATGGTATACTATGCTATAATTAATTGTTCTTTTCAATTAAGGGGGAGCTTTGATGCCCTAAGATCTCAGAATGTTGGAAGTAATCAATTGCAGATTAAATTAGAAGCCAAATTAGGCTTAACAAAACAAATTTCAAATTTGAGAAAATGGCTTTATGCTGTAAAGGGTAAGCTTTACAAGAGGTAAATGGTTAATAATTACAATTTGAATTATCTTTTTATCAGTCCCAAAATAGCAAGTTTCTCTGTTATATGAAACCTAGATAAGTTTTGAAGGTATTTTATATAGTACTATGGGGTTCAGAGGAGACAGGGGATGTCAGACTAACACTGGATAGAAACAAATGTAGGTTAGCTGAAATTCTAGGGCAGCTCAGAGGTGTTTTAAAGAAGTGTTATTCTATAATGTTTTCAAGAAGATGAAAGAGGAAAAACAAACAAACCTTTGCCTATTTTAATAAACAGTTTGCAAAGATTTTGACATCAGTTTTTAGTGGTAACTGAAAGCTGAAAGGTTTTGGGAAGCTGCTGTTACAGAGCTGTCTCCGTGTGTAGAGTCAGAGGAATGTTCTTTAATGCCACATCCCAGGATTGGAGCTGGTTTCTATGCAAAATGCATAAGACACAATCTTTTTTAGGCCTTTGTAAAAAATGACTGGACCTCTGATAAAGTGATTGCAATGCTCCAAAAGTGCCAAGATTTGCTCCAGTTATAGATCCGCTGCAATTCGAAAAACATTGACATCTTTCTTATCTCTGGGCAAACCCCCTTGCCTGAATGTGGGCCTGCCCCACACTCTTCTGATCTGAATCACCTCCCAGTCACGCTCCTGTATTGCTGAAGAATCCCTGTCCGTGTGGCCTGACTGGCTGCTGCCATGGATCAGGCTCGCTTGGGGACTTTCCTCAGCATTAGAAAGGTACAAAATCTATCCAGGGCCTCTGCCTGTGAGGAAGCCTGTCAGCAAGCAAGATATGGAGACAACCCAGTTAAGCATTATTGAGTCTGCTGAGACATAACTATGTGTTTCACATAATATCAGGAAAGGGATCCCCCCACACTTTTGGAAAAGAAATGGCTGTGGGGTTATATGATGATATGTATCCAGCTGGGCCTGTCTCTGGAAAATGAGATTGGGTTTATGCTCTTTAGGAAGGTCAGGTTGCAAGACAGTTTTACCAGTGTACTCATAATTCTATGATGAGCATCACCCTGGCATAATCTACCTACTCTCCTTCTTGGGTATTATTTTCGTAGGTACATTGGAGACCAAGAAATTAGAGCCCAACTCAACAAACTGGGACACAGCACAATGCAGTGAGCTAGTGTCACAGAATAGTTGAGATTCTCACATGTCCTGGGGACAGACCAGTACAAAGCTGCTTAGAGAAATCTTTGTGCCTTCAGCTGTTGCAGTTTGTGACAACATGTGCAAGAGGCAAAGGAAAGCACCTAAAATGTAAAAGAATTAATTCACTTCTATGAACAATTTCTAGAAGAGTCAGATAGTAAGAACTTTTACTACAGTCTTGCTTTAATACCTGACACATTAAATGAAAAATACACATCTTTTTTTATATAGGTATGTAGCTTCCAATTGAAATGGTTTCATATCTGATGCAACCTCTTCCTGGGAACAGGTTTTCTTCTAAAAAGAGAGCAGGGTACAAAAGTCTAAAATAGTGCCTTTATTAGTGCTTTGGCACTTAAACCAATATTATGGTAGCTCCATGTGCGTCCTGCAATTGCATGTGACGTGCCCATGCTAATACTGCAAATTCCTTGGGTAGTATAGAAATACTACTGGTCTTTAAGAATTGTGCCACCAATGAAGTGTGCATTAGACAGCTGTGTTGTGTTCTGTCATGAAGCTATATCAGTTTAATTTTTTATCTAGTCAGTTGTGGTATTCTGATGGAACTGGAGAAGATAAGGTTACAGGAAGAGGCTGATATGAGAAAACCTTATGTGCTACATTGTATTGAGTGGCTCAAATGCATGGCACTGTATATAGATAAAGAAGTCTGTTCTTGTTTGTTAGCAGTTACTTTTATTATGGAGCAAAGGAAAAGATAGTGCTGCTTCGTTCTTGTTTTAATCCAGTAGAAGTCCATTCCTCATCTAAGCTTTAGTGATTGTTTATTCAATCTGACATGATGTCTTTGGGAAGAATGACATAAAAGAAATGTCTGGAGATGAAAATGCCACTTGACCTCACAGGCTTGTCCCCCCTTAAGTTTCTCTTAACTCCTAGTTTTCTGTTTTGTCACTATATCCTTTAATCCCTTCTCTCTCCATAAAAGTGCCAAGATGTCTCCAGGCCACTTAGACTGCAGTACTTGTTTCCATGTTCATACTTGGCAACTAATTCCATGAGTTCTTTATTCTGACCCTGGGTGAAATAGTTTACGTTTCCGGTATACACAATTATTTTGGTTTATGACTTCTGACTTTTGAACCCCTCACCAGAATGCACCATTTAAATCTCTTTTCCAGTTCTGAGTGCTGTTACCAGGTCAACTCAGCGTCAATATTCCTCTAACAGCATTATGCCAGTCAGAATTTCTTCCAATGTCTTTTCTTGGAAAAACTGCAGCAAAATCTGGGATCTTCTGTTCAGAGGGCAGGATCCTTCCACTATTATTCATGTTCTCCAGAAGTCATGGGATTGTTTACAGCATATGAGACAGTTAGGTGCTTTATGAAAAGTGAAACTGGACGCAGTAACTAATAGTCCTTGTTGTGTATTTCATGCTCTCCACAACTGTGCTGGATTGCATTCTGAGCTCATCTGCAGCAATACAAACAGTAAGCAGCACAAGCAATTTTAGTATGTGATCTGAGTGCAAAAAGAGGTATAACTTGAGAAAGCACTCAGCACGCTGGTATTCCTGCAGTCGTTCCTCTGTGCAGTAAAAATATTCTGTATATGTTTTGTTTCCAGTGTTTCAAGCATCTACAATAATATTAAAAAATAGCAGATATTAAGTATCTGGTCACTGCACATGGAAACAGATCATCTGATTTTATTTTATAGTTTCTTTCACACATTCTGTTCTGTAGCTGTAGGAAATAATGTGATATTAAAGAGTGATTTTCCTTCCTGTTGCTTCATTCATTGATTGTATTGATATTGTCAGGTACTCCTGTAAAATAAACTAGCAGCTCAGACCCACTTAATTCACCCAGTCGTTAGTCTATCAGTATATATCCTTAGTGAAGACTGGTTTGGTGGGAGTTTAATTGAGGATGCAAAATGGACATACGGAGGGATTCCCAGCTGGAACTGTTTTGAAGTTTGTGTAAAAGCCGATAATAATCTCCTAAAATGCACTCTCAGCCAAAAAAGAGCAGAGAAGGGCTTACACCACTGAAATGGTATTTACTATTTTTTATTTCCTTCCTTAGCTTACCATGAGCCATGGGAATTTACAAGGTTTCCAGCAAGGCTGAAGAAATCCAGGAAACCACAATGACAGATCCACTTGAAAAGACCATTTCATGAGAGTGAGTTGAGAAAATACAAATTCTTTTTTATCAGTGATTGAAGATGTCACTGGTAACATCACTGACAATACAAAGTTCAGTGTAATAAAACAGTGTTTCTCACGTGCAGCTAGCAGATGTTTGTTTGTATCAATATTTTTTTTTCTACGTGGAAGCCACTATAAGCAATCCAGTTCTCTCAGAAATGAGTGTGAAGTTACAAATTTTGGGCACATGCTTTAAATTTATTATTCTCTTTACAAATTAATTTATAAACAAGAGATCTGCTTAGAAAAATCTATGTTTTTATGAAGATTTTGACTATGCAAGTAACAATATATGTTGTGTAAAAAATCTGTGCGAACAACATAAAGTGTTGATCAGTATAAGAAAACTCTTCTGAATTTGTTTGGCTTGAAAATTCTTGTTTCTATTTTGGCCAGAAATAGAAGGTCGGGTGAAGAAAGGAGCCTTTCTAGAAGTATGTTTGTAACCATCAGCCAGAAGCAGAAAGTGCAGAGGGACAGAAAAATTAGCAGGGAGGAAAAAAAAAAGGTAAGGATTCCTTGCAGACCTCAAAGAAACAAGTGCAAAATAAAATAAAAGCCCTCGGCTTGAGGTTAAGATAGAGATTTGGTGTGATTACTCTTTATTTTTCCAATTTTTGAGGAAGATACTTATCCCCAGAAGTTCTTTTTCTTCCCTAGGATGCATTCAGAGAGCAGACTTAACTACTACTCAGGTGATTTTGAGAGAACTTCTGACTAATATGTTCAAAGGGAGCAGAAAAGTTAGCCCCTTGTGCTTGAAATCCAGGGCTACCTGGGGGAGTCAGTGTTTGCCCGTGCTGTGTCCTGCTCTGTGTGGGATTTGTTACACCTCCCACTAATTTGAAGGAATTTTTATTATTGGGTTAAGTTGTGCTTCTCCTCTGAGAAGTGATGCCTTTAACACAGTACATCCCATCTTTGTATTGCAAGCTTGCTGATTTTCATGACAGTGACATTTTTACTACTTATTAATTGTATAGGAGCTGTTTAGGGAGGAACTGTTCAGAGCTGGGGTTTGGGAAAGAGCGCAGTATTCAGTGCCCGTTTGTGCACAGAACTGAACACAGTGTCTCGCTGTTACACATGGTTAGCCTGAGGTTGCTTGGGTGTTACCAAGAGCACAGTACAGGTGCTGAGGCACTCGACAGCCACGTTGCTGACAGGATGTGCTGTGCTGGAAAGGGAGAATCAGACACAGTGTGTGAAGGGGCTTTGCAGTGATGTGTGAAAGGACTTGGCTGGACACTCTTGTGCATACACACCCATCATTTAACCAGGTGGTTGGTTAGAAGTGCCTCAACAGAAACTGCCCATGTTGACTTGCAACTTTTTCTGCTCCAGACACCTCCCTATCTCCAACTCTCACTGTTCCTCTACCTGCACCAGAAACTCAAAGCTCTTCCCTGCCCATTTCCCACCATTTGTCTTCCCACAGCACTTCTCACCCTGGTGTGCCGGGACGGGAGTGGAGGGCATTGTTATACTTCTCCACCTTGGGCTCAGAGCCAGTTCAGAAGAACAATTTGTGCATATATTGAGACTGGGTAGTAGGGGAGTTCTGGGCAAGCAAAATCATCTTCTTCCTTCCATTTCTAGATAAAATTCTGGGGCAGAAAATCCAGCAATATGGTAGTCTGCTGCAGAAATGTAATCAGTGTCTTTATTTGTAAAATCAGTGTGGAATCTCAAGAGTAATACTAGTGGGAATAGCCAAACTATTGTAGTGAGTGAGGTGCTGCTGTATATCTGAGCATGTGGATTTTAGATGCTTCTGGAAAATGCTCTCTGTCAGCTGTGCTGTACCTCTTTTTTCATGCTTTGCTGAGTCCTCTGCTTAGTCTACTTTAGTCTCACAAATGGAATTTTCTTGACTGCTGCCTGATGGTGATAGCAGTATCACATGAAAACAACATATGGGCAGTGATGCCCACCTCAAGTATGGGGTTTTTTTGGAATATAGCTTCATTTACAACAAGGTTTTGGCCCAAATGAAGGCATGTGGACCCACACTCTCCAAACTATTAGCTGGCTTTTTCAAGAGGCCTTTTTTTGCTAGATTCCACAGCATGGTTTCTAGTGCGTTCAACACCAAGAGCTATTAATTTAATAGAATTGAGATTGTTTCCCTTAACACAGTGCTCCACTGCTTCCTTGTAAAAAATAATCATGTGGGTTCTTTGTAGACTACATGCAGTCCTCAGGATTTTGTAACTTTATTGGAAGATGCCTTCAATTATCAACTAACTTCAGGCTTAATTAGCTTATTAGCTTGTCTGTAACTCTGCCTGCCCTTTAAAGTTTCAGCTTTTTTCGAAAGGTTGCCCAGAGTGTCCTCTTGTACTTATTTCAATTTTGTGGATGCTTGGTGGTGAATTCTTCTTAGTTTTGAATCTAGTTTAAATAACTGTGCCTATAGAGAACCTAGTTGTCTCTGTATAAAATATTGTATTGGCACCAATGTAAACAGCACTGAAATGGCTAGCAGGCCACAGCATAGTAAATCAGAATGATTAGTCATCCTCCTGGGACACAGATGAGTCAGCTCAGGTCAAGACACTTCTGGTAAAACTAGATAGCTGGTAAATGTATTACCAGCTGGCTATCAAAGTCCCTGTGCCATACTGGGAAATAGCCCTGACTTGGCCAATTCTTCCCTTCCTGCAATGACAGAAGCAAACCAAAGCTTAATAACTTATTCTCCTTCCTTCTGTTCCTTGCTACCAGTTTTGGAAAACAAATTGTTTCTCCGTGACATTCTGTGTATTTGTGGACTAACAACAAAACTTTTTTATTAGATGAAATACAATCTGCAATGTAACATGCAGCCTTTTTTTTTTTTTCCTTCTAGTAGACAAGAGGCAGGGTTACCTCATGATCTTTTAAGATTTACTTCTTTAATCATGTTTTACTCTCTTATCAAATGAGGTCCAGATTGTTATTTCAGAATAAAACAGGAGCATTTTCTTTTACTTCACTATAGTCTACCATGATGTGCAGAATTAAAGCCTGTGGCTTTTACCTGAGTAAAGATTATGTAGTTTTCTCCATTGTTGGGATGTGCAACCAAAAAAAAACTGTTCTCATCAATTGCTCTTCTTTTTCATACTGGTACTTAAGGGGAAGACTTGAAATGCCCTGTTGGCCTCTAAGCACTGATGCCTCAAGGTAAAGATGTTTCTTAGTCTGGGCTGGTAACACCCACAGCTCCTTTTTATTCTGATAGACGGAGCTGATCAGCAGATCCACAAGGCCCTTTGCCTGTTTGTTTTTCTAAATACTCTCCAAATAAAACATAAACTTCTTCTATCTTAGCCTTTTTCATATAGTCTTATTTTAGATGTCCCTAGATATGCCACAAACAGGGATAACCTTGGTGATTTGTTCATGACCTCGGCAAGGACGCATTTACTGGTGAGTCCGATAGTTCCCTCTTCTGCCTCTCTTCATCTGCCTGCGCCTATTAGCACTTCTCAGTACAACGTGTCAGCCAGGACCTGTTGAACATCACAGCTGGATCCACGTCTAATCTAATCATTTGCCTCCGTCATTCATGCCACTGAAGCTTTGGGCCATAACCTTATTCCAATGTGCTCTCTTTATCTTGTGTGTACCTGTATGTCAGAGGTGTAGTACCATCCAGAGATCTGGGATGAACAGAGCCAATGGGACTGGAACAGTCTGGAAATGTTCCAGTGATGCCAAGGTCTACAAACACATATCTGTTGAGGCTAAAATGTTTGGAATTACATGCATTTTTGCTGAATTGCTGCAGCTTTGCTAAAGAATATAATCTTGCATCTGGTGTATGGCTATCTTGGGAACGTGATCTCAATGCCTCTTGGAGCCTCAGATCTCAGGCTGACCAATAGTGGCCTGTCCTGCATCAGGAGACTTTGGGAACTCAGCAGAAGTGCAGCCCATCTAGGGGATTTGCTCTGGAAGGTGAGTTCCTTGTGTTTGATGATGTTTCCAGCTTCAGACTTGCAGATCTCACAGGCTCCAGATACTCAGCCTCACATGTGTGAGTATATTCTTTGGCAAAGCCCTGTACAGTGCCACAACAACAAGCTGAACATGTTTCTATTCCTACAGTCTGTGACATTCTTTGTATTTTCTTCTTCAAATTCCACCAGGGCAGATGGTAATATAAGGAGTAATTGTGACTCAGGATTTTACCAGTGAATATCTATGCATTTCAGAATTTGTGTTCTGTAAGGCATATCAGCCTTAAGGTTTGCTTTTGAATGAAAGGCTCATTTAACTTACAGATATGACATAAGTGATGCACCCATCCTCTCTTACAGTGAAGGAGTTGCAGCTGAAGGCACATATCTGACATTCATTTTGACTTCTTTCTGTTTGAGATGTAGACCTATATGGTCTTTCATGATACATCTGAGAATTTTGCAATGTGTGGACAACTTGCAGACATGGAAAAAAAGGTCGAATGATTTAGTTACATTCAGTCTGTGCATGCCAGTGATGTTCAGGTAATAAATAACCTTGTGCAAATAGATAAAATTATCTACAATGCTGTATAACTGTATACATAGCCCCTCATTGCTGTTTTGGTGACTTATCTACCTTGGCCAGAAACACACTTTCTAAACCTATGAAAAACTTGAATTGGTTTCAGAAGGGAAAAAAGGTTTTGTCACAAAAGAGTTTGATTATTCCAGTCTGGTAGAGATCATGAAGGATTTGATATTGATGGGTTAGGTAACTGTGATTCTTAGGTTTTTCTGAGTGATCTTTTTGAAGCTCAACATTTAGGAACTTGGCAATGGGCACTTCACAAACCTTAAGGTAAGATATATGTCCTGTGGCCTGTCCAAGGCTCCATTTCCTAGGCTAGGTAGGATTCCAAGCCTTCAGACAGATAAATCATGTATATGGCTCCTGGGAGATTCAGATGTTGAACTGATTCTGTCCTGATGATAAAGCTCAATTCGGTGTCTCTTCAAGATTTTAAAATAAATGTAGGCCTCAGTCCCACTGTATAAGGCACATTGGTTCACTGGCTTCAGCCAAGGATTGACTTGAAAACAGGTGTCCTATAGCGCACAATATATGGCAGGACTGAACAGATTCTCCCTTTTTGGGTGTTCTGTGAAGCTTTTACCTGAGAGTGGGGCAAACTGGTGTTACCGCCATATGGATACTGTTCCCAGTGGCATAAAAGTCCTCGTGGTTTACAGAAATTGAATCTGACTGGTACTTTTGTCTGACTGAACAGATCTAGTTATCACCTACTGTTATTGTTTTTTCCTATCACTGCACATGTGAATGGGACTTCAGAAACACAACAATGTCAGTGCCACAGAGTGAGTGTCTGAAATTGGAATGCTGTCTTGGTTCTGTGGATTTTAATTTGTAACATGGAATAGAACTCTATAAAAAATCCAGGTAGAAGTATGCCTCTGGCTTAATCCATCTCTTTTGGACTCATTTCTCGCAAACAGAGCTACTCTATTAGAAGCCCCTTCCACAGAGAACTCTTTGTAGGATTAGGACTGTAAGCAAGCTGTGACAGAAATGCCAGCTGTGACAGAGGATTGCATGTCAGTGCTGTGGGAAGATGGTGAAATAGCCTAGTTCCTGCGCCACACTTCTCATTCATAGATTTTGAGGACTTCAGTTTCATGTTACAGTGATATCCCAAGGTTACTCAGCAGATAAGTGGCACAGCTGGGAATGAAGTCCAGGTGTCCTGAGTCCCAGTCCACTGCTCCATTCATCCCGCCTCCAAAGAAGCAATGTTTGCAAAGAGCTGTAGGAAATGCTTGATTTGCCTGAGTTTCACCCTGGGAATGGAATGCTAGGTCAGCAGTATTTATTTTCTTATCTTGATCCCCTTAATTTTTATTTTTTAAAGAGCTCTCTCTGTAACAGAGCCTCTTGCAAACTCAAAACATGTTGCTAGTAGAGCTTGGAAAATTTCTTGGATGTTATTAATGCTTGTAAAAGAGTGATTCCCAAACTTTGCCCGTGGAGTTTGGAAAATGATGGGAGGAACGATCTCCTGGTAGCATGTGAGCTGCTGTCCTGTGTGCCACTCTGATCCCACTGATGACTGGATTTTAGAGTAAAGCATGGCTGGTTCTGCCTCTGTCCCATGCCAGATTTTACCCTATTGCCCTTGCTTTGAAGTTAATGGGTTTAGAGATATGAACTCACTGTGCTTCTCGTTCTGGAGCTGAAGAGATTGCCACATTTAAAAGCCCCACCACCCATTGCTACAAATCTATTAAACATCTCCTGTTCACCACACAACCTCCTGTTTCGGCAGCTGAGCACGTAAATTCCTGTGACCAAATAGCTGCACAGTTAACTGCTTTCACATGCGCTCCCACTGTGCCCATCTCAAAAGGTGAAATCCTAGCCCAGCTTTGCTCCATGGGCAGCTGGCTGGTGACCAGGACACGGCTGTTTTGGGGGTCGAACGGGGCACCCTGGAGCCATACTCTTTATATCTCCCTGGAAGGGTGGGGCAGGCGATGAGCAGGTAGAGGCAGCCCAGGCAAGGGTGAGAACTCTAACTTGCCCACATCCTCCTCTCCCCCTGTCACTAAGAGCCATTGGCTACCGCAGGAGTCCAGACTTGCTGCCGGGCTCTCCCAGGACCTGGTCCTGCTGGGGCTGGGTGACGGGGTTCATGGTGGCTCCACAGGCATGGCTGGCTGTGTCCTGGGGTGCTCCCTCCCACAGCCCCACTGCACTTACGGGAGGGAAACTACTTTTATTTTTCTACCTCCCAAGCTGCAGAAGGGCCTTTATTCAAAGTGAAACTGCATGTAGCTCTGAGGGGCACATGGTTTCCCCCAGCTGCCCCCTGCCCCAGCTGGTTGCTGTGCTCTGCCTGCCCATCCAGCAGTGGGGCTCAAGGGGGCAGTGGGGCTTGGGGCTAGCCCAGAGGTGAGGCCCAGCGGTGGGTGCCTGGATGGCCAAGGTGAGCTGGCAGCAGTGCTGTAACTAACTGGCCATGTTAGAAACAAAAGGGCCACGATCCCCTGGTCTGGAAACCGGGGCTGGAGAGCAGCGGTTAATTTGAAACACAGGCGAAAATTGCGGCAGTGCTGGGAGCGTGTTTGCCTTGGCTGCTCCCAGCCCCGCGCTGCAGCACCAAGCAGGCCCCTGGCCACCCGCCAGGCTGTAATATTTCCTTTCGCTGTTGTTCATAAAGGCATTCAGGAAAACAATTGAGTGCAATGAGGGCCTTCCCGTTCCGGCGGGTGCGTGCCTCCGGCGAGCTGAGCCGGGGCTGTGGGGACCCTGCCTGGCCTGGGGCAGTGGCCGGGCTGAGGGCCACACTTGGCGGGCCTGGCCGGCTCAGAGGAAGCAGCTTTTGAATGCTGTTTCTCCCACCCCTCAAGGCACAAAGGGATTTATCCTGGCAAACAAAAGGAAATGTCACAGCCATATTTTGATGCGGAGGTTATGAATGTGTAGTTCAAAAGTATTTATCAACAGAACTGTGGCTCTTTTTTTCAGGCAAGTGCTCAGCTGGCGGGGGCTGCGAGCCCCCAGCACACACGCTGCAGGCCTGTGAGGATGGTGGCGTGGTTTGCCTCCGTGGGAGGAGGAATACATTGCAGCACTGCAAGGCACCCTCGTAGCTGGGTCTGCCTGAGAGGCAGTGTTGAATGAATTGCTTTGAAATAAAAAAGCCACTCACCTCGCGTTGTTAGTTATATGGTTATAAAGTCTGCACATGAAGCAGGCCTCAGGCTACTCGAGATGTCAGCTATGCAAAGGAAATCATAGGGAACATAAACTAATAAGGACAGAAATGCTCAAATTACATGGCATTTGCATTACCTGGGGCATGGCAGCAGTAAAAGTGAACACAGGGGAAGCTTGGCAAGTCTCTCCCTCCCTGTACACATACAACCACATCATTTGTAATGGAGCCAGCCAGGTGCTGGGAATGCCCCTTCACAGCTCAAGGAAGTTCTGAGACTGCTTGAAACCTTGCAGGATCCTGGCTCTTAAAATCCAGCACTTGCTGAAATGTTAAAATATCACTGACTTAGGGAGAATGGCTTGATGTCCTTATGTAAATTGGAACAACCCTATCAAGGCTGTGTTTACACTCACTAATAGCCCAGATTCACTGCTGCAGGGTAGTCCTTGGTGTAGCTGTGACAGGACAAATCTCAATGTACAGAAAGCACCTGTTAGCCTTGTGCTGACAGAGTTAATGGAGAGTGAGGTCAGTGAGTCCTAGGTGGAGGACAGGATCTAAGAGTCTGATGCTTCATATCTGGGATGGCCAACTGGTGGTCCAGGAATTGAACTGGGCCATAGTGTTTTGGTTGTGGGTTTTTGTTTGTTTGCTTGCTTGCTTGTTTTTGTCCTTTTTTAATTTTGTTGTTGTTGTTGTTTTCTTTTTTCTTTCTTCTTTTTTGTTTTTTTTTCTCTTCTCTTCTGGCTCTTGGGAGTGCTGGCCAGTTCCCATGAATGCAAGGGACTCAGGAGGAGATGCATTCAATCTCTTTAAAGACAAGCAAGGTGGGAGACAGTTCTCATCTACTGTAGTGTAGCGAAAACAAATCCTCTGGTGTTCTTGCCGGTTGACTCTTTAGCTGGACACAACATTTCTCCCTGCACAAGCCAGCCATCCATGCTGTAGATGATGGGAGGAGAGAGAAGAATTTTTTGCATCCTGGTCGGCATGGCCCTGGCAGCCAAGGCCCTGGCAGCCAAAGCTGTAGCTGGTTAAGCTAAGTCAGAAGGGGATGATCAGTGGTAGGGGGAATTGTGTAGGGCAGAGGACTAGAGGGCTTTATGATCACCCGTGTGTCCAACTGAATATTTGGGTGTCCTAACTCTACAGAGAATTTTTTTTTTTAATTACAGTGGCCTTACATTTATGGCTTTTTCCAGATCATTTGGGCCTTAGACCCATGCCTTTCAAAACAAAATTCACAAAGAGAATCGATACCTTAGTTGGCACAGTTCTTGCAATTCAGGGCCTCAGGTGAACAAGATGAATTGTGTTTTAATGTATGTGAGTTTGTTGAGGAGAATTCTGCTGAGGAGTCAGTGATATTTTTACGCTGGACTTCGGGAGGAGCTGAGATAGGTTTGTTCCGAGCTTCCTTGCAGATCGGAGCTTGTGGGCCAAATCAGGCACAAACGTGCTACAACGTATTCCTGGTGCCAGGGTGATTGCCTGTGGGCTAGGAAAGGCTCCACAGGGTTCCACAGTGCCTGCTAATGCCACAGGGAGAAGTGTCTGCCTTCACTCAGGGCAGCCCAGATAAGCTGGGCAGCTGAGAAGGAAGCAGCTGCCTGGGCTAGTATATAATGCTAAAATCTGGAGTCAGAAACCTTGGCTGCAGCATGTTTGTTGGCCTCTTTCTAGCTTCACCCACCATAGCTAGTGCCTGCTATGTGCTCCAGGGAAATAACTGCTTTTTTGGATGAAGCCTTGCACGTGCTGACATGGCACTTTCACTGTTGTTGCCGCTCAAGTTCTTCAGTTAAGGGATCAAATTTAAAGGTGTTTCCTTGTTCAGGAGGCAGGTATGCTAAAACTGTAACTTTGAATCATTAAGTGATGTCTCTTGTCAGAAGCCTGTTTGGATTGAGTTTTGCACAAATGACCATTGTGAATAGAATAAGCTTTTTCTTTTGGGCTAATGCTCACTTGACATCTTATTACAGGTGCATTAGTTATACAGGAGAGCATACATTTTTCCAGTGTAGCTGACAAGGTCTTTGGCATACTGCAATCTAAAGAAGTTTTTATTTTAATGACATTTGAAAAGCACTTGAACTATTTTGAACTAGGTTTCTTTCTAACTGCATTCTAAAGATTTGTTTTTTACATACACCCCAAATTCAGTTGATCCTTTTACCATGTGTGTTTTGTGCAAGACCTTTGGGCTGTTCCCAGTGTCTGTAAAATGAGTATTAGTTACCTTTTTTCTTTAATGCCAGCAACTGAATTATACTGTTTGTGTTTCTGGCAGGGGAGAGGCTTGTAAAATTAGCTGGAAAACTCATCAACAAATAGACGCAAAAGCACAAGCTGCAATTTTCAGGTGAGTTTTTCTTTTTCCATATCAGAGGCAAGTGACAAGTATATGCTACCTCAAGCAAAAAAATTGCACAGTTCTTGTGGTTCAGACTGGAGAGGGATGTGCCGCATGTTTCTCTTTTGGACAGAACAGTTGTATCTCACATCTAGCAATATCAATAGGGACTTTTAAAAGCAGACTCCCCTGTGTGTCATGCCTTATCATGCTTGAAGAGACACTGGCAACTGTGTTTCAGTTACAGTGAGTTTGTAATGTTCCTTTATCTCTGTGAAGTCTTACGTTTTCCTAGGAGTTGTGGCAGCCCATGAAATGGACTTGGTTTTGGAGTTATAAACTCTGAATTCAAATTTTATCACTTCTTGGAGCTTAACAGAGCACTAGGTTTGCGATTTTATTCACAAAGCTATGGATCATTGCAAATTGCTTCCTACTATTTGACAGCTTCCTTTTTAGAAATTTCAACACTCCAGCTATCTGCCTTCAGCAGTGTATGATTCTAATCACTGCTATGATTTCATAATCCCCCTTTAATTCAGCAAACATTCCAGATTATCAACGTGTCCAATTTGTATTTTGGGAGCATAGTGTAGCAAAATTTTCCTATTGTCAGGCTTTAAGGTTTTGAAGCTGAAAGGTGCATATTGTTAACCAGGGGTAACTCCTTAGATATAGTTTATAAATACGTGTAACTATTTTGGGTTGTTGAGATGACATTCCCTTCGATGAATGTAAAAAGTAAAGCTGCAGAGTTAAAGCCAAATTCAGCAGGAAGAAAGAAAATTACTTCCATATATCTTCTGTATATCATTAAATGGAAAATGAGATAATTCTTCTGTACATCTGAAAACTAAATAAAGAGGTCTATTCTCCTCTCAGTTTCTGTGGATAACTTCAGCTAATTTTTGTGGCAGTTGTGCACATTGATGGAGGAAAAGATGCCTGAAGTAGGATGATACGGTATACATGTATTACTAAATAAAATGCTCATTTTACTTAGGGTAATCCGTCTTTGTTCCAGATATATGTACACATTCCTCTTACAGCAAGTATTTCAGTTGTCAGGATGACTTGTTACATTTGTTCTTTGATGTCAAATTCAGTTGCATCACTGTGGAATGGTTGCTACAGAAACCCCAGCCCAGTTTTTAAATGTATTGAGTTCTCTCTTTTTTACTTAGAGAAGCTGAGTTTGATTTCTTTCCTGTAAAGAAGTTTATAGTAAAATGGGTGAAACCCCTAAAACTGCAGCAATAAGTGTGGCAGAAATACCCAGATACTGAGATCAGAGACAATAAGGAAAAGGGCAATTCGAAGTCCAACAAATGAAGTCTATCTCTTGATAAAATGCTCCCCACTGTAATTAAAACCAGAGCTAAATTACATCAATACCAAAATATTAAAGTGTGCCAAACCTGTTTTCTGTAGGCTTTGCTATAATTGGATTCTGATGAGAGAGATAGCTTAAGTAGGCAAAGTCTGTTGACTCAAGATCATGATTATTCATAGAAAAAGAGCTTCCTGCTAAGGTATACGGTACTTTTATCCAGTGTTTCCTAAAGAATTAATACATTTCTTCCCTTCCATGCAGATGCATTTGAAGTCCATATCTTGCCTACAGTAAATCTCTGTCTTGCTTAACAAGAAAGTATTTCACTGTATAAGCGAGGCATATTGACAACAGATTTAACCCAGACAACTCAGCTTTATTCAATCAGAAGAATGCTGGCCCAGTTTCAGGTTTCTGGGATACAGGCACAAATGGACATGCCCCAAGTAGAATCCATTTGTTTTCCCATGAAGGCACCTAGTAGGAGGTCAAAATAAAAATAAATATTTTGGCTGTTCAGAACAAGATAGATTACTGGAGTATTTGTGATTCAGGCTGGAAATGTGATTACAACAAGCAGAGGTAGCATCAGAAGTATGTTCTGATGAGAGTAAAAAACCATTTTCTCTCTGTGTGTTTTAAAATGTGGTTATTCCTTCTCTTCACTTATCAGATTTTATGAGAATAACTATTATATCTTAATGCTCCTCACTTCTTTGTAGAAATCATTCTGTTCAGAAGTTAGGGAAGAATAGCCATTTGTGTAGCCTCTTAGGATTTTTTTTAATGTAGGTCTAACTTATGCAAAGGAGTAGTTTATGGACTTCCCCTTTGATAGCAAGAATAAATCAATTTAGATCCACTATACCAGGGGCCCCAGATTCTCTACGGAGTTCCAACAAACAATGGAATAAATTGTGCAAGGGCAATTTGTCCCTAATGTTTTTGGCTATTTGATTTTGTTGAGGTTTTGCCGGTATTATTTAGATATTCACTGTAATTTATACTACAGTGTAAAAAAACCCCGCATATTTGCCTGCAGGGGAGTGAGTGTTCACTGAAACAATCCTTTGAACATAATAAAAATGAAATCCCCAGGTAATAAAAAAAATCCCCAGCTTTATGAATAATGCATTTGTGGAGCAGGGGGGGAGGAATTGCTTTTTAGATTTATTTGTCCCCCTGCCCCCCACTCAACCTGTGGGCAGAAATAAACTGTGGGTTGGGAATGGGTTCCTACATTGTGAATGTGTTCTCAGGCTTTTTTTTTTTAAAGGTCCTGGCCTAAATGCTGCAACACTAAACAAATACTAAGTACTGGTAATTCTGATTTGTTTGTTTATTTGCTTTTAAAGTCAGTGGGTGTCTTCCCCTATGTATTGACCATCTGGTTGCGGGTTAGACTGTTTGGGATATGCCTGGTGTGCTGAAAAGCAACACAAAGTTGCGAAGTGGTTGGAGGCCCATTGGCGATGGTTTGTTTGGGGACCTCAGTGAGCTTTGACAGAGAGCAGGTGTTGTGATGATAAATTCAGGATGGGGTTGAGCATTTCTCTCTTCAGCTGGTAAATGTGTGGGAAATGGTGGAGGTGCACTGTAAAAGTAAATGGTCCTTATTCAGGAGATAAAGAAAGAAATATTCTTGTGTCACAGTCTCAATGGAAACACTGAGGATTTTAATGGATTTTACCCCATAGCAGTGGTTTGGGTTCAGCATAGGAGGATCCAGACTCAGAGCTGAATTATGGCTGCTAAATTTAAGTGGCACTTGAAAATGGGGTTTCAGTACGGTTCACATGAACAAGCATCCCAGTCATGAAAACTGCCACACTACCTATTGTTGTACCTTTGCTTTTTGGTGGTGGAAAGCCTGTGCTCTGCAACCATCGCAGGAACCCCATGCCCAGTCCATCATTTCGTTAAGTGACCTGGACCAGTTATTGGTTTCCAGTTCTCTCTCTCACTGAGATAATTGCTTTGTGGGGTGGGAGAAAAGGAAAAAAGCTGCCAGTTTCCAAACAGAGGCTACTGGAGGAAATGTCTGTAACGTGTGTGAGGGGTGTCCATCAGGCAGTAGAGAATCAGTCCTCTAAGGGTTCAGTTTCTAAGAGTCTCAGCAGATGTGGTGCTTTAACAACCAGTTAAACTTTGAATAATCCTTTCAGGAATAAAATATATTTTCTGTGACTATGATGATGCCAAATCACTTTAAGTTGCCAAAAAAGCTGCTTTGGAAGGGCTTGAGGAAACCACAGCTGGGAATTGTGTCACAGATATAAAATAAGATTTATTTACTCTTCTACATCCTACACTGAAATAATAAGGAAGATAGGAACAGATGAAAGAAACATTTGCTTTTTTTTAAAAAAAATTTAGTTTACTTTCTATAGAGTTTCTGTAGCAAATCTGCATTTTCAACAGGGACTTAACGCTCTTCTCACTGAGGTCCTTGGCCAAGCGAGTACTGGGAATGAGTGTAGTGATGCATTTTATGTTTTGGGAGTAGGGAGCAGAGTGCATATGCTTCACAACTCAGCAGCATCTTGAGGATTTCAAAGTGCCATGTTCAGTTTATAGAGCCTGTTCCCAGGCCCATGTTCACTGATGCTCTTTGCATGCTTGTTCTGCCTGTGGACCTTGCTTATCTTGTTGCCCAGTGTCAGAATTCAAGTGGTGCCCAGGGATTGACTTATGCTTCCAGAAATAATTAATTTATCACTATGGTTTTTAAATGCTTTAAAATGTTTATGTGTTTTGTGGGTTGCAAGGATCTTTGCTTGTGCTAGCAGTGTTTGTGGACTGCCTGTATTTCAGCCTTTTCTCTTGGACAGTGCTTTGGAACTGTAGAAATATAGAAAACTTGCAGGTTTTGCTTGAGCATATATATCCAATATAGACCCACTTCTGTGGTTCTCTCTCCATGGATCCTATTTTTTTCAGGGTAAATTAGAAAGGAACAGAACTGCAGATGATAATTTTTCATAACTCTTTACTTTTTGGTGTTACTTGTATTTGCATAACTGATCAAACTACAGAGTGAGGAGTATA
This sequence comes from Streptopelia decaocto, assembly GCF_964273445.1. Classification (NCBI taxonomy): domain Eukaryota; kingdom Metazoa; phylum Chordata; class Aves; order Columbiformes; family Columbidae; genus Streptopelia; species Streptopelia decaocto. The sequence continues at coordinate 17,480,380 of NC_138660.1, forward strand.
TGGTATACTCTCTTCTGCTTTTCCTTATCTAATTTACTGTGAGATACATTAGCAGGAAATCTCTCTTCTATCCTTGTGCAGGCAGGAACTCTCATAGATCAGAGATGATAAGGAATAGTGTAATAATGGGATTCTGAAAATACAATACAGCTGAGTACATGTGTGCGTGCATACATCCTGTCTCATTGTATTCGTGTTTCTAAAAGTATTAGGCCAATAAATTTTGTGTTCTGTCAATATGAATTATTTATTAAAATACTCTTGCTTTGCATCAAATGAAACATATTAGAATGTAATAATTTTTTTCCTCAAATGAGTACCCATTAAAAAATTGCACTTAATTTATTTTTGAGTAACTGATTTAAGCATTGGACAGGCTTTTATAAGCAGCAACTGTCAGGGGAGGAAAAAATGAGGCAGAGCAGAGATAAGCAGAAACTGCTAATTGTTATAGGTTCCACACCTCTGGAAAAGGAATATAGAGAGTGGTTTTCTACTAGAATGTGGAGACAGCAGTAACATGCTAAAGAAACTGGAATATGAGGAAAGGTATTTTAAACAATGAAGATATTTTTAAGGACTCCTTAAGAAGCAGTAAAATTCTCAAAAAACACAGCATGGAATCCTTTGTAGGATTGAGGCCTTAGGATTGTACAGTTTCAAACACTGAGACTGGGATTTGAAGAACATACATACTTCTTGCCAAAAGGCTTACTTATATTCTAGAGTTATTAGAAAATGCCTAAATTTGGGAAATTTGAGAGAAAGGAGCCAAAATTAGGCAGGGGAAGATTGGTATGATTGAAATGAAACTGTCTCGTTCACCTGTATCTTTAAAACCCACTCAGATGTTTCTGGTAAGATTTGTGTGAGCAAATGTGTCATCCCTGAGTCCATCGGTGCTGGAACTGCTGCCTAAGGGGCACTTGCCACCATTTCAGTGAAGTTTCATCTGCTTCTGCTGGGTGTGATTTTGTCCTGTTTTATGGACAGCTATTCCAACAGTTCTGAATGGGTTTATTGGGGATGCAGATGCTGTTATCAACACTTGTGTTGAACAAAAACCCCAAACATTTCACTGACAGGGGAACAATGTTTCCACATTACCATGCTGCAGACTGGCATGCTAAAGGCTTGACCATCCAGCCCATCTTCCTGGGATGAATCAGTTCAGCTGATCCTCTCACATGGCAAAGGTGTGTTTGTAGCCTCAACATTAAAAAAGCAAGTTAATTTGTGGGTTTAGCTCATGCTGCAGATGCTGCATCTTCAGGCACTGCAGGCTCTGGAACTCTCAGTAGGTGTTTCCACTGGATTTTATTGGTTCAGCTTTTCCTCTGAGTGAAACTGAGTGACTCAGTTTTATTATGAGGTGGATTAAGCATTTTCTATCAAAGTTGCTTTTTCAACCAAATATAGTTGTTTGTTTTTTTGGGGGGCACCTGATCCTCATGAGTAGTTTGAGGCTTTTCTCTCTTGTTATAGCTTTGGAAAATAGAACATTAGGAAAACAGAGACTAAACTATCATGATATTCTTCTGGGAAAAAGGGCCAGTGTTTCCAAAAAAGTTCTACTGCAAGACCACTTTTTGCTGTTGTTTGCAATCCCTGCCTTATACCCACTGCAAAAGTTACCTCTGCCTCATATTCTCTTTGAGAGAGATGAGGGTTAAAGGAGACCTGAACTATTTTATTGCTACTTTGGCAATCTCAGTAGACCCCATCTGATACCTTGCTATTTATCACGTACTTACAGCAGAGGTGTTTAGCCCTTTTTAAACCACATGATAGATGTTCTTGTTGTGATTTTGTAAACTGACTTTTCATTAAAGTTCTGAACTTTATTGTATTCATGACTTTACTAGATGCCAAAGAGAGCAATCCTCTACATTGAGGCTTTAGATGTAACATACTAACAAATTCCTTTCTGGACCTAATACATCTCCTGACAGAGTACTCCATGTTCATGTTCCTTATGGTACTGAGTTAAAAGATCTTGGATAAATAACTTATCTGCTGTTCTCACATTTTAAATTAACTCCTTGTTAGTATAATCATCAGCAGCTCCTCCTCTAGTTTTGGAGGCTTTTCTTGCCACCACATATCACTGGCTCCTGTATGACTTAAAACTCCCTTGGAAAATGCTTGTTTCTGGAATATTGTTTCCAGCAGATCTGTGCATTTGTAACTGGCCTTTTTCTTGGGTTGGTGATAGGGTTTGGTTGCCTTCGCTTGCCTGCTCACTTTTCTGTTATTTGAATCCTTCAGACTTAGAGCAAGTATAGCATGTTAGCTCTGTTACGTTAGAATATATCATGAAAAATAATAGCCTTCTATTCCAGTTGTACTAAGCGTTGGTGTCCTAGGAAATGCTGGAAGAGCCACGCAGGCTCAGATGGTGATTTCCTACTAGGTTTGTGCAACTTCTGTGGATACAATTCAGAGGAAAAGTTGATTTCTTGTCCAGTGCTATTGATGTTTGCGGAAGAGATATTGTTAATGTTTTGAAATACCATGTAACAGATATCTTTCATTCATGCAAAAAATGTGAAAAAGACAAAACCCACTGTACCCAAGACTAAATACTTGTCATTTTTTTAGTTTTTGGAATAAAACAAATTTTGTTGCTAAGAAAGCATGCCAAAAATACTTTGAAACTACTAATTCCCACTCTTTGTTTGATGTATCTATATGACAAATCAGTGTTATTTGGCAATTTTTAGAAGAAGACATTTGCATCTACACTAGCAATTTTATGTGATGCTTCAGCTGAGTATGTCTTAAATGGTAAACTAATAAAGTGGTTTTAAATGGAGATTGAAATTATGTCTTTAAAGAAAATTATAGTGATTATCTGTAATATTTTAGTAAGTTAAATGAATGTATACTTAGGGTAATCTATACAGAACGGAAGAATTTTCTAACAGATTTGAAACACCTGTCTGCCTTGCAATGCGTTCAGGGGCTTGGATTGTTTCTTAGAGCACAGAAGATTCAGCCTTGCCCAGACAACCAAGACAGGTCAGTGTCCCAAAATCTAACATTACCCAGGAATGAGCAACAGTGCTCCTGATGATCTGAAGAGACACTGTCATGAAGGGTGAAAAAACTGGCAGAAGAATTGTCATTTCTAAGCTCTGGAAGCTTGATTATTCTAGAGTTACTTACAAAGGAAATCCTGCCATTTAAAAACAAAGAAATCTCAATTAAGTTTAATTTTATGTTGTGTAAATCAACTGTATAACTGTGTTTATGAAAACAGAGACCGTGCAATGCTCTGATGTTCTATTATTTTGTATGGGTAAGAAATCATGGCTGGCAGTTTTCTGGGGTTTTCCTCTATAGCAGAGTCTGTTTGCTTTAGGGAAGCATGCAGAAAAGATGCAAGTCTCTTCAAAAAAAACATCTAATCAGACATGTTGTTTGTTCATTATAAAAACAGAAACTGCACACTGCTCTTCCTGTAGCCTTTCTTCCTCCTTATCTCTGGAGGTGCTATCTTCAGTTTGCAGTAGCAGCTTCTATCAAGGTCTGTGTTGATGTAAAGTCTGTGTGGAACAGCAGTTCTCACTGGTCAAAGGGTACTTTGAACCCCACTTGCTGGCACAGAGCTGGGATGACATTGAAATGAGGTAGCCAGCAAAATAGTGAAGGGTCACAAAGGGTGGGATGTGTTGGTTCTGAAACTGCAGTTTATAGCACATTTTCTCTGAGGGAATATGCCAGAGGTGTGGAGGCCTTTGCCCTTGGGGGGATGCTGTTCCCCACCTCTGTACTGCTGACAAGGAACTTTTCTCGCTGTTCTCATGCTGCAACAATATCGTGCCGTTTCACTGGAAGCTGTGCTGAAGTGTTGGTGATTTTTTTTTATTTGGCTTTCTTTGCAAAGCTTAAGTGACTTGCATAATTTTGACTGAAGTCAAATCCTGGTCATAGGTGGCCGCCATGGCCTGAGGTGGCCTCTGGACTGAGAGGGCCATTAGGGCAGAACCATAACTAGCAATCGCTCTTTCTCAAGTGTCCTAAACCTGTGTTGACTTGCCTATTTGTCTTTCAGGGTAAGGGAGTATGAAAGCTTGTCTGAGATATGACAACCCAACAAGAGGTTAACCAGTGTCCCAAGTGAACAAAGTTGTGTCCAGATTAACACAGGGAAGTTTTAAATAGAAAAGTTGTGGATGAAGAAACTTCTTCCTTCATGTGGTAGCAAAAGTCCATAGGTATATAATCTCAAAGCAGAATTCCTGTTTGTATTGCTACAACTTCAGCACATACTTTCAATAATTCAGCTTTGTTTCTTTGAATTAAAAACTGTTTGTGCCCTGATTGCTGGCTTGTTCTGCAACTTTTTGTTGCAACCGAGGGAGAAACTACAGCATGCTGTGGAAATATTTGAGTATCCTAAGTCCTAGCTAACTCAAGGACCTGCCGGGAGGGGCCCGGGTGCTGCCGCCATGTGCTGGGGTGGGTGGGTGGATGCTCAGTGCTGTCTGGCACAGCTGTGTGAGCGCATGGTTAGAGGGTGGGGGTGAGAGATGCTCATCTTCCCTGTATTCCTTCTCCCTTGTGTACGTGAATGTAGAGCCCGTTAATTCTTACACCTGATTAAACTCTGCAGAGATTTATATGCAAGGGGTGAGATCAGCTGGTTGTGGTTGCAAACACGTGGAATTTATAATAAAAAATGAGCGTATTTAACCAAACAGGAAACAACTGCCTCATAAGAGAGTGTGTATCGCACTGACTAGAGAAGAGCTAGAAAATCCTCATTGTGGGAATACCTGCATAATTCCAAATAAACAGGGAAACTGGTGAAGCTCTGTGCTCTTTCAGAACCCAGGTCCCAAAGAAAGTTTGGCACTGGGATTGTTCACTTACTTCTACATCTAATTGACCTATCTGATCTTCTTGCTTAATCTCCCTCCATTGTGCAGCTGCTAATGTGGCTCCAAGCTCCCAGAAGAGTGCACAAAGGGCACTTCTTTTTTGTATACTCAGCTTTTTGGACACATGCTTTACAACATCAACACCTGTGTATACCCGAGTGCTGGCTTCCCTCTCCTACAAGCACAGATGTCAAGCCTAGAAAGTGCACTTGCTGAGTTTGTGTTACAGAATAACATGGAACCAAATGAAGGCAGCTTTGGGAAAGCTTGACGCAAGAGTATCTCCCCGCAGCTCTGACATGCCTTAGAACGCGCATGGAGTTGCTCACTTTATTACTGAGGGCCCATTGTGCCCAACTAGCTGAAATCAGTGACAGTTTTTTGCTGGACTTACCAGACTGGATGTCTCTCTTCCCTTGTTTTCGTCTCCGTCTAGCTGATGGGAGATAGCCAAGGTCTTGTGTGTAATGTAATGCGAGTGCCTGTTGTAGCTACCCTGTTTGCCAACATTGTGTCTATTCACCGCCTATCGGAACTGTGTGAAACAGATAACAGAAAGCTGCCCCTAAGCTTCCAGGACATGTCTTCTTCCTACTGGGAGTGTAATGAAAGCCCTTGCTCTTCTGAGAGTGTTACTTATCGGGCTGTTAGGAATCTGAGGTGTTTATTTCTGAGACCGCTCCTTTTCTGGCAAAGTTGGTTAAAACTAGCCAATGGCTTCAGAAGTTGCTGGAGGAGAGGGAATTTATAATCAGACACACACAAGCTGGCTTTATGTGACTGTATGAGCCTCACTTCTTTAGGAAACCGTGGTAAAATATGTGGATAAAGTTGCAGTAATATTAAGGTTAGAGTTCACACTGGCCTGTATTTCTCTCTCAATTTTTCTAGCATGGCAATGTCAGTCAGCCTGGAGCTTTTTGAAACTCTTTATTCCATATGCAGAAAATTTTCAAACCTAGCTTTTCTATCTTCTCCGATTTTTCCTTGTTGATCTTAATCATTAGGTGGGAAAAGTGAACATTTTAAAAATAGAGCTTGTGTGGAAATGTTGCTGTCCAGATTTTTCTTTTTTTTTTTTTTTTATTGTAAAAAAAAATAATATTGGCAGAACTTTCTGATTCCTTGTGGTCCTAAAACAGCATTAAAGCATTCTGACTAGCTAGATTCCTTCGTGACTTGCCAGGAGTCCCAGTCGCTATAACAGTGGTACTTGAGAAAGGAAACATGCTCCATATCTTGAAGCAGGGCCATGATCTGTATCAAGCATGGTCAGGGACAGTGTTAATTGTGTTCTCTCCATCTTATTTTTTCATTTCAACCTGGTCTGTTGAACTATAAGATGGCTATAGGGACTACAAAGACTTAAGCTCAAGAGAAAGACACAGAAGTATTTCAAGGGGAAGAAAAGGCACTGCCTGACGTCTGTGAATTTCGTTTGCAAGGTTGGAAGTCGGAAGAGTTGCCTACACAGGAATCAGTTCCCAGCCTTTTGCTTGCCACAGCATGTCAAACAGGTTCCCAAAGGATGAATGGAGGGGTACCTCTGTGGTCATGGTTCTCTCGTCAGGTTCCGTGTATGTGGGAAAACACAATCCCTTTGGGAGGTGTGTAACCTTTAGCAGGCTTTGGACTTGTATATTGAATAATGGGATGATAGCAGATGTGGCAGGAGACATTATTTGATCCTACAAATGAAACAGCTCTAACAGGGGAGGAAAAAAAAAAAGCCTTAACAGAATTAGCTAAAAAAAATGTGTCAGACAAAATTGTGCTTTGAATGCATTATAAGAGCTTACTGTTTTGCAGTGAGAAAAGACAGTCAGGTGTTGATAGCATGTAGGAGGCAAGAGCTGTTATTAGTGAGTGGGAAGAAACACATTGAGTGTACTGTGGGAGTAGGGCAGATGGGAATGAATCTAGAGGCTCTTCTGGAATTACTCATATTCTGAATCATCTTATAAATTTACTCTCAAAGCCTGCAGTGCAGAAAACCATCATCCTCCAAGGTCCCACAATGTTGCCATGCTGAGCATGGCATTGAGAGGGATGCTGACTCAGCTCTGTGTGCAACAGTGGTATGAGATGTTCAGTGAAGAGCTTAAGTAACCACTTCAGCCAAGTAGGTTGTGACTACAATACACAGGTGGGATGCATATCCATTAATTTAAGCCCTCTGTAGGATGAAAAGGTAGTATTGTTGTTAATGTAGTTAGGAGTGTCTGTGCAGAGTCACTAGTGGAACAATTTCCATACTTATCCACTTGTGAATACAAGGACTTTGTTGCCAAGACTCTAGCTGTGCATAATACTTGGTGGGAGCGATAAAAGTGTGTCCAAAAGGCCTAAGATGTGCCTGGAAATGTCTAATGAGAGACTTCTTCCTTGGATTTAACATACATGCTGTGTGCTCTGACTGGAGACACATGGTGATGGTGTTATAAATCTGGTACTGGTCCTGCAGGCCATTGTTTTGCCTACACCATCTTTTGAGAGGCCCAGCAAGCTGTCTGTCCAGGCTCCAAACAGCCACAAAATGAAGAAGGCAACAACGGACGGGCTCGATCCAGCACGTTTGGTACTAGAGGTGTAGGCGTGCCCAGACTTACACAAACGTGAGCATGCCACAGGCTGCGAGTGAGAGCCCTGTGAAGAGTGGCAGAACTGTTCTTGCCTCTGACCATTCAGTGACAACGTGACAGCTCAGAACCTTGCAAAAAAACAGCGGTTCCCCAGGACTCCTTGGCCTCCAGGGGTGTGCTGGGTGCTTGTACACTCAGGGCTTCTGATGATTTATCACTGGGACACGGGGACCTGGCTTGTAGGGAGACCTCTTGAATTACTTCTCTGGCAATATTTTTTATCAATTGCCACCTTAACTTGCCACCGCACAATAGGGAAGTTTCAAAAGGAAACTTATTTAGAGACAGGTTTGTAGAGCAAATTTATGACTTTCACCAAGTATATTGTGCTTTTTATGCTCACTAAGTCTTAAAACGTGCTTGGCAATCTGGAGAGAACAGCAAAAGCTGTGAGGGTGTTCTGCCTTTATCTTTTCCTGGCCATTTCAGGAAGAGCACTAATAGTCACTGGGTGAATGCCTGACTTCTGCCTCTATGGTAGGGCTGCACTGGGCCAGATACAGCATCTCCCTTTAGATATTAAAAGTAGGTACATTCTTGGTGAATAAAACATAACGACAGAAGCAGATTGAGAGCGTAACACAATGAGGCCTATTCTCTGGGCTTGTCACAAATCCATTAACATCTTCACTAGTGGATTCTAATTCTGAACTTTTTTGATCATATTCTGAAAGAAAAGAACATACAATTTACCAGACTGTTGCTTGTAACTATACACCTTCCTGTTTGTTGCCTTTATTTGTTGCTGCATGTACTTGTAGCTATATTTTTACTTCTGCTGCTTTTGTCTACTAATCTAGTTTATCCCCAAAGGACTAAAGAGGATTTATTTTACAAATTTACACTTGAGCTTCCTAGCACAAAGTGGTGGTTTTGCTCTCAGGTTTCAGGAGTGATAATGGAAGGTATTTCCCACAACACTTGTGAAATTTAAATGAAAATACGTCTCCGCATTAAATTTTTATTGCACTTCATATGTAGTATTACCTTTCTTGGATATTCTTCCTGAGGCTTATTATGGTGGGATTGTCTGACATTTCCTGACCTTTGTCATTAATTTTGACTCAGATATACACATCTAAGTAATGTTTATCTATATACATGGATGGGTAGCTAGCTAGCTAGCTAAATATTAATGTATTAATGTATTTATAGTTTCTTTCTGGGCACTTGTCCAGTAATGAGGGAAAAAAAAAGAAAGAAAATAGGAAAATGTATTTTCATTTCCAAATTATCAGGTGGCTGAAAAGTGGGAACAGAGGAAGGAAGGAAGGAAGGAAGGAAGGAAGGAAGGAAGGAAGGAAGGAAGGAAGGAAGGAAGGAAGGAAGGAAGGAAGGAAGGAAGGAAGAGTTATAATAGAGAGGTGAAAACACACATTTTAAAGAAAAACAGTAAAAGCTGTGGATTTCTTCTGTGTTTTTCTGCAGTCCTGAAACAATTTAAAATATTAAAAACTTGGGCTAACTGAGAGCATTATATTCATTGGCCCCAATTTTCCTTCTTTCTTTGTTTTCAATCCAGCCTCTCTCATTATAACCTCTTAAAAATAGATAAAAACTCTATAAATATCTGAAAGAGTCATTCTTATATAATAGCCATTGCTTGCAGCAAAATTTGTCATTATAACAATACTGTAGTAGTTTTGCTGGCAGAATCACAGCCAATCAAAGCTATTACAATAATGGAACATTTCATGGTTTTGGAAATTGAATGTGTAACCATGGCACTGAAATGTCTCTTAAATCATATTTGGAGATGTATTTTTCACCAAATAATTTGCACATTATCTCATTCCATCTGAATTTTATTTTCATCAAAATTACACCATTGATTTTTTTTCCTTTTTTTGTTTCTGCAACAATTTTGCAAGAGAACTTCCCATCTGGTTTCACTTTTCCTAAGTTTGATCATATTTGTTCAAGAAGCAGATCTGAACCTTATTTTATCATGAGGCATAATTTAACAGCTGACTAATGGTCAAACTGTAAATTATGCTGTAAATAACTAGCATGCTAAGTTGCAGGAGTGACTAATACTGTTATTTAAATTAGCAGCTGTACTGTTTCAAAATGTAAGAAAGTGGCTAATGCAGTCAGTGTTCCAAGGCCTGGGATCAGCTCAGGGCAATGACTCCTCAGGAGTTCTACCTGTTGAAGAATCATGGGAGCCAGACACCTTTGAATAAGAAAGGGAAGAAATCTGCAGGTGTTTTTTCTCTGTACATATACTGAGTCTTTCCTGAGGTGTTTGCATGCACCCCGGATCATTTTTGGTACTGAACTACCATGCAATCTCACCTTTGCTATGAACCATAACTGCCTTCTCTTCAGGGCAACTTCATAACATTTGTTGGTAGAGCTTGCTGGGCAATTGGAAGGAAAGATGAAGTAGAAACTGGAAAACACAGAGAAAATAATATGCAGAGAATATAAAAATGTATCTGTGGTATGACCATGAACTAGATTCTAACTTGTAGAGCTCAGATGGAACATCTTTCCACTGGAGAGCAGAGCTAATAAAATCAGTGTTTGCAAAGCATTCACACGAATATGTAGCTGTGAACAAAATGTTGAGTAAGGAAGTGAAGTAAAATCTCATCTTGGTTTTCTTGTTTTGATCATGAGAAATTTTTTTTTTAGCTTCATAACTTTTGTTTAATATGAATTTTAATAAATTTTATGTGGATAAGCAAATATATGAATATAATTTGCATTTTAGCAACATTCTCAAAATGAGGTGACAAAATTTAAACACAACAATTAGTGATATCAAGATGTATGGGTCTTTCCAGATGTCTGTCCCACTCATGAGAATGCCAGTGGCTTGGATGTAGTTTGGGGTCCAGATACACTCAAGGTAGTTCCTGCCAGAAGTTGGGTGCAGAGACACTAGACAGTGTTGGTGTGAGTTGTTTTTTGTGAAAATGATCCAGGTACATCAGCAGAGCAGCTGGGTTGGTTAGTTTGGGCACAGGTTCATTGGAATGAAGCTCTTCGGAGCTGGTGTCATCCTCAGGCTACTGTGTGAGATCAGGAGGACTCACTGCCAAGGGTCACTGTCAGTTTGGGGATTTCCTCACCTTTGGTGTAGGGATTTGGATGCTATTCCAGGGCACTGGCCTAGTGACGGGGTCTTTGGCTGCACTTGGGACATGATTGCTCTGATCAAAAATTCCATCTGGTACCAAAGAAAATGTTCCAGACAAAGTTAGTGTGTATATTCCTGCCAAAAGCTTTGGTTTCAGCTAATTGACATTTTCTTTTGAAAAATAACTTTGTTAGAAAATGACCAACCCGCTCTGGTTTCACACCCTCTGATCTGTCATCTTTGATCTGCCTAATGAAATCAGGGTTCCAGTAGTACTTGCTGCTAGGCTTTTAAAAATCTTTTAAGCTGCCTTCTGCTTTCGTCTAGATTTCTCTCTTACTCTACTCATCTGCAGCTATTTTTTTCTCCTTAGGGAGAACCCTGATCCTGTTTCAGTCTCTTTCACAAAGGCTGCCTGCAGCTTTGTTGGCTTTTCTCTTTGCTCTTTTTCACCAGAAGTGCCCATAACTAAAATGTAATGGGAAAAAAAAATAATCCCAACCTATTTTCAAATGCAAATCAAGATTACATTGAGATTCGGTAAAGGTCCAGATCATGATTATATCAGGTTGGTGCCTCCAGTACTGTCTGCAAATCAGTACTTGAAGGTAATTCTAGCATCCAAACCACTCACGTTATTCTGACTCATCCCAGGCTAGATTTTGCTCATTGTGATTCCCGCTCTTTTTGAGGGGCTAACTTATCCTGTTTTTAAAATTAATAAAAACTTAGTATCTTTTACCCTGCTCGTCACAGCATACCATTGCCCCAAATAACTGGATTCTTGTGTTCTAGACTTTGGTGTTTGGAACTGTCAAAGATAACTTCTTTATGTGGTATTTCACGCTGAAAAGGAATAACAACATTTACGGGTAAGGGAAATATAGGGATAGTTCTGGATGGGGTGTGCTTCCGTGAATAAAGCATTTGCAAATCTACTTGCTTTGATAGAGTAGATTGCAAGAACACTTTACACATATCTTTTTCAACGTGCCCATAAGTTACACAGGGAAAAAAAAAACCAACCCTTTGACTAAAACTGGCAAGTGTTCAGAAACCACAACTATTCAGTGTATTGCCTGACCATTTTTAAAATGTATTTTGCACTTTTGGTAGATGTTGTAATGCATTCAGCTCAGTGTGAAGTCTTGGCATAGATGCTGGGTTCTAAAAAAAGATGAGCTCTGCCTTTTAAAAAAGAAATGTTTGCCTGTGAAATACCTTTGCTATTAAGGGTCTTTGGGAAAGGGAGACAGGAAATAGGGGTGATGATGCTGTCAACGGGGAGCAAACAGATTTATTTTTAACAAATAATCACAGCACAGGAAAAAGCCCTTCCTGGTGAACTCTGGGTGGACAGAGTTTTATCCTTTTGTACATCAGTCTCCTTGCCCAGATACCTCTTAACAATTGAACATGCTCTTGGTTTGTGCACATGAAGGTGGCATTGGATTTGGTCGGGCGGGCAGAGGTCTGAACCGCAACATGCTGTGTTTCTGAGACTGGTTCCTCCTCTGTCACCTGCACATCAGCAGCTCCTTTTGTGGGGGCTGGGCTTGCCAGTGGCCAGGGGCAGCCTTCAGAGATGCTGATGGGGTGGCTGCTCTGTCAGGCCCCTCTCAGTGAGCAGAGATCCTGACAAGGTGCAGAGCACTGGAGGCTCTGGCTGACAGCGGTGGGTTTGGTCACCTTTAGCAGGTCTGCAGCCTCACTCTTGGAGTCAGGTGTGCAAATGTGATCAGCGTGGTTGTCATGTCAGTAACACACCTGAGAGGTGCCGTGTGATGTACTTGGCTCCTGTCCATAATGCCTCTTGCAGAATATAAAGGTTACACAGGTGCTAAACTTTTGTTAAAGGTGAGTAGGCATTAGGAAATAGAAAGGAAAAGGGGCCTGAAGTATGCCAGTGCAAAACCTGTAGTGGGCTCCGTATAGGTGAAATTCATGCTGTGGCAGTGTGAAGAGAATCTTTGAGCACAAATGAAGTGCACTGAGCAATTTCCCATCCAGACTTGGGAATTCTTTCAAGCTCCTGTCAAGCTGGAGATCTATGGCTGCCTCCCAGGTTGTCTTGTGATGTGTTTTGTCCATTTGATTTAGCTGTACTTGAAAGAGCCTGTGAAACATCCTCATCCTCTCTAGAGAAACAAGAAGTCAGGCAAAGTAGAGCAGGGTCTTTGTCCAAGCCCTGGGGTGGCTGCCCTGCAGACTCTGCCAGCGCTGCTGCTCTGGAGGAGCAGGCAGGAGTTTTATAGCTGTGACGTGAGGTACCAGTGCTTGCTGGTGCTCACTGCAGTGGCTGTTACAGTATTGTTTACATGAGGAAAAGTGCTAGCCCTGCTCTGGTTTAGATGTAAAATATAGTGCTCATAGAGTACTCCTCTGTGAAAGAGAAAGAACTGGGAGAGTAGCTGCAGCCACTTCTCCAACAGAAGAGACTAATTGTACCAAGTAACTTGGCTGCAGCACTTTGCTGTGCAGGGAATAACATGGTTAGTGAAATCAGTGCTAAAATGAGGGCAGAGTGACAGGATGTCTTTAATCTCTTACAGTCAGCATGGACTCTGAGACTCTTTTTGGCTTAAAGTAGTATCTCCATTACGTGACATAACAACAACACGAAAAGAGAAAGTATAATCAATGACACAAAATATCACAGCACTCTCTAGCTGTCTCTTTATTTTTCTTTATATTTTGGTTTCTTCTTACTGCACAGTAAAGTTGCAGCTGATCGCTGTAAGCAAGCTTTCTCACGCTGAGCACCGATCCTGTTTGTGCTCGGCCCACAGTGCCTCTGGCATTCCAGAAGGGTCTCAGGAGTTCCCAGCTCTCACTGCAGCAAGTGGTGGGTCTGACTGACTCTGCGTGGGGACCATATGTATCTCCTTAAAGCGGCATATGATGTAGCTATAATAACGGCTGTTCCTGTCTGCTGTGGGCAGCACGATGTTTTGTGTGTTTCTGCCAAGGGCGGCCCTTGTTGCCGAGCTGCAGGGTGGTCTCCTCCTGAGTATGATTTGACCTGTTACCTGTGTTCTCCCTTTCCATGTATGTTCCCTCACGTGTGCTCCATCACGATGAGGAGTGCAGGGCTAACTCTGGGAGTCAGTGAACTGCACAGTGCACCTTTGACACCGGAGCTGAGCTGTGGTGGGGAGGTGGGGTGGTGCAGCACTGGTGTATTGCGCTGAGTCTGTTTCTCCTGTCAGCCCTGCAGTGTGCTGCCACTTGTGCAGCTGTGTCGTGGATCAGAATAAAGCCCTCTTGGCTTAAATTGCTTTGTTTATTAGGGCTCCAGGGAGATGTTTTGTGGCCCTGGAAGCTTGTCTCATGTGTTTCCCTTGCAAGTGCTGTCCCTCTCTCATAGGGTATGCCTCTGAAGTCTTTCCAGCTGCTGGCTGCACCTTCTGAAGTGTCCTGCTGGGAACCTGCAACCCTGTCCCTGGGTAGCATGGCTGGCAGCAGCCATTGCGGCTTTGGGAGCTCAGGCATATCATCCTCCTTTGGCACATCCCCTGGGGCTCTGCTATGGCTCCGTGTTTGTGCTTGGAGGCATGACTGGCTCCAGAGAGCTCGCCAGATAACGGCTGCCTGCAGTATGGGAAGATGTCAGTGCTTGAAAGGGGGTGAATTGTGGCCCTCGAATGTATTAAGTGTTGCAGTGAGGGTGGAGGTGCCCTGATGCATGGCTGTACAATAGAAGGAGTGTTTGCTTCTGCCGCCAGTTCCTTTCTGTGGGTGAGAGCTGAGAGAGCCCCGGCAGGGCTGGGAGCACTCCCCAGGGCTGCTGCCTGAGCTGCCAGCATCCACATGCTCCCCTGGGCACCGCGCTGCGGCTGGCCCCTGCCCAGGTGTGGTAGGGAGGGGAAGAGGGCTCCATCTGGCCTCTTCTTTGTCTTGTGCACCCCTGGGAAAGGAAAGCATGATTTAGCTCCAAAGAATTAAACAAAAAATCCTAAAAGACTATCCCTCCAGAATCATCTAACCCTTTATGGCTTAATGTAAGCATGCCTGAGGATTGATGAGGAAAGGATGTTGCTCCTGTTGGTAATTACAACTTTGCTCCCTTCAGTGTTTTCTATTCTAGTCGTTCCATTTCAGCATTTATACTTAGGTGTGTGCAAATGCTTTCTGCTGTGTCAGGAGCTTTGCTTAGCTATTCATGTGCTCAAACCCTTGGTAAGATACTTATCCTTTCAGGCAGATCAAAGACATATGTTTGGTTACTTGGAATAGGTAAGCAGGAAGAAAGAAATTTCTTAAGAGTGACGACATGGTATAACTAAGTAACAAATACAGTTATGTACATATATGTTCATGTCCCCCTAATAATCACTGTTGCGAATGACACAGAAATACGTAACGATTGAAATCTTCTAGTTAACCACAATGGCTGTCAGTCAACCTGTCTTGCCAGTGAAATTTTTTCTACTTCAGTGATCAACTCCCTTCTATTCAAGAGATGAACTTCTGCCAACAGAGAGAGAACACAGGTTTCATTTAAAGAAACAAAGTTTTGACCTGGGTTATGAAACTAAAATGCAGAATTCTTGCCTCTCCAGACAAAACTAAAGGCACATGAGCTAACTGATGATTACTGGGATTCATTCAGAACTCTGTATTTCAGGCACAATATAAGCATGTGAAGTATTCAGGATAGAACAGGAAATGCGGTGAGATGCGGGTGCTCTGTTTATTTGTATATGGCAATATGTGGATAGATAAATAAGGTTCATTTTAGGAACAGAGACTTTTGCATACTGGAGTGTTTAGACAAAGAAATGTCACTGAAACAGCAGCGGGTCTGCAGGAACAGGATTCTGACACCTGGACCAGATAACATTCAGCAGCACAGACAGGTTTAGTCTTTGCCGTGTGGGCTGTGCAGAGCTGCACAGGAGCTAGTTCTGGAACAAAGCGGTATAATGCAGGGCTAGCCTGAGCTCATTAGCCTGAGCATGACGCCATGCTAATATATCTATACTGCTCCCAGGGCTCAAGCTAATGGCTCAGCATGGTGCTATGCTGGGTACTCACACCAGCTGGTGCAGGGAATTCCGCATTGTATAGTGGAGACACGCCATAAGGTTTTCACACCAGCTCTGTAAGCAGAGAAAAATGAATTAAGGGTAAGATATAGTCCAAGATTTTGAAAAGCAGGACTGTTTAAATTTGGCTTCCTGAATCCTTGTTCATTCTCTTCAGAAGGAGCTCAGTGTAAACGTTGTGGAAGTCAAGGACAGTCTTTGCATTGCC
This sequence comes from Streptopelia decaocto, assembly GCF_964273445.1. NCBI lineage: Eukaryota > Metazoa > Chordata > Aves > Columbiformes > Columbidae > Streptopelia > Streptopelia decaocto. The sequence goes on from NC_138660.1 coordinate 17,496,252, forward strand.
TGCCACAGGCTTCGGATCAAACTCAAGAACTTGGAAGTCCAAAGTACCTAGTAATTCCTACTGGTGTGATTTTTCAAAACCATTTAGTTGTATCTCTGGAAAACAGGCTTGTTGAGCTAGTCAGTCACCTGCTGTTCTGCCTTTTGAATTTGTCAGCAACGAAAAGTGACTCCCAAGCTTCTACCTTTGTTCAGGGAGTATGTATATGCAATGTAAAAACAATACCCTCTTCTTCCTCCCTCAAAACCAAGGAACAAATGGTACATGAACAAGAAGAAGATGGGCTAGTTGATGTTATTTAGTACAGATCTACACTGCCCTTCTCTCCCATCTCTGTCTGAAGCTTTATTTTTCTTTACAAAAAAGAAAAGCGAGGGCTAATGTTTGAGTCATATTTTTATTGCTGGCTTGATTGTCTGCACCAAGTTGCTCTTACTAAGGCTATAACTGTAGATGCCAAAAAATCAGAAAAGAGACGGTTCACAATATAATTGTGGCCCAGGTGGACTTGGGAAGCAGTGGAAATCACAGAACTGAACCTGCTGTCACAACCGGTAGAGCCTTAGATTGCTCAGTGAAGAAGCGTTTGGGCCCAGCAGAGTCAGCACACTCTTCAGTCCCATCACAAGAGTTGGTATCAGCCAACTGACATGCACAGGAAATGCAAAATCTTCCAGTGGGAGTTCTGCCCAAGAACTTAGAGTTCAGGCCTAAGAAAAGCAGGAGACAGGCAGTTTATATCTGAAAACCAGTTACATATTATTTCAGAAAATGCCATACAAAGAGTAGAACTCCAGTACAAGAAATTATTGTCACTGGGTGACAATAATAAAAAGTTTATAATGTCCAGTTTTAATACAAATTATTCTAAAAAGCAATCTGGAGGGACTGAAAGAAAGAGTGAGGGGCCAGAAGTGTGAAAATCAGAACTGGGTGAGACTATCTATCAGGGAGAGAAAGGCATTAGATACTTTTCCTTTGCTAAAACTCATGGCATTTTAATTTTTTTTAACATTACTGAACATGCTCAGGAGGTAGTTAAGAAATTAAATACTTATTATGAGAGTTTTACAGCTGAGAAAATGGAGAGAGATTAAGTGTCAGATTTTGCCACTGTGGCCCACAGTAAATCCAATCTGAGATTGTTGTGTAGGTAGTAACACCTCAGTATTGCTCTTCCCTATCATCAAGGTCATTGATATTGCAGCAATAAAAAACCCACTAGAAATCAAGGCTGGTCTATTCCCAATTCCCACTCCTCTCACTCTGACAGAGTAAACCTGACTTTAATATCTGCCTTTTTATTCCTTGGATGTTTTTCGATTCCTTGGAAATTATGGCATATGCCTGTGCTTTTAACTAAATGAAAACACATAGTAGGAATATATATAGTGGCAGAAAATTACAAACACTTTAAATACACTGATTTAAAATTAACAGATGTATTTTCCAATTGCATTCCTATGAAATTGGAAACAAAAAAGGTATATTTCTCTTAGAAAAGTCAATTCTGTCACACTGTTCACGACTGAAGCAGGATCTGTGGAAACAGTAGCAGCTACAGAACTTCATGAGGTCCTAAGGTCAAATCCCTCTTGGGAGTTGGTAATAAATGGTAGGTCAGCTGCTATGTTCTAAAAATATTTGTCAGATAAAACTGTTACCTACCCAACAAAGATTAGAGGCTTGTCCAGCACAGATGGGAGCATGCAACTGTCTGATTTAACATGTGATTAAATATGTGCCAGTACCCAGAAACCTGTAGTCTTAAAATGTAGATCATGCAGCATCAACAAAATTATGTTTTTAGTCTAAACAGAGAGCTATAAACTGTCATTGTAATAGCAGTAGATGCTAGTGCTCTAGTGTGCCCTGAGGATAGTTGGGACATGTGCTATGAGACTGGAAAAAGAATCAGAGAATATGGAAAGATGTTTTCATCAGAACAGGATTACAAAATCATAGAATGGTTAGAATTGGAAGGGATCATCTGGTCCAACCCACCTGCTAAAGCAAGTTCACCTAGAACAGATCACACAGGAGTGTGTCGAGGTGGATTTTGTGTGTCTCCAGACCAGGAAACTCCACAACCTCTCTGGGCAGCCTGTTCCAGGGCTCTGGCACCTCAAAGTAAAGAAGTTTTTCCTCATATTCAGATGGAATCTCCTGTGCTTCAGTCTGTATCTGTTGCCCCTCATCCTATTGTCCGGCACCACTGAAAGGAGTCTGGTCCCATCCTCTTGACACCCACCCTTGAGATATTTATAAACACTGATGAGATCCCCTCTCAGCCTTCTGTTCTCCAGGCTGAACAGACCCAGCTCTCTCAGTCTCTTCTCATAAGAAAGGTGCTCTAGGCCCCTAATTGTCTTCATAGCCCACCGCTGGACTCCCTCCAGTAATTCCTTGTCCTTCTTAAACTGGGGAGCCCAAAACTGGACTCAGTATTCCAGATGGGCCTCACCAGGGCAGAGTAGAGGGGGAGGAGAACCTCATCCAACCTGTTGGTCACACTTTTCCTAGTGCACCCCAGGATACTGTTGGCTTCCTTGGCCACAAGAGCACATTGTTGACTCATGGTCAACCTGTTGTCAACCAGAACTCCAAAGTCCTTCTCTGTAGTGCTGCTTTCCAGCAGGTGAACTCCAAACCTGTACTGGTCTCTGGGGTTATTCCTCCCCAGGTGCAGGACCATACACTCGCCCTTGTTAAACTTCATTAGGTTCTTCCCTGCCCAGTCCTCCAGCCTGTCCAGGTCTTGCTGAATGGCAGCACAGCCTTTTGGTGTCTCAGCCCTTCCTCCCAGTTTGGTATCATCAGCAAACTTGCTGAGGGTGCACTCAGTCTCTTCATCCAGGTTGTTGATGAACGGGTTGAACATGACTGGACCTAACACTGACCCCTGGGGAACCCCACTAACTAACCCCACGAAAATTCACGATAACTATTAATCTTCCATGCGATCCTAAACTGCATTTCTGGTGTAGCCTTGATGATAACTGGCTAGTGCTTTGGAGCGCAGAGGAAGTTGTCATTGAGCATAACGTTTTTAAAAGTACCTTTGTTCTTTTACAGTATAAACTGGCTGGAATGCTTCTGATCATTCTGTTTTTCCCCCTCAAATACAGATTTGTTGGCACCAAATACTTTTGGCAAACCTTTTGGCAAAACATTTTTGGAGGATTTTGAAAAAAATCTGCAGTCTATCGCACTTTCTGACTTTAACACTTCCTTTTCAATTTTTCATATCAACTTGAACATTTTATTTCAGCTTTTCCATTTCACTTTATTTCCTGAATACTTTATTTAGTTTCCCACTTGCAGGAATTTGTGGTGGGACTTGCAGGGGAAGGCCATTCCTGCCTCAGTTTTCTTTCATAGGTTTGAAAATCACTTGGTGCTGTTTCTCATGGGGCAACAAAGCTCTGGAGCCATATAATTAAAAGCAGCTTGTCTTTGCCACTGAGTTTGCCTGTTAGAAGGGGTGTTGAGGGCAGAACAAAGCTGTCAAATTCTTTGGAAAAAGCATTTGTCCTCGTTTCAGCTCGGACAGAGTTAGTTTTCTTCTTAGGAGCCCATATAGTGCTGTGTTTTGGATTTAGTATGAGAAAATTTCGATAATACACTGATGTTTTGTTTGTTGCTAAGCATTGTTTATACCAAGTCAAGGACTTTTCAGCGAGGAGGCTGGAGGTGAACAAGAAGCTGGGCACAGCCAGGACAGCTGACCCCAACTGACCAAAGGGATATTCCATACCAGATGACATCACGTTCAGTATATTAACTAGGGAAAAGTGAGCCACAGGGATCGCTGCTCAGGGATAGGCTGAGCATCGATCATGAGCATGGGTCATGAGCAATTGCACTGCGCATCACTAACTTTGTTTATTCTTTATTACTATTATTAACATTATATCTTCCTTTGCCATCCTACTAAACTGTCTTTATCACAGCCCGTGAGTTTTACTTTTTTTGATTCTCCTCCCCATCCCACTGGACTGGAGTGAATGATTGAGTGGCTGTGTGGTGCTTAGTTGCCAGCAGGGGTTAAATCATGACAGCAGTTTAAGGAATGAATTTACAACTTTTCCAGTTTCAGCAGACAGTCTTGTGGTGTCCTTTTTCTCAAACATTCCTTACTTTTTTGTGTGTGCTGACTGATGACTGTGCTCCTTCCAAAGCCAAGAATGGATTACAGAGTCCACTGAGTGACCAGGCAGTCTACCATCCCTGAAGCTGCTGTGTAACCCGAAATGGCATCTTGTAAAGCCATCGGTATCCCAGCAAAGAAAGTGAGATGTTTCTGGTGCTGCTGCCCCTTCAAGGAGCAGCATTGCCTTGTTGCTGCTAGAGTCTGACTCTGAAGAGTTTAGACCAGCTGGTGGGGATGGCCATGCTGTGCCAAGGCTGGAGCCGGTGGTTGTGTTGTTTGCATGCATTAGGCAAAGCTGAGTCCTGTTTGCCAGTCCTGGCATTGTGGACAGACTACGTGGTGGCATTCCATCCTTCTGGGTCCTGTAGGTACACATGACTTTTCACAAGTCACGTGCAGTGGCCTTCTTTCATCTGAAAGGACCAGCTGCCCTATGATCTTCCTGTGTGTGACAAGAGACCCAGCAGCAGAGACCTGAGGGCTTGGCTGGCGGAGGGCAGTAAGAGGAGGATGTCTTGCTGGGAAAGGGGGAATGTCGTCTCTTTCCTCATGCTTCTACCTCTTGGCTTGGCTAAGTATTATGTAAACAGTTACTTCTTTTTAGTAGCTTTGTTTAATATTAAGAGCTTTGTTTACTGCTAACAGAAGATGTGTTGCTGGTATGTTGGATCAGCAAGCACCTTTGGAAAGGACACATGCCTCCTTCCCTTCTGTTTAATTCTAAACAACGTGGAGGAGAAAAAGGTTTTGCACTACATTTTGCTGACTCAGTGTGTTCATGTTACCAGCATTAACATCACTGCTGTCTCAGAATGTGACAAAATTGCTGAGGTTTGAGAGAAGGTAGAGGGGAATGGTGAGAACAGGAGATGCAAATATTCATCCTCCTCATGGCTTTTTGTTTAAAAAGTACTAAGCAGCAATTGTTTTGGCATTTTCTTGATTTTGCTTATTGGTACATAAATCTCAACAGTCACAGAACAATCCTGTGAGAAGACATTCTCTCATTTGGATCTGAGATGAGCTGTACTGTATGGCACACTCCACAGAGCAACAGAAGGTAGAGGTAATGGTTTTCATTTGCCATTTATCTAATCAGTTTAGTAATACAAAAAAAAGACAGTGTCTGAATAATTTTGACTCCAGAATGATTCATTTCAGAATGACTTTAGAAGCATAATGATTGGTAAACAAGGGATGCCCTAGAAGACACATCTAAAAAGCAGCAGTAAAGAAAGGAGATGCAAATCAAAGCAAACAAAGCTGCTGGTGGTGTGAGGGGTGCCAGCAAGTAAGCCTGTGGCAGATGCATGTGGGGTTTTCACAGGGGAGTGCGAGTAGTGTTGTCTTCCACTAAGTATCAGAGATCTTTCCTGTGCTAGCAGATGTCATTTAAGCCATGATCAAGCCTTTGTGATTCCTGTTGTGCTCCTAACTGGTGTAGTCCTGTGGCCCCCTGGCTATGGGGAGGCAACCAAAAAAATTAACTTAATTCGCAATATTGTAACAGTGAAAAATCACACTGCCTTTTTTTTTTTTTCCCTAAAAAACAAACAAACAAACAAACAAACAAACAAACCAACAAACCCTCTTTCTTAGAAAAGAAAATAATTCCTTAAATAGCATTAAATCTCCATCAAATCCTTGTATTCCCCTTCTCCTTTGTCTGTAGAATCATGGAGGTCTTTGACCCTTAAGAGAAAACATGTCTTGAAGCTGGTCAGCAGCCTTGGGCAGCCTCCCGTGGGCAGGTGGGACCCACGGCACCCAGGGCTGCTGCTGCCCTCCCTGGGCCCCGGCACCCACAGGGCTGCCCCCCCACCCCCAGCAGGGAACTCCATTAGCTAAGGTGAGATGGGTCAGAAAAGTGAGGCATTAAGAAACCAGATTGATACTGATATCAGTGCAGTGGGTGTCCTGGCACTGAAAATGGTCAGTTTTAGGGTCATATCACCAGAAATGATGCTCACAATTTGGAGAAGATGGCACTAGTTCATGTTTTCCCTGTGCCATTGGGAACTATTACTGTAGGGAAAGCTGGCAGCTAGGTTTTGTCTCCTATCCATTTTGCTGGATCACATCTACTCAACCTCAGCTGTATTTGTGTAAATATGTATATATACATTTGCATACATTTGAATCTGCTTATCCCATATGCTATTCTTAGCTGTCTGAATGAATTAAAGAAGAAGAACTAATGCAGAGTTAACAAGGAATTTTAAGATTGTTTTATTTGTATACATTTAAACCATGAAGAAATAACTGCTTACTTGAAAATATCCAGTACTAAGGTGTTCAGGAAATATTGTAACGTAAAGTTGTGTCTCTGCTCATTAACACGGTAGATGAGGTAAGACGTGATGAGGAGTATTACAAGAAATTATAGTGTAATTATAGCATTATAAAATATTCTTTGGAGATCTGGAGACCGTAACTGAGGAAAAAATGAGAAAGGGTCTGGATTTCATACTCTAGACTTCTTAGCTTCCTTACTGATGTTTTTCATGTCTGATCTTTTTTGGAAAGTTTGACGTATTTGGGGAGTTTTATGACTGTGATCCCTCTTCCTCCTTACTGTTGTTATATGTTCAAAGTGAATTTTTTTATGCTCGCAACTCATTAGTAGCAGAATCTGGAAACTTAGGCTTCTGTTTCATAGTTCTCAGTGAGAAAAAAGAGGCAATGGTATTTTGGGGAAAAAAAAAGAAAAGAAAAAAATAATAAAGTATTTTTAGTTTGGATGCAAGGAAAATCATTAGCCGTGTGGCAATACTGAAGGATTTTATAGTGGCTGAGCTTAAACTGAAATTTCCTGTATATATACAAAATACTGCACAAGAGTGTAGGTGCCTATGAGAGTCAGCCCCAGAAGTCTTCTAACTTGGCATTTTTGCATATGGATTTTGGAACTTTCCACATTTTTCCCCCCGACAAGGTTAATTCAAGAGTATTTCAGCTACATTCCCTTGGACTGAAGATGCTTTATTTCTATGCACCTCGGTTAAAAGTGCCCTTTATCTTAACAAGTTTCTTCTCACCTCCTTAAGTGTCATTATGAAAAACTTTCATACCTGCGTACAGACCTGCTAAGTGAGTTTGAGAAATCAAATCCTCAGAGGTAGAGACTTGCCCAAATTCTGGAACCTCACTCCTCTCTCAGGGGGAACCTGCTTCTATAGCAGGATCTGCTGTCAGTAACAGGAAAGACAATTGGATCTGGTTTGGGCTCAGCTCATTAAAGGAAGGACCTAGATCCAGAAAGAAAATTTTGATTTTTTCTTTCTTTCTCCTGAGCTCAAAGTTTACAGTTATTTGGATGCAAAGGGTTTGGTTTCACTACTCCCAGGCTTTATAAACTATACTAGTGTCTCTGGTTGCTTCCCCAGAGGCTACTGATACTCTCAGAAGGAGTATTAGCATATGCAACAGTTGTTATTTTGGCAGTAGTTAATGCTCAGAAGGCAAGGTTTACCTGTGCTTAAAATGTGATGTCTATGTTGGGGCTTTTGGAAGGGTCTAAGAGAGTTAGCCAATATCTGAAATTTGAGGAGAGCTTTGTGCCAATGCTGCTTATGCTTCCTTGAAAGTCCCAGTGTAGCTTGCATCATCCTGGTGTCCTGGGCCAGCATGGTGATGAATCACTGAGAAACCAGACAGAGTTGCTTATAGGACTTCCACAGAAACCCATGTTGAGGAAATACGGGGAATCAATACGTTGCATAGTTTCCTTAGCCAGCCCTGCTCTGTAGCTCTGTTGCCCACTTTTCAGGAAGCAAAAAAGAAAAGATGGGGCACATTTCTACTTGATACTGAGCATGCCAGCATATGCCAGCTTATGTCTATGATGTTAAATAAAGATGCTCACATGAGCATTTTGTTTTGGCTGAGTCTGCCCTTTCAGGATGCATGTGTAACCTCTTTGTGAATTACTGAAATAAAGGAATTGCCTAATGTGAAAGAGAAATTCCACAAATATGAAACCCTTGGAATGTTTTCTGCATCAGCCATTTCCTTTTTCGCTTGTGCAATGTGTATGGATTGTCAGCACCATGTGGTATGTGGTAACCAGCGTGTGCAGGAGGCTATTAATCTTCTTGGTACAGTACTGTGTCAATGTAAGATTCAGGAGAGCAGTGGAATTCCATTCAAACACTCTCAGCTTGCAGTACTTATCTGTCTATATGGATCCTTTCTATGCACTCATCAGCCTGAATTTGCTTCTTGTGTGTGGAAGCATGTTCCCCCTTCCCTTGCGCTCTTTGGGGAAACAGTCAGCTCCTGGATCTTGATAGTCCTTTTTGATATTTTCTCTTTATGGGGAAGGGGGTTTGTATTGTCCTGTGTGTGCTCAAGGTAAAGAGTATGACAGAAACAATTAGGTCTGACCTACCAACTGTGGGATTTAAATGCCTCAGGGTATGTGTTGTACTTTTAGAAATGTAGGTTTTGAGTTTGCAAATTTATAGATCAAGATTTCATTCTCCAACAACTTGCCAGACAGTGAAGCTTGCAGAATAAAGATTTGTTATACTACAGTCTAAGTTTAACTAAGCACTTAGCCAAAAGGGAGTAAACTCTGAAAGGTAAAAACATTGGAAGAAAAATGATTTATTGAACCTTTTATTTCCACCATCTTTGCAATTATAAGCTATCACATTGTATAGAGTTTTTTCCCTACAATGCTAATACTCCCTCTGGTATCTGTAGGTATGTTTTTTTTTCTACAGTGTTTAAAGTCTGAGGCTTTTAGCAGTTTAATCCGAACCAAAGCATCTTTATCATGGGACTTGCCTTTAATTTTCTCTTAGATGCTTTTTCTCTTGCATGCCAAAGTAGATACCATTCTGAAAGCATGCATTCTTAATTAACATTTTTTTAATCAATGACTGGATTCTCAGGAGGATTTTTTTTCTATGCATCATTATTTTTTCTCTTTCCACAGCAACTTCACAAGCAGATTAAATAAACAGAAAGAAACACTTTGTGGATTTTTCTTGTGACAGCCTGCAAACCTGTTAACTTTTTAATTTATTTTTAACTTGAAGCCGCTAATTGTAGAACTGTGTAATTAATGCATTATCCATGACAACAAGGTTACATGGTTTGTGTTTAGCAAACATGCTTTTTCTGGAGGGTGGAAAAATGCGTAGTGAAAACTTGTGGAAACACTAAGCTGTTTTTCACCACTCTGCATGACAGCCAGTCTCTCAGCCATCATTAGAGCTGTGTGCCTCATCGGACTCGGAAAAGGTGCCCTGAAAATTGGCCGGAGCTCTGGTACCATCCTCTGAGTGCACAGCTTCAACCTTGCAGTTTAGCCTTCCAAGATTCACCATTACAGCCAGATATTCTCAGAAGTGGAATGTTTGCTCTGCTAATTGGCACATTCCTACTTAGATTTGGTAGGACATGCCTATTTGTAACATGACTCAAGAATTTACTCCTTAATGGGTAATTGCCTCAACCTTCACAAATCTTTCTGTTCACCAGCCTTCCTTCTTTCTTGTACCTGTCTACTGCTCTTATTAGCTGGACATCCTTCTGATTATTTCACTTGTTTTTACACTGGTTCGAGAATTTCTTTGTTCCCTGACCTTTTCATAAATAAGCTATGCTTTGGCATATGCTGGAAATGATGGAATGATTTCCTTGTAGCTTACAGCAAATGATGTTGTATCAATGCTGACTTTGTTATTGCAGTTATAGAAGCATTTTCAACAAATTGGATGATTCTTTCTGTATTCAGAAATCAAATGCAGCATGTCTAGGGACTTGTCTGTGAACTGAATGCTTTGTAGCCCCAGAAACAGTGTGACCTCTTCCATTATGAAAATTAGAAGCAGGCTCATGACTTATGCAAGTCTTAATGCGTCTCTCAGCTCAAAGAAATGGTTGTAAATGCCATAGAGTTGACTGAATTGGACTTTTGTGGCAACTTCTGTTCATGTCATTTTTGCCCTCTCACTCCTGATCATTTCATTCTGTTGATTTGAAGATTTTAGTGAAAGGGAAATCATACTGCAATTCTTGGATGAGTTTTGCAGTTATTGCAATTATCATAATACAGTTATTGACTCCTGAGTGTTTCTTGGTGGAGCTGTTACATCACTGTTCCACAATGAAATACCTGCAGGAAAACTCTGCTCCTCCCAGGCAGTTTTGACTGGATTTGCTCTTCCCATGCTGCTGTGAAGTTCTGGAAACTCTACAGGTGGATTTAAGAGTGTCCTAACAATTTTCTAGTGCTTAATTTGATCAGCTTTTACCAAAATTACTTATCTGGTGTGTCAACCTACATGTCTTTGTTCATCAGCAGTTAGAGCGTGTGCAGGCAGCCACTGAGTAGCAGTGTGGGAGAAGGGAAAGCTCATTCTGCTCCCTTCCTGCAATTGTCTGTCTATAATTCATTGCCTTTGAGAACAGTCTTATCACAGCATCGACTCATTAGTGGTTTAATACAGGATAAGCTTATTAGAGATAATCTGTTTACTGAAAGTCCTTACCACAGAGCAATCTAGTTAACAGCATCTTTTGAAGCTTTGTCTTCTGGAAATATCTTTTAAACTGATCCCTGATTACTTATCTGTATCTATATCTTTAGATCCTTTTCTTTAGACTTGTATCTGCTTTGGCATAAAATTACAGTGTCTGGCGAATATACTGATAAACTAAATACTCTTGTGGGGAGATAAGGCAAACAACACCAGTTTATAATGAGCTAGTCAGGGCAAATAATTCAGTGTGTTCTTAGTTGTTTAGACTTTAAAATAATTTTCAGCATTATTAGGGTGAGACTCTTCTGAAGAGCTACTCTTCCACCAGACGTTGCCACAATCTCAGCAGTGCTCATCACACAGCATTTTGGGTGTCCAGATATTTCCCATCCAACATCTGGCCTCCTTGAAAGTTTGGACCACTGCTTAAGATGTACAGAAGAGGACATGGAACCTGGCCATTCATCCTCAAGTGGCTGGGTATCATTGGAAAATACTTACAAGCCATTGTATTAAAAAAGACGAGATGAGGAAAAAGCATTACAAAAGAAAAGCTGAAGAAGATGAAAGCCATGAGAAATGTAATACAGTGAGCCCATTTTATCTTTACATCTTTCTGACCATTGGAAACTGCTCAATGCAATTCTGCCTTGATTGTTCAAAAGTCTATATGTCAATCCTGACACAACAACAGCTCCAGCAGTTACTGAAGAGGGCAATGTTAATGTGAATAGCGCATGAACGCTTTGTATAATTTTTCCTCTCTTCTCATGGCCATTTAGGTGTGTTTAAAACAGAACTACAAATTGTCAAGCAATTAATAGGAAAGCGAATCTCAAACTTACCAATAAAAACAGTATTTGAGTGTCTTCTACAAAAAGCCCCAAGTTTGAGGCATATAGATAACTGATGATGGTTCTCCTGTGATACAATTTTAAACTAAATGTGACTCACTGTTTTAAAAACTGTATTGTACACTCTGAAATTCTTGCTTAACTGATCCTTTCACTGTTGTTGAAGCCTGGATGCCGAGGACCTAATGAACCTGTCTGAAACATCCGGAGGCAATAACCGATTTATATGCTACACTTAGACTAATTTTGCCTCAGTGATTACTGAGCTGGTCAGGTCTTAGCAAGTGATAAGCAATGACACTGCTGTACTTGGAAGGTACCGCATCTCAGGTGCAAGGCATACTAGACAGAGCAAACTTGAATAATGTCTTGTAGGCAAAACCTAGCACCTTGTCAAATAGTATTTTTACTTTGGATCTTCCCTAATCTCTTTTCCTTTTTCTTGGCATTATTAGCTGCATTCGCAAAAAGCAGGCTCAAGAGAGATTAGTCTGGAGTTGATACACGTGTAACAATGTGTTCTTAATTCTGAGTGTTCAAAAAATCAACAGTAAGATCTTTCAATAGAAGCGACTTATTTTGTAACATTGTAAGCAGATTAACGAAGTTCGTTCTTTTTAATGGAAAACATACTCGTTACAAGGGGTGATGAAACTTTTGTGTATGTCAAGAGAAGAAAGAAAGAAAATAAATATTTCCTTGCCTATGTTTTTAGAAATGTATTACCCGTTCTTGCTGATGTGGACTGGACATTGCTGCCCCAATTAGAATATGGTTGCTACGTGCTACAGGAAAGTGGGGAAGCATTTCTTTGCAAGCATGTTAAAGCTACTATTGAATTTCTGTAAGTCCAGAGAAATTTAGTACCTCCAGCCTGTAAAACAAGCTTCTCTGTTTGGCCTCATTCATGTTTAGTCTGTTTTTTCTTGGCAAAAGCACTTCAGTGACGGTCTCCACCAGATTGACACTGAAGTGTTTTCTTGCCATCTGTCTGGACTCATTGGAAAAAGTAAAGTGGGGCTTGTTTAGAAAAATGTATAAGCAGTTCATTTGACACAAGGTTTGTTATAAATGTATGAAAAGCAGCTGGGTCCAGCTCAAGAGATTAAAAAAAAAAGTTTTATTACAGATAGATGACTTTTTATGTACAAGTTCATGCACTAAATGTGTTCTTTCATTTCACTTGCAAGAAGCAACTAAATAAATTAGCTATGACATTTAATTAGTTTTATTTGTGTTTTCCCAGGCCACTTATAATATTATAAGTGTGAATAGGGATTTTATTTTTCAGATGTTGCCAAACAGTTTTAAGTACAACATTTAAAACCAGCAGAATAGGGCTCATAACTTCTGAAACGTTTTCTTCCACCTTAATTCAGCAAAGTACTTAAAAACACCAAAGTTCAGTGTTTTACTGGATTGATGCTGGTTTTATACATTTGTTTGACAGGCATGCTGGTTTGTGGCTTCATTTTTTTCTTTTAACATAATGGAAGTTTTGCTAAAGACGTCTTAGACTAACAATGAAATCTTGTTCAGGTTAAGACTTTCTCCAAATATGTTTGTGTGTGTATGCATGAGTACGTGTATGTAGAGAGGACATAAGCATGCTCACATGATGCTTTTTTTTTTGCCAGCTATGTGAATTGCTTAGCTTCACCCTTATTAGTATTCAAAATACATTGTGGTTAGAGGTCAGAGTCTGTCTTTAAACTGGCTATGTTTGGCCCAGCCTTTTTTCCCCTTGTACTTTGAACTATCCGCAGTTGCCTTTTGCTATGTTTTTACTATGAGAGTTACTCTCTGCCTTTATTGGCCGAACCTCTGCCATGGTGAATGTGAAGCTGAGAAAAGCCATTTTTCTATGGTTGCCGAAGAAGAGAGGGAGGCAGAATTCTAATAGCAGAAAAAAGAAATCCTCTCTACCTTCTGAGGAACGTTAATCTTTGGTGAGAATTGCCTGCTGTGTGTATTGTAGTGCTTATGCTTGGTCACAACTCTATCATCATTGTTTCTTGTAAAAATAAATCAGTTTTAAGAAGGAATTTTTTTTCAGGCTCTGAGGTAGGAGGGGTCAGACCTCAGTCTTCTATATTTCCAGTTTTGGGGTCTGTGTCTTTGTTATTGATAGTTTAGTGTACATAATCATCACAGCAGGGTTATCAAAGGGAGAATTCATTTCATACAATTCTGTTTCATAGAATCATAGAACACCAGGTTGGAAATGACCTCCAGGATCATCTGGTCCAGCCTTTCCTGGCAACAGCATGGTCTAGACCAGATGACCCAGCACCCTGTCCTGCTGAGTCTTGAAAGTGTCCAGTGTTGGGGAATGCACCACTTCCCTGGGGAGATTATTCTGCTGGATGATAGTTCTCATTGTGAAAAATTTTCCTTAGGTTAAAATTCTAATGCTGTATCAAAGCTAAAGGCTTGTCCAGTTTCTGGTTCCAGAAACTGAAGAAACTGAGTTATACCCTGCTGAACCACAATTTTACTTTGTGTTTCATAATCACAGAGAAACATAACTGTAACCATCTGAATATGTTTATAAATTTCAAAGCCTCTGAAATTTCATGTTTACGTATACACTCGTTAACATCTTTAACCGAACTGGGACCATTTTGCACTGTTCTAACGTTTTTCTCTTCTGAGATTCCATTTTTGAAGCATTACTCATGTGGACTGCTAGTTCCTTACTTAAACATGTACTGCTCGAAACTCCTGGATTAGGTCTCATCTCTACTACTGGATGAGAATTTTTCTTGGTTGTGCGTGTTTAACGTTGCTTCTCTAATGTCTTCTAATACATGGAGATTGAAGACTGAACGTGGACTAGGTATCTGCCTTTGGTCTTTTGAATTGGAAAGTGGTAAGAATGCTTCCAAACAAGGTATTCTAATCACGCCCCAGCTGCCACTTACATCTGCTTGTGTGCTGGATGGAGAGCAAGCAAGCAGTCCATCATATAATTTGACAGATTTCCATTCTCATATTCACTGCCCAGTCAAACCTGGAATGTTAGCACCACACCACAGACCTTTGACAGACCTCATCACAAATTCTTCCTTGAGTTTGGGAAGTGTTTTGCTTCCTCCTAATCAAGTGAGCAGGAGGAACTTTTTAATTCCTCCAGTATTTGAACTGTATACGTGGCACATCAGCTCCTGCTTTTAGTCTCAAGGCATTTTGCCGGGAACTTTTTTTCTGCAGTGTTCTTCTCCCCTCCATTTTTCACTTGTCCCAGGGTTGAAATCTGAAACTCAAATGAAAGACTAAGAGGAAAAAAAAATAGAAGCCAAATTCCCATAAACCCATTTGATAGACAGGGAAACAAAGGCATGGGAGACCACACAGTAGTTTGATAGCAGAGCCAGAAGTAGCTTCAGATAATCCAACTCGTGTGCTTTAGTGATGAGAACGCACTATCTGCATGCTCAGTTCCTAAGCCGGTTCAAGCTCCTTCTCTGTCCCAGAGTGAGATTTCCACGTACAGAACTTCTGAGAATCACCACTCTAGAGATTGCTGTTAACTCCAAAGTGTGTTATTTGCACATTGAAGTACTTAACTGAGGAGCTTTTTCCAGTTGCATTCACAGGAGGTTTGATGGTAATAGAGCTGTCTTCTCATCTCTGCCAAGTTTGTTTTCCAAAAGAAATATCTGAATGAGGAAACAATGACTAAAGAGGATATGCGAACTGTCTAGCATACTGCAAGGGTCCAAATGTTAAGAAGAGAGTAGAATTTTAGGATGGCTGAAGGGTGTATTATTAGGAATAAAGGCATGAAATTCAGCAAAAAAAATATAGGCTGAATATCGGGAAACGACACTTCGTATGATGTCAAATTACCTCCTGAGGGAGCTGGTGGAAGTCTCATAGCTTAAGCGGTTTCAAAGGGCAGAAGAGTTTTGGGAACAACTCTCCATTGGCATGGGATCCACTGTATAAGCAAGGAGGTATTTTCTGTATTTTCTGTATTTTCCATCTCACCACTTCTTTTTTTAGCTGATTCTGTGTCCAACGTCAAATTTGTGTTAGTTGTCAGGCTTAAACAATGCCTACAAAATCAGGCATAATTGCAAAGCCATTGGAGAAATGAGGAAAAATGTTTTAAAACTGGGAGTCATTGGAAGCTCTGAGGGGATAGCTGCTACATTTGGACAACGAAGGTGAGATTCAGCCCATGTTTCACACCTGCTCTCTGGAAGTCTCCATAACAGGTTGCTATGGGCAGGACCTGAGGCCCTTAATTACCCTGATCAGCCTCACCTGGGCTCTCCCCACACCTGCCCCTCAGCTCAGGAGCCCTATTTAAGCCCAGCCCAGGGCACAGCTCCATTTCTGAGTGAGGCCATAGTGGTGTTGGTCCTTGGCTCTGCCATAGCCCTGCCTGGCCTGGCCCCACACTGGTGCCTGATGCTGGGGCTGCCCTGGCCCAGCCCTGAGGAGCCCCAGTTGCCGCTGGCCCTTGCTCTCTGCACCAGGTGAGTCTGAGGCTGCAAATGCTGCTCTTACCTCCAGGAAATTACTGTCTTGTGAGGAGAATGTTAACTGTCATTTAGCTTTAGCACTGACTTTATATCATGCTTTAAAATTAGAACTTGTTTGTTTGTTTTCTTATAATTTATCTTGTCAAAATAATTCCTGCCTGTGCAGCAAAAGTTAACTTTAGGTGTAATTGTCTGAATACTCAGAAAGAATACCAGATACCTCACTGAGGAGAAAAAGAAACTTGTGTTGTCTGCCAAGGGTCAGGCTTGGATGGAGAGTTAAAATGTCAGCCAACTGGGCTAAATTGCAACCTGTGATAAAACTCTGTCCTTTCAAAGAGCCTTAAGACTCGTCGTATTCTCCTGAGTTTGTTATGAAGACAAATCACAGCAGCTTGGAGTTAACGTCTCATATCTCCTCCTTTCCTTCTGTCTGATGCTTATTATACATTGGGACTTTGAAGTCATTGTTTTAATTGACCAATATGCAGAGTGAAAAATAACACTCTAAAGAGAAGATATGAACATGTTTTCTTGTTTCTTAAAGAGCCTTATTCTATTACTAGTACTTTTAACAGTCATCTCTGGAACCAGTGCCAATGTTTAAAACCCACACAGGCTGTAATATTTGAAGTGATCATGACATAGTGCCTTGAGCTCCACCTGTGTTCTAATTCAGGAATCTGAAAGCAGCTGTGAGTGATGGGCAGGCATGCTGCAACCCAGGAGGATGGAGGTGCATGGCTGTGAAAGCTGGTGTGGAAAAGAGACGCTTTCAAAACTGTGTGGGAACTTTTCTATGGCTTTTCAAGGTAGTAATATTTGCTCTATCACATTACACTAAACATAAAATTAGAACATTGTACTGAAGAGCTGGGTTTTCATTCTTTGCAGGGGGCTAGGGGAGTATACATACATCCCAGCCTGAGTTTGCAGGATTCAGTGCCTATGGGTAGGTAGATAAATGTTTCTCATAATGTTCATACAGACTGGACTGTGAGCAAGAGTTGGAAAGTGCGATGTAGCTTTGGCCCTGAGGAGAGGGGATGCTGCCTGGGCAGCCAGCTGTCACTAACGATTGCACAGGACTTGCTGTGAATGTGTGTTTGCCACAGAGAACTGCAGTTTGGTTTCCAGCTTTTTTCCTTCATCTTACCTACTGTTTTTCTAGTGGTTGTTAGACAGCTTTTCAAATATTGCCTGTGAGACAGGATCCTCACACCTTTAAAATGATATATATTTGTATATAAAAATAAATCCCCAATTCCCTGGCCTTGCCTAAAGCCCACAGTTTGCATCAAATGCACAGTGCAAAGCCCCTTTCAAGTTGTTGCAGTCTCCTGCAGACTCCTGCAGTCTTTCAGTCGTTTATTTAGAGTTGGGAAGAGCCAATGTGCTTCAGAAGCAGACACAATATTCTAAGCTAAGCATAATAGCCATTGAGTGTGACCCACAAAAAATGGGAAAATGAATGCAAAGTCCTTGTAAAATTTCAATGAATCCATCTTTGGTTATATTATATAAAATCAAGGTCAAATATTGGGAGTTGGCTGATCTGCTTCCTTACATAGTTCTAGTTTAAAACATGTTGGGCCACCTATCAACTGTATGGTCTGGTGCAAAAGGGGTGTAATAGTTTTTGTTCAGTCCTCAATGGACATTACTTCATTTAAAAAAAATTCTAAGTGGAGCACATTTTGGCTGTTTCTGTATGAGACAGGTGGAGGAGGTGAGTTTTTTACCACAGCTTTTACTGTTAAGCAGGTGGAGTTCTTACCACAGATGGTACCACACTTACAGGTGATGTTATAGGTTTAGTGGGACAATAGTGCTGCAAATGCCCATATCTTGGCTAATATCTGGGTCTATAAAACATATGCTCTATAGGGGTTTTTTAATTAATTGGAGATACAACTTTTCATTCTTATTGTTAGAACAGGCTATAAATCTATTTAAATGTCTATGTTTAATACGTAAATAGATATGTTTTCTAACAGCAGTGGCAAAGGTATTGAACTGTATGTTGAGGTCTTTGTTTAGAATTCACAGATGTGACTTGGTTAATTTAACAGCCTTACTCTGCAAGTTGTCAAAGTCAATTGGAAGATTCTCAGATTTCAATGCTATTTTCTGTCAATAAAGGTACCAGAACCTGGTCCTTGGCCATTTTTTTTTTTTTTACAAGCTTTATAACACCAAAAATGAAAGGAATCCTGTTATTCTGTCAAAGCAGATACTGCAATTTTTTGGGTCACAGGGAGTCAAAGCAGCTGTCTTTATTTGTTTTTGACAGATAAATATTTGAGGAAAGGCACCTTTGTATTCTATGTAGCTTGTTATAGATCTTGATTATGTAATTATTGCAGAGCAAGCAGATAACAGAATACTGATAGACTATACTGATAATTTGCAGTGGTGAAGTTCACTGGCCAAAGGGCAGTAGGAATGACTGTACTATTTTAAGATGTGAGAGGAAGCTTGAGAAATGGAATAAATTAAGAAAAGCATGACCTGATAATTGGGATGAGGGGAGGGGCAATGGGCTAAGTGCATGATGCAAATGGACCACATGTGTCTTCAAGTCTCAGGCAATTAATGGAATCTCACCAGGAAAATGCCCACCTCTACAAATGCATTTGAAGTCTTTGAAAATACAAGTTTTCTTTCTGCTGTCTTAACTATTTCTTCCATTAGTATCAGCATATCTGGAATTCCATGTGCTATATTTGTTCATTGTTCATTTCATCCTTTGATAAAAGGGTCTGTCTTTCCAAAGATAAGCCTATTTTCCCTCCTTCCTAAAGAGAAAAGCAAGAATGCTTGACAGCTCCTTTTTTTCTTTCCTTCGCTCAGTGTGCAGCAAATAATCAATCTTGGCTGAATGACATTTTAGAGATATTGCAGTCGTAAATGTGTCAGTACTTAAGAAAAGTGTAAAATGCCCCTTGCATTTGCATAGGTGGGAAATCAGAATTTACCTAAACATACATGTGGTAGAGAAAAGCACAAAAAATAAAACTGATTTTGTACCAAGAAAATCACAAGGCATCTTTTTGAGGGAATTGGGTGATTTACCTGAAGAAAATTGCCTGAATGGTCACCACTGTGAGGACTGAAATGGGTGGCTCCCAGATAAGTCCTTGAGAAGAGTGAGGGTGGTGCTGAATGCCCTTGGCATCAGAGCCCATCTTACAAAAGGGTCTCCTTATACTTTCTTTAACTGCTGCTGCAATATCAGACATAACGTGCCAAAGAGAACTCCTTTTTTGCAGGTTGACCTGCAACTATTTTTCTGTTCCTTTCTCCTCTTTTTTTTTTTTTTTTTGTGTGTGTGTGCAATGTATTTACCATTATTTCAATGATAATGTAATAACATACATCGATCCTCTTGAACACATACAGTTTAATGCTTTTCCCAGTGGCATCTCAGCAGGCTTTGCAAACAGTGATCAATCAATAACCTTCACAAAGCCCACTCCATCACTCTCTTAGTTATACGGTTAGGGAACTGAAGGATAAGGGTGTTGAAAGACTTGCCCAAGGTCGCACAAGGAGTTGGTAGCTTATTTTTTTTTTTTGAATTTACCTTAGACTCCTATTTAAACTTCAGACCACACAGCTTCTATATAAGAATGTTTATGTTTTGGGCAGCGTATAGGGAACAGCCTTGCCATAGTGACTTTCCAGGTCAGTGGCTATTCCTTTATAAATTGTAAGCTTTTCAAAGCCAAATGTCTGAAAAGTACAAACATGAGGGATACTTCAGAGTGTGAAAGCTGACGGGGTGAGGATGTAGATTTCTCACCAAGGGAAACCACTGATGTGTTCCAACGTCACTTGGTTTGCCACCAACCAACAAGGTAGTGACAGTGGCACTGACTTGCAGTCAGTCTGTGCGAGGTATTTGTTAATGTTGCTACAACAGATATTCATTATAAACTACATTTTATAATGTTACCTACAGTTTACTCTGTTTATACAACCATTTAGTGGTTATTTATTAAAAATAAAATTCATGTAAGGATATTGGAGGTATATTTTGGCAGGGAAGTGACCTTGGCAGAAATATGTCTGAATCAACACTCAACTAGCAGTCACTCTTTATGTTGTCATATAAAACCTTGTTAAATAATATTTTGTTTCTATCTTCAATTGCTGTTATATAAGGCCAGTAATGAAAATCTCCCAAAGGACTGGTAAATGGAGTGTGTTTTTCTGCATGTTTTCTCCATAAAATAAAGAGCTAAGCCAATGAGATGAGTGTCAACATTATTGCCTAGTTGGAGTGCATACTATAAACTTCGATAGTAAATTGTTTATTTTTAGATTTTTGCACGTATAAATGTGCTCTACATTTAAATACAATTACTAACCTACTCATGTAGGTTAGTGTTTGAAAAATGTATTATATATATGAGTGACCCCCAGGTACTCAAGGAAGAAGGAAACTTCACCAGTAAGGTGGGAGAAGACAGCAGAAGCATAATATGCTTTCAGTCCTCATTCAACCCTTACTAACAATTTCCTTCACAGAATTAACGGAAAATTGCAGGCTGTAAAATTGCTAAATGAGAAATCTAAATATTTTTAAAGTGAAGTTTGTGCATAAGTTCCATCACTTTCATCTGCATACAGTTATGATGCCTTTTTCTGTGCTTTTAGCATGGTACCCTTTTTGGAATATAGAGGATATAATAATGAAGGGAAGACTGACAACACAGAGAGGAGAAAAATGTAGAGGTTGCTCTTTGAGCCATACTGACTCAATTATAAAAGCTCTAGGCAAACGTGTTTGAGAATTTCCTACTGGTTTACTATTTTATAGTACCACTGCAAGTCTCCTATTTAAATAACCTTTTCATATTTGACTTGTTTTAAAAAACAACAGGTAAAGTTTTATTTCTGATCTGGAATTATATTTGTATGCCAATACAACTTTTGTGCAGTAAGGAACAAGCAGCAAATTAGTGAAAATCTATCTCTTTCCATAAATTTTCTATATTTTGATTGCTTTATTTGCTAGCCCTGATGATCTTTAATCTACAAATCTACAATCATGCAACTGTTTCCTTTTTTAATAACACACTTGAATTTTTCCAAGGAGAAAAAAGCCTTTTTATACAGCTGTATGCTTTCACGAAGAATTAATGACTTGATAAACATTAGACTGTTATTGTTTATGCAAATGCAGTCAAGTCCCTGGAAAGAAGGCCAGGTTGCATAGTGCGGGCATGATTTAGTGCAAGAAAAAGAAAATATTTCTTTTTGTAGGAAAACAAAGAGTAGGATCCATGGCATAAACACCAGTGATTTCATACATAAAAAACCCCTTCTCTTTTAAAGAGAACTCCCTGCTAGCTAATCACAGTTCTCTTTTCTCTTGGTAAGGAATGGCAAAGAACCAAGTCCAAGCAGTTGAGTGCAGTTTTCTGTAGCTGTTCATGGGCCTCTTAATAGGCATAGTATGTTAATTGATGAAAGATACTGAAATAGCGGTAAAGGCTAAAAGGAATGATAATGCTTTGGCTACTAAAGCTACTTTTTTCTTCCAAGACTATGCCTGATAGTCACCATCTGCTTTTTGTGGAGAGCTGAAGAAGGCAAGGAAGAAGAGTTTTAGCCATGATGTAGTAAAGTACTTAATGTGCAGTTCTTTTGTTGATTGCCTTTGGAAAAGCAGATAACAGAGCATTTTCTTCCTTAGAATCCAGGAGATGATTCCGAAATCCACATTTTCAGAAACCTGTTTATGAGGAATCATGCTAGAAATGAGTGTAATGATGGCAGTCGAGGATTGCAGATGTACTCCTACTCTTAAGGTTTTGTTTCTGAGAGCCTCTATCAAGCCCCAAATTTTTGGTCCAGGTTTTGTTTATACAGGCTGCTATCTGGGGGCGTGGTTTGGAGTGTTCTGCACCCCACAAATTACTACCTGTCACCAACATCCAGTTGTTACCATTTTATATCTAAATGCTTATCTTCTGGGTGACGTGTACATATTAACCTTTTGCACCCAAAAGTTAACATACGTCTAAATAAGGGCTCGCTCCAGGCTGCTCAAGGTTGTTTAGGGTGTCTTGCCCTGAGAACAGAATCCTGCTTGAGGGTCAAAATCTGTCAGTGTTGTGTGGTGCTGTGCAACCAGGGCAGAGCTGCTGGCTGGGGCAGGTGGAGCAGGGGGATGTGGGGAGGGTTCCCTTGGCATCCCTCGGCCCAGGTCACTGCTGCACCATCTCCCAGGACAGCAGCAGGAGGGTGAAGTTGGAAGCAGGCACAGGGCGAGACCGTCGGCAGCATCTTTGTTGCTTATCACGCAACTGGGGAACTTGCTCACTCTCAACACCCCAGAGCAACAAGGAAAGATGGTGCCAGAGGGACATTTTCTGTTGTTGTTGTGACTTTGCCACCCCCAGGAAGACACTTGCTACTTTGTGGCTAAATCTCCCATAGCTGGTGTTAGAAGATGCTGCCATCCCAATCTGGGATTTACACAGTTTTTATAGAGCTAGAATTGTGGCTATGCCATCTTTACAACAATAATTATCCTATAATAAACTAAATTACTAAATGATTCTGGCATCAGTTATTGTAGTAATTAATGGGCCTAACTGGAGTGGATAACTCAGGTTGTAGAAATGAAATATGTTGGTCTGCAGTCTTGTTCAGGCAAAACTATTTTGACTTATAATAGCACAGATTGTCAGGAAATTGCATTGAAATGTATTATATATAATAACACAAAGTCCAAGCCAACTGAAAGATTTTTTTATGACTTCAGTGGACCCTGCCAAAGAGATCCATGTCTACTTCCACTGAAGCCAATGACAGTATTCCCATTGCAAAGGAGAAAGCCAAAGTGAGCCTCCAGCAGGAATAATGTGTAAGCAATAGACCCATTTGGCTTTTTATTTGACTATGTGAGAGTACAACTTCCTATTCAGACAATACCAATTATTGTTGCCTTCTTGTTCACTTCTGCTTTGAAAACAAACAATACAAGAAACAGCTTGAGGTATCAAATATACATAGAAACGAAGTTTCCAGAGAAAGCAGCCTGAAGTCTTGATTGCAGAGAAGGTCAAGCAGCACTGTGGTTGAAGAGTCATGTGACTTTTTAAAATTTTCCTTTTTCCATAGTCACAGTTGGCGATGTTGATAACTGACATAAGATCTTCTATATTCTTTTACAGAAGCGCTTATGTCAGAGTGCAGGATCCAGCTTCATAGAATGATGCAGAATGTTAAACTTTTGACTGATTTGAAAACTAAATATATTTTCACAGGTAGGAATTGATGTATGGGAATATACGGTTTTATATATGGCCATGGCCATCATGATTTAAAAGAGCACAGAGTAGAAAAGTTTGCAGTAACCATTTACAGAGGTAAATCATGGAGTCTCTTCTGCTTGCCTTATTGAACTATCTGTAGTGTTTTGCAGTATAGGCCATGTTCAGGTCTCCTTTCCCAGAATAATATTGTACTGAAATTAAACATTCTGCAGTTGACGTATGTCTAACAATAAATAATCACCAACAATCTGAAGTATTTGCTGAAGTATAGCTGTGAAATGTCAAAAAGCTGTTATACGTGCACTTGCCAGAAATGATGCATGGGGAGAGTCTTAAATCCTCACTTCAAAGATAGGATCTGATTTTAAAAAAACAAGCAAAACAAAAAAAACCCCTTACCTCTCATGTCTTAAATTTTACTTCTGTTTTCTATGTGCTTTTACAGTTTCTCCTGTAATGCTTCACAAAGAATACTAGGTTGGGGCTGTGATTCCATTGTACCAAAGCTGAACACCTTTTTTTTTTTTTTTTTTTTGGGGGGGGGGGGGGTTGGGGGTGTGGGCAGAAACCACCCGGTCCCAGCAGGGCTGAGTTTAGCACTGCCTGATTTTCCTGGCTTCTTGGCCACTCGCTAATTTGCTCTGGATATGAACTCTGTGCTAAAGCCCATACTGACATATTTCTGCAGCTCCACTTGATCATGCTGGATTAATCTACTGTGATGATAGCCTGCTCTACAATTCTGCTGTTGTAGGGACACAAACATAAGAGTAGCTATACAATTTCAGATGAAAGATTCACCTTGCCTAGTTATTGTCTATGGCAATGACCACAAGTGGATGCGTAAAGAATTTGCAAATAGAGCAAGTACATAGGAATAGACTGCTTTGTCCAAACACTTGATAGCTTTTCAAAAGTTTGCTGCTCAGGAGACTTTTAAAGCAGAGATGAATTCTATTATTTAATAACCTTTTGGGCCTTCTTATTCATTAACTTGTGCAGTCTCCCCTTAAACTTACATTAAATTTGGTATTTGCAACATCCTTTTTCAGGAGTTTAACTGTACCATAGTTTAACTAGAAATTGTGTGACGTATCTGTAACATCTTTGTCTTTGTTTAGAACCTGCCACTCCTTAGATTCATTTAACAGCCCTTAATTCTTGTACTCTGTGAGCCTTTTCCACTGCTGTTGTATCTTTTCTGGGTGAGTGTGTGCTTGCATGCCTGTGTAAAATACCACATGGATATTTAAGCTGTGGTTGCATCAAGTTGCAACATAGCATTTTGTCATTTTTTTCTGTACTCTGCTCCTGTCTAATAATGTTTGACATGCAGTTAGTTGTGATTCGCTAGGCAGGGAAATCTAAGAATGCAGTTAGGATTTCCATTACAGACTGCAGCATGTGGGGAGCGAGACCATCCTTGGTTGATGCAAAGTCACTGAAGTGGGAACGGCATCAGGCCCCTCTGGTGCTGCAGCGATGGATGCTGCCTGTGGAGCTGCTCCAGCTAGAGACTTTCGGGTACTCCACTCCTTTATTTATCGCTAACCATGGCATCCCTGTGCCAGCCTGCACTTCACAGTCAATAGGGACTAGAACTTTTTTTTTGTGTGTGTGTCATTGGCTGGAGACTTCATTCTTGATTTGATACAGAACACTCAGAAACGTATCGTAAAGCTACTGTGATAAAATAGATCCTGCCTACACATGCTGCTCATGGAAGCCATCACACTCTGGACTGTCAGGGACATGGACTGACTGACACATGACTAACATTTCTTTAAATGGTACGAATGTCTCTGGGTATGAAGTTAATCCATGCCTAATATTACTTCATACATTGTTGGGATGCTAACCTGTGATTTATTTGCATATTAATTATAGTTATTGTCATTTAATTATGTTAAAATGCATTTTATACATGGGTTTTATCTTCCTATTCAAGTACATCCTATTGGCAAATGGCAGCACTGGAAAACAATGAAATTAAATGGAACACAAATGCAACTTAACTTTCCTGGGCATTATTTAGTCTATAGATACATGGCAGCCAGAGTCTTTTCACTTTCCTGCTTAGGAGGGAAATTATGGTTAATATTTTGAATTATAATACAAAAATAAGACTTATAATTGCTGAGTGAAAGCCTCTGAAGTTCTGCCTGGTGGTAGTTGGAATGGTGTAATGTGAGAAAGGACAGCTTGTGGCTAAGTACACTTCAAATAAGCTTGAGCAAATTGATTTTTTTTTTTAATGTCTGAAAGTGAGGGAGACTTATTCTGTTTGTTAATCATAGGAGAAAGCCAAGAAACTTATTGCTGGTGTCAAAACCAATTGTGTGTTATTATGGCCACTCTATTGGCAAAATAAATATATTTACATCTGTAATGGAGAATGTGATTATGAGCCTCGGAGTTAGGAGAGCTATGTCCAGAACTCCTCAGCACAACATTGTTTTATTTAATGCTTTTGTGCTGCTGTCTGTGACGACTTCTCACTAGTCCGGCCTTATTTTATTTTTTACATGCCTACCCTTTTGAATCTAGCTGTAGTCAATGTGGAAAGTTATCCAATAATCAATAACCAAATAGCAATTCTGTGCTTCTGATGAAAGTTACTGTGATAAAAATGTCCACAAGCCAGTTTCATATTTGCATTCACAGGGTTTAATCAAGATAAAAGTTGTTGAGGTATCTGAGTGCAGAACTTGACCCTTGGATGTTATTTTACGATAACTTGTCATCCAATGGTTGCTGATTTGAACAGCAATGGAGATGGGCTCAGAAGGGCAGATTCCACCTGCACACGTGAAGCTGCACTGCTGTCCTTCAGAGTAATCATCCTTATAACTTTACAAATCTGATAAAAAGAGGAGGTGGGTTGAGTCCCATATCAATCTTGCTTTTTCATTTTGAATTCCAGAATGAATGTGTAAATGTAGAATTAAGGAAAGCAGAAAAATGCTCCCTGGGTTGTATGTTGCAGCTACTATAATAGTTCATACCAGGCTAAGCATCAGGTATATATAAATAACCAGGTAATATACAAGGATTTCTGGAAACTGTTGGAATTTCTCACTCCAGAAGTATTTCCTATGAGTAATTTATCCAGGGAAATTCTGATTATTGTTGACATTCTCAAGACCCTTAGTATTATCTCTGTACTAGCTCCAAAATGACTTATCTGATGGGATGGTCTGGATTGCTTTTCTGCTCCTGGATGCCATTTGTATAATGCCCCTGATGTGTTGCTTCATGTTGTGCTGCATAGAAAGGTTACAGCAAATACTGGGATGCAAAGTATCGTGAAATAGATGGCATTTTTGCGGTGTCTACATAACACATATTTGACTCTGTGCCCTTCCCAAGGCTCAGCTGGCTGCATGGGCTTGAGCTGGGAACTCCATGAGAAAGGAAAGTGACAGGGGAAATAGCAATCAACTCAAAGTGTTAGATATTGGGTGAAGACCAGTGAGTAACTCACTTATCTGGCATATCACAGCACTGGATATTTTGAATGTCATCTGAATTGGTCTTCTAGTCTTGAGCGTTATGAAATCTGAAGGTGTTTCTACAATTTTAGAAGCCCAAAGGTCAGCTTGAGTATGTGTCAACTTGAATGTGTAGTGAGTGGTGGCGTAACATGAGCTAAGCACTTTTATATGCAAATTGCTGAGGATGAACTCATTTTGTCCTGCGGTTTTCCAGATGCAGTTCAGGTTGGCAGGATGTCTCCATGGGTGGCTGTGAGATTGTGTTTGAGATTTCTATCTTCATTTTATTCCCTTTAGGCTTGGGAAAGGGCATGGGACAACAATAAAGAGGCCACAGACACTTAAGGTCTGATTAGGGAAGGATTTTTCTGGTGCTAGCAGTGCAAAATTGCTATTTAAATATTCATAGGACAGCTTCTTAGGAGACATTGGAGCAGTCACCTGAAAGATGTAGATTCAAATCTGTTCAGACAGTAGAGGTTGTTCCACAGATGGGTTCAAGATTCTGGTTAATGTGCAACTTCATGAAAAAGAAGGGAAAGTAACAATATCACTGGTAATGTGGCCAGATTTTTCCAAAACCTTGCTGTGAAAAATAAATTCTGATAAAACTCTCCCAGTATGTATCTGATGTCTCTGAGACTAACTACTATTTGAATTGAGTATTGAATTTAGTTTGTAACACATACATATCCTATTAAGTAAATGTATAAAAATAAAATCTTAAAGATAAAACCCAAACCAACCAAACAAAAAACCAAACCAAAATGACAAAAAAAACCTACAAACAAACAAAAAGCAACAAAACAAACTTCATTCAAATTCCCACCAGCCCACTCTCCTTCCTTGCTGTGTATTTTGGTTGAACAGTGACAAAGGAGGTCTCTGTTTGAAAAGTGGATATCTAGAAGGGAACAAAATAAATATTAGCTTCCCTTTCTACTTTCTTTTTGAGAGCTGGGAAGAATTGTCTTCCAAATGGCAGCAGATAAATACGGTGGACATGACTGTTCCTTAGGGATTCAATGTAACGCAGAATATATGCAAACAGGTATTCCATAACATACTGCTGTGGAATTCCTACCAGGTGCTTTTCCAATTTGGCTGCTTCACTAGACTGGCAGAGAGAAGACTATTTTTTTAATTATTTTTTTTTAATTATTTTTAAATATAGGGAGTGCTTCTATAATTCAAACTTTTCCCCAGTCCACATGCAGCCACTCTATCATGGAAACCTATATGTAGGTCATTAAAGAAAGTTGTATATACAAATGATGTTTAATAAAGCCTTAGTTGGCTCAAAGACATGGTGCCAAAACAGTTGCTGCAGATGTATTAGGTGACTGCAGCTTTCGTTCATTTACAGTATTATGTCCCTCTATTTTTCTGTGTGGCCTTGGAAACAAGCCCACTCCATTTAAAGGGGAGCCCTTGCTTGTTTCTTCAGTTATTTTCATCCTACGTATTCAGTCAGATCTGTTATGAGAAGGAAGGATTGAAAGTAATGTAGACATTTAACAAGATGAAATATAACATGGAAGTTACTGATTAGGCTCCTGTAATTACAGTTTATGCAGGAAGAAGCACTCCCAGGAGATTCCTGCAGATAAGCAGCAGGAATGATGGTGTCTTTCTTTCTACTGCACTACTGAAATGTGGCTTTTTCCAGATGCTCCTGGGTTTCAGATAAAAAATCTGGAGGCTGCTTGTGCTACAGGCAGCTCCAGGGAGCCCCCATCATCCAGCCTGTTTATTGGCAATTCTTCCATTGCTGCAGCTTCCACAGCTTCCCTGTTTCTCCTGGATTTGACACTTAACAAGGGACTATTTGGTAGCATGACTTGAATGGAGTTGGTCTTGTTTTTTACCACTTCGACAGAAGAATGACTCAAGTCAGTTTAAAACAGGTGAATGAATGCACATGTGCAGACCAGCTAATGTACTGCTTTCATAGAAAATTACTGCACTTGCGTTGTCCATTTCACTCTGTAAATGTGCGTGACTGATGAAAATTCTCTATTAAAAAACCCGTTATTTTATGACTCATCACTACAGCATTCTGCATTGGTTAGTGGCATGAGTAAACTGGATTTAAAAAGAAAGATGCGTTCTGGTAATGAGACTAGGGGATAGAATTGGGAAGACTGTCTCTACTGAATTTTGTTTCAGTGTGAAAACCCCACATCTACCATCTGTAAAATGTTGGAATTTTACAGGCTTAGAGACAGTTAAAAGGAAACTGACGGTATCATCTCAGTAATCTGTTTCCTCACAAGCGCATGTTCCTGATGCTCTCAGGAGCTTTTTCTGATGAGGAAGGAAAGTTTTGGCATGCAGAGGTTTTGTGTGGCTGCTAATGTCCACCTCTGCCCAGGTGTTATTTGTGGAAAGTAAGAATAAAAAAACCCCACACCTTTCCTGAGCTTGACTAGCATGTTCAGCTGCTGTTAAAAATGAATTTTCAGTTGCCTGAAAGGAAGGTTAAATTTAAGAGGTTTTAAATGAAGCTTCCAGTACTGTAGGAGATGTTAATATAATCTGTTCATCTTTACGAACATCTCTATATATCCATTTAATTAAGTTAGATTGCCCTAAATAAAGACAGATGGCAGTGGATGTGGGTATGAGAAGCATGAGAAAGGCAGTGGTGCTGGTGCCTGAGGTGTAACATGTGAGGAAGCATGTGGGTCTTCTGACATCAGCCTGTTCTCACCTTCTCACCTGTTTGGATTCCCCGCATGTGCTAATGGGGTTGGAATCAATAACAGTTCTGTTGATTTGTGCCTTAGTCCAAAAAAGGGTATATTTATGGCAGCACTCATTGAGGGACCACTGCTTGTAACTGCTGTGCTGGAAATGAAGAAGGTTTTTCTTTGGATATCCCCGCTCTTCCAGAATGAGACAATGGAAAGGAGATTGGTGTGGCTGAGAAGAGACCAGCATTCCTGCTCACTACTTATTTTAATTAAACTTTGTTGCATACTCATGCTATGAGTTAAAACAGAAGTTTTGAACTCATGGCACTTCAGTTTGTTTTTTTGTTGTTTTTTTCTTGAGGAATGTAGAGGTGGAAAGTTATGTCATTCAGTGTGTAGGTTCATGGGATCTCAGCTGCAGGGCTAGATCTCTAGATCTCAGTTATTTTGTTTTTTAGGAAGTTTCTGTGTTGTTTTTGTTTTTTTTTTTTTTTTCTTCTTTCCCTCCACCCTCCTGACCCCCCAGGTATCTACCTTCTGATATTCAGTTTGCCTTGGTCCATCCTATCTGATGCCCACTTTCTGTGTATCATATGCCATGTATCTGATGGCCTTTTAAACTATCAAAGTATTTATTCTTCAGTGCTAACCACACATTCATCATGTTTTAGTCTTGGCTTTTTTATTAGATTACTACAGGGCATTCTACTGCTGTGTCTGAGGCTTCCACCTTCTGTTCAGTTTAGTAAAGATTCAGGGGAGGTGAGGTAACCTACAGTGAGATGGAGTGATACAATTAGATGTATTTCAAATTTCTTTAAATCATTGCTAGTGTGATTTGCAATCAAAGCCTGATGCCACCCTCTCTTTTTGATTGCTCGCAGAAATTAATTTAGATCAGGAGAGTATTATTTATCAATTAGAATGAAATTCTGGTGAACTTCTAAGTGATTTTGGGGGTGATGAAAATGAAAATTCGAAACATGAACAATGAACTCTAAGAGGTAAGAAATCTGTGGAAGCTACATATATAATTAAAGGACAAATTAAGGAATCTTCTTTGAAGATTCAATTAAAATTTAAGTAGAGAACTCCTTCAAAAATATAATGAAAATTTTAGGCACATCGGAAGATTTTTATGGAAGAAAACCGAAAGAAGTATTTTGCATTTCAAAAGCCAATGAGATGAAGATTATAACAGCCAAGAGTGCTGTAAGATAAAACTTGCTATACCATGCCATTAAAATTAAAACCTTGCTCAGCACACATTGATCGAGTCATTTTAATACACCTGCAATAACTTGACTGACTTTTACCAGAATGCGGAATGTGAAATTAACTCTGAAATATACAGTCCAGTGAATCAAAATCCTGGTGTTCCTATGGTTGAAAGCTATTAGACATGAATGCTGCAGTAGTGCTGTCTATCCACGAAAATTTTGTTATTCCTGGAAGGAGAGGTATTGGATTAGGTCTAAATGCCAACAAACCAGCTATTTTGGCACTCTGATTTAATTCCTGTGAATACTGAGTTTTGGAAGTGATATTTAGTGGAACCTCTCTCACACCCATGCTTTCCCCCTGTTTCTGGTGGCTGTGCTTCAACAGGTGAAAACTACCTCCTTCTGTGCAATTCCCTCTAGTATCAGGTCTGGGGAACTGAAGGATGAATCCCAGTTCAAATACTTGATTCCAGTGAAAAGAGTGGGGATTTGTAGGGGGTTTGGATGTATCTCACTAACAGCTGTAGTTTCTAGTTACAAACAGTGTCCACCATTCATCAGTTAGACCCTTCATGGATTTCTCTAGGTTATCACAGAAATTAAACTATATTCAAATTGGAGAATGTTATTCTAGGCTTTGAAGGTCCTTCCCTCAAGTCCTCTCTTCGGGTTTGGGTACAGTGCTGCTGCCAGTTGAGTGCCAGAGCGTGTTCCCGAGGGCCACAGCTGTCCCATCACTGGCTGTGCGTGCTGGGGAGAGCAGCAGTGGCTCTGGGACTCCCTGGCTGGCCGGGGTCTGGCTGCGTGGGAGCTCAGGGATGTGCCGTTGGCATGAACAGCTCCCGCACACCTGGCCCGTGTGGACAATGTTTTGGCTCTGTGGGCATGGGAGCTGGAACTATTGCGACTGCTTGTGATAATTTTTTCTTCCCTCTGTTCCTTGATGGACACTTTTGGCCTTTGCTTCCTTAGAATTCTGTGTCCTACAGTCAGGTGTCCTGACTGCCCTTTTTACTTGAGTTGCAAGTTTTCCCTTCTAAAAAGCTATCTCAGACTATTTTTATTTGGAAATTCCTTAGAAGGTAATGATTTGTCAGCTAGGACTTCTGAATTTCTTTGACAGGCTGCTGTCTAGGATTCTAGCAGGCATATATTGTATGACTTCAGATCTTCATCCATTGTGGGTTAATTTAAGAGCTTTAATGAGAAGCTTCAGTCAAGAGCCTCATTGTGTTAGGGTATTTCTGTAATGAATGCATAAAAAGATTGCCTCTGAATTGCCTCTGGACTGCTCAGTCTGTGTCACTAGAGAAAGTTCCTTTGACTTTTTAGGGTGACTGGATTGCTGTCTTGGGTGCCCTAGTTCAGTGCATAGCACCTTGCTAAAGACCTTCGGAGACAGTAACACGTGGAGTCGTGGTGAATGTGTGTGAACTGGAAAGCCTAGCAAAGCATTGAGTGGGAGTGTGGCATTCATGTTAGAAAACGTGTTAGGACTAGAGAAGGGATTTTTCTGCTGGGGAATGAAACATTCTGTCAGGTATTTGAAAGGCAAGGATATTTCTGGTTGATGAGCAGCTAGGATTCAGATGATATCCCATAGGGACAGGTGTTTTATCTTGAATCTTCCAGCAACAAAATGTAATCTATTTGCTAGCAACAATAACTAAGGAACTGAATAATATTTAGGCTTATTCTGATTTTTTCGAAAAGCATGTTTGGTGAACTGTGCCTGCCAGTGACTCCTTGTTCAGGGGACTGGAATCTGGCTGCACCTCTTTGCCTCTGTTTTTGACACTGTGGCTGTGGAAGGGAGATATTTAATTATACATGGGCTTTTATTTATTTATTTATATTTTTAAATCTTGGCACTGAATTGCTCCAAAATGTTGCGAATAATGACATTCCTAAATAATATTCTTCCTGCTTCAGAGAGAATAAATCCTGGAGTGCCAGCAGACACTTTCCAGAAATGGCAGCGTGCTGCATCTGAAATGCTTTTTGACCTGAATAGCATTCTGTCGATGAACAACAAAACATTGTCTGTATCTGGAGTTGCCTGTGACATTTCAGGTAGCCATAATCTTGCTTCTGTTGGCATCTGTTTTGCATCCTCCAGCTCCTGGCACTTCTCTTTGGGGGTGGTGGGATGGCAGTGCTGCTTTAGTTGTATTTTGTCTTGTCAGTGAGGAGCACTCCAGGTACAAGCAGCCTGTGCGTACCTACTACAGAGGGAGGGTCTGTTATGTGAGGAAGTTTCTTCTATGCTCCCCTGCTCAGTCCCACCATCAGAACTGGTATGGCCTATTCTGTCCTAGCAGTTCTAAACCACAGAAAAATCCTTTCTGTGTTATTCCACTGATATTGTTTCCAAAGTTGCGCCTATTGCCTTTACAGAATTAAAGCTTTAGTTTCATGCTGGGTGAATCTTTTTTGCTTAATGATGTGTTCCTTAGAAAAACCCAGTGTTGTTTCAAAGAAATTATCCTTAGATTATTCTAATGTAGGAAATGGTTTCAGCTGAAGAAAAGCGTGTCAGGACTGGAGTGCTTATCACAGAGCCAGCACGGATGGTGTGAGGTACTGCCGACGCATCCTTCCACCCTCAGAATTTGTAGACTCCTGGCTGCAATACTGGAGTGTGATATAGGATACCTGGGCCCAGATTGCTGCTGTGCTTGCTTGAGCATGGGAATGTGAACTTGGATTTTCCGTGACAACTGTATATCATTCCAACTGCTGGTGAATCGCTCTTTGGTGGATCTAGTTCTTTAGCTTTTATTAAAAATCCACTAACTGCTGTGTGTCCTCCTTGCACCCCCCAACCCAACAAACAAAAAACTTAAAACCCAAACCAAGTAAGAAAACAAACTAAACAATGGCTATAAGGTTATAACATTTAGGATAAATTCAGCTTTGGGACTGAAATACTTCTGGTTCTTCACCTGGTGACCCATAACATTGATTATTCACACTTTTTTTGTGTGTGCTGTGTTAGAAAGACAGGCATTTTATGGGAGGTTTTATGTTAACTTTTGGCCTCTAAGAACTGTGGACAAGACTGGAGCCTACCTGAGCTCTCACCCTGGCAGAAGCTAGGAATAACTTCTTCACAGTAAGAAGGCACAGGAGAGAGACATGTGCCTCTTTTTCAAAACCTGTCTCTGCTGTGCTTACCTGCCTGTCAGAAGATGTTGGTGCAGGTTGATTGAAGTTTGGGTGGGGAAGAGGCTCCTCTCTCTTTTATGTTAGTGCACAGGAGAGCAGAGAGCAGCCCTGCACGGAGCTGGCAGTTCAGAAGATGTGAATGGCCTCTAGGAACGGTAGCCGCACATACGTCAAGCTCCCTGGGTAAAAGTAGGAAAGTAGGAGGAAACACTTGAAAAACTTGGCAGTCGCAGCAGTCAGAGGGGAGCTGAGCTTTATTCCTCAAAGAGTATTTAACTTGTTGCCAGAAAACCCTTCCCCCACCCCAGTAGCCTTATGTACCTGGAGAAAAAGTTGTTAATGGTTTAATGTGGCTCCAGAATCCCTCTTCTGTCTTTAGAAAGTTGATGTACTGTTTCAAAGCTACTAAAAAAAGGGCAAGTACTATTTTCTTTGTGTATTTTGGATTAATTATATGATTATTTCAGATTTTTCTCCAGATCTGAATAGAACAGTTTTCCAGAACTAAGTTTGGTCAGGTGGTAAGTCCTATTGTGCATGCAGTTTTCCTTGCTGAATCCCATGATGTGACCTGTGTCCTGTTATATGCAGGCAGGACCTCTGCCCTGTTTTTTATAAACCTTTCTTGTTCAGCTCCTAAGGCTCCCTAGGAAAGTGCTTGTTAATGTGGTCAGCTGATTCCCATGCCTCCCTACCTCGGTGTGTTTCCAGCAGCTCTGCAGCAAGCAGGAAACTTTAGCAGTGTAGAGCCTTCCTGTCGAGGGGCCACCGAGGGGGATGCCAAAGACATTTTCTCTGCTTTCCATGTGAACGCGGGGTCTCTTGCTGAATTCCACAGCAGTCTTGTGTGTTACTTTCCGTGAAATCGCTGAATTACAGGTCTGACAAAACAGACTTCCATCTGTGATTCTGTGTTGAGAAGCTGGATGATGTATGGGGTACTGTAACATAGGAAAAACACTCACAAAAATAGACTTACTGGTATTTGTTGAGAACATACCAAAGACTGGTGTTTGTTTTTTGTTTTTTTGTTTTGTTTTGTGGATTTTTTTTGACATTTGATGATCAACTTTGCCATTCTAGATGCAGCTTTTATCTAATCCACAGAAGTTTACTGGAACACATTAAGTTGAATGTTCATCATATTTTTCTCAGTGATCAGCATTGCTGAATTCTCATTTATACATATGATGGATTGTTAAGCAATTCCCGTTAACAGTTTTCCAGTTAACATAGATTTTTGTTGTGTTTATCTGCACGTATTTGGAGACAGATATGCATAATTTAAAATTGTTTTACTAAGTAAAATGAGCTTAGTAGACTTTGAAAAAGGGTTAAACGTTTATAAGCGTAATAAGATAACCTAGAGTTATGTTAGAAAGGATTAAAAACATAAGAGATATAAATCCCTGTGCCTCAGGGGATAATTGATGGCGTTTAAAAAGGAATTTCCTTGATGGGTAAATTAGTCTATAATTGGCCCCATAGGGACTCCCTCCTTAAACATCTGATACTAGCGTCAGTCAATACCATGCTTGATGGACCTTCAAACTAATTCAGGATGGCAATTCTCATAGTAACTAACACAGTATTGTGGTCTATATGATATTGCTTTCTGGCACTGTAAAAAAAATTACTGTTTAGTAATAGTATGTTATATTAATACATTTTCTGTTATTATGCTTATGTGGTATATCACAGTACGTAATAAATAGTAAATGTCATTGCTGGTACTATGTAATGGCTCTTGGATTTGCACTTTACTAGAAGGGAAGGTCTCCCTCTTACAAAGAGTGGAATTAGGTGACTCAGTT
This sequence comes from Streptopelia decaocto, assembly GCF_964273445.1. NCBI lineage: Eukaryota > Metazoa > Chordata > Aves > Columbiformes > Columbidae > Streptopelia > Streptopelia decaocto. The sequence goes on from NC_138660.1 coordinate 17,531,933, forward strand.
TGGGCTAAAACACTTTTTATTTTAGAGATTTAAGTAGTAGTAAAAGGGCTTTGAGCCCATTAAAAGACAAGCCAAGGATAGCATTCTTCTTGGTCCTGCTCTGACTCATGGATTTTTCAAATGAAGCTTTCATGGGCTTTGTGACAGAAAGGGCCTCAGGCAGAAAAGCGAGATAAATATGTAAATGGGCAGGGACTGAAAAGCCTCACTCAGCTTTGAGGTGTCTTGGATGGGTGGGAGAAAGGGGATCATAGGTTTGGGACTTCGGGGATTAGACCCGAGACACTTCTGAGGAGACTTGTCTAACTCCAGAACAGCGAGGGTGGCAGCTGAGTAAAATATATAGAGAACAAAGACAACACGTGATTTTATTTATTTATTTATTTTTTCATTTGCTTTTGATGATCTAACAAGTCATCTACTAGGAACTCCTCCCACTTTTATGAAGGGTTGAGAAATGTCAGTGTGAAAAACTGTGTTACCTTTTGAATATGTGGTATTCTTAATGAGGGTTACAGTGCTGATCAGGGCTACTCATAAGCAATAAATCCTTGGATTTGCTGTGCGTTAATGACAAACTAACACCACCATTAAAAACAAACCAACCCACACAATGAATGAAATAAAAAACTCACGACAATCCCTGGCTATGCAGCAGAGATTCAGTTCCCCGGTCAGTGTGCAGAGTCTTCTCCCCCAGAGGAAGCTGAGGAATATCGTAACATCAGAAATGCTTCATCACGGAGTTATTTGTACAGTCATCCTGGACTACTCTAAGGCTCACTGGCTGTTGCTCTCTTGCTGGAGTTTTGACTAATTCTCATGCTGCTTGTGTGTTGCCCACCCAGGAGTCAAATTTTCTCTGTGGTCTGAGAACCATCTTAAAAGTGAACCTGCATCAGGCTGTGTGTTCACCCCCTGCTCTGCAATGTTTTATAACATCTACTCCCTTTTGTAAATTACCTCAGATTCCTACCTTATAAGATCTGATTATTTTTTCTTTACTTTTAATTTAGCTACATCTAACTTTTTAAGGGGTGGAGTCAATTTCCATGTATGTGATCCCTGTATGTTTGGCAGTCAACTAGAACTGTGAACTACTACCTTTAATTATAGGCTAGACAGTATTTTGGGCAGCTAGACCAAATACTTTCTTGCCCAGATTCAGTGATGACATAAAAACTGGCAATAAAAGACTCATCCTAATAAAAGTCTTGGTTGAGACAAATGAGCACAAACACTGCTGCTAAGAACGTTCTGATCTCTTCACTGAATAGTTCCCTTCTTTGCTCGGGGGGAGTAATTCAAGAGTTTGAATTTATTTCCCAAAATATATTAATGATCAAAAGATAAGCACAATTCTTGAATTAAAAAATACTTACGGAGTAGTTTTAGCCATTGGTTGGACCATGGCAGTGTGTGGTGAGAAGACACACACCTTTGCGCTCAATAGGGCAACACCAAATTGGGCAGATATTAAGAATGTTGCTCCTTCAGAAGATGGAGCCCCAGCCAGGTGGTATAAGAAGCTTGAAGTTAAAAGAAGTCAAAGGGTATAGGCATCTGGGAGAGGTGAGGAGCTTGGCTGAAAGGTGGAAGAGCTCTGGAGACAGGAACACCTCAGAACACAATCATAACTCATTTCTGGCCTTTTACTATGACCCTACTTATGACAAAATATATATGTGCCTGTAAAACCAGTGGCTTTTGTGTCCTCTTATTTTCAGTATTCATGGTTTCTTTTTAATTTCATATTTACAAAATAATGTTTACTTTTGCATTTACTTAGTAAAAAGTTGTCTTATGGTGATATTCTAGATGAATTATCTCTTTCCAATTAAACTGCACAACAGATTTGTACATCAGGTTTTTAGTTGAAAATGTCATGATCTAACAATCTGAAAATTCTTCTCACAAGTGCATTATCTTACATGAATTTATGAAAGTGTGAAATGCATGTCACTGACTTTTTGCTACAGACATGAGATATGGTTTGATGAAAGGTTTGCAAGGGTGTGTGAACTTTGTTTATAATATAATTTAGCTTGGTCAGCCAATAATTAACAAGTCAGGCAGTACTGAATGCTGGTGGTACCTAGCTTGCTGCAGGAGATTGGCCGAATGGCAGGAGAAGACTCAGTGGTGGTGTCAAGAGAATTTTGTCACTGGACACGGATTCTCCTGAACTTAGAATTATGAACGGGGAAAAAATAATCTTGGTTTTTCTCTAAGTTGTGGGGCCAACAGCTGGAAGATTATGCGGAGTCAGTTGAAATGAAGAGTGGGCACATCTCCAGCTAGCATGGTACCTCCTGCTGTTGCTGTTTCCTCCCTGCTTCACTGCTTTCATCAATTCTGTCCAAGTTTTTATATAAGAAAGGTAAGTTCTTGAAGATGAATTTCAGAATGAATGCAACTAGACTGCCTATCTTTCCCTCATACTAATGAGCACTTGGTGGTAGTTGCAGGAAGAACGTGAAGCTGCATAGCAAACTCGATTGCTGTAACTTGCCTGTAAAGCTACAGTTGTCTGATAGCACTGCCAGAGTTATTGCAGAGTACAACCAACTCGTTTCCACTTTCCCTGTCCTGTGCAGGATTGACATTGTCCCAGCAAAACTAAAATCAATCTAACATCTGAAATTTGGGTAATGGTGGTAAGAGATGAATGTTTTGCTACTAGAGAATGTCCTTAAACTGTGATCTTGACAATGTGAGGAGAGAATTGGAGGGTGGTTTTGTTTTTGTTTTTTTTTTTTCTCCCCTCTGACCTTTCTCAAACACAACGGGTGTCTCACAGCCTGCAGGTCTAGTACATAAGACCAGGTCTCTTTGCATAGCCAATCTTGCCACAGTAAAGAATTCAATGCATTAGAATGCAAAAAAGAAATAAACATCTGCTGACAGATAAAAGGTAAGTCACTTTTTTACTGCAGGGAAAACAAAGAAACTTTTAGCAACTGTCTCTAGGCATATTTTCTTGCAAACAAATATGTGTGTGTTACTATTCCCCCTGCCCCACACATTAAAAAAAAAAAAAAAAAAAAGAAAAAAAAAAAGGTTTTTAGGGTTATTGAGCACTGTGAGTTCCAGCCATTTATCACAGGTGTTTCTGTGACTGTGGTTCATGGGGAACAGACTGTTCAATGACCATCAGGCTCTGGCTTTGTGGAGTGAAAGTCTTGTGCTGGTGCTGTGGTTGGGAATAAACAGCCTCCGTTGTGACAGCAGTTAGAGTTCAATGGTTTTAGAGATTTTTCTAAACACATGTGATGGTTCAGGAATTTAGAGCCTTGAGCAGTACTGCCTGTTCCTCTGCCGGAGATCGTCATGGGGGGCAATAGCATCATCACATGCCAGCTTGTGGGCAGCCCTTTCCCCAGGTAGGGACTACTGAGTATTTTCCCTCTTTAAAAAATTAAGTAGAAGAAAGATCCCACAGTTCCAGACAAACCCCAAAGTATCACAAGTGTTTTTATAGATTAGGAGAAGGTGTCTGAGCTGTAGCTCCTATTTCATCTCCCATATGGAGCAAGTTCTGTTTTCCACAATAAAATTATGCTTTTGAGTGAATTGAGGTAGGTGTTTTCAATTAGCAGCTTACTGCTGACTTTATTTCTCAGTAGAGAAATTAATGTAATGTAGCAGTATCTATTGCTGATTAAAAATCCTGTTTAAAACATGAAACATATTGGGGCTTAAATTCACATAGAATATATTCAAGCTTGAGTTATGCTCTGTTTTTTAAGTTCAGTTTCTATGCCTGACATGGAGGGAGCTGTGGAAATGTCATGCCTGTCCCAGATCTGTACATAACCACCTGTATCGTGTCTTAACAAAGAATGCAACAATCTGAAATAGATTTTAATCAAACATATGAATGTGTCAATTTTGAGAGCATCCTCAGCACTTTCCCAGGGCTGGCTGGGAGTGATTTTTGGGCAGACAGAGAAGCCTGTGAGTTAGAGATTGCCAAGAGCACACAAGCTAAACACCTGATGTCCAAATTTCAGCTTCAGATCTATTGTTTTGTTTCCAGTAAGGTTTCATTTTTGGAAGTACCACCTTTTAAAGACTCTGAAGCTAAAGGGATAAAGGGAATTTAAAACCAACCCATTTGTAAAAACATTCAACAGTCACAACACAGACGCAATTCTAGTTTGTGCTGGCATGTTAGAAAGTTTTGTAATAATGTTTTACCTGATAGAAAAGGACTGGATTGTAAGAGATGGACCCTGGACACTCACACAGAAGTTCACGCCTGTTTTTTGGATCCAGATTCGGGTCTAAGTTACATAATGATTGGTTTGTCTGTGAAAGAGTTTGTGCCACTCTGAATGAAGAAGTGCTAAGTGGCTACAATACACTTTTTTTTTTTATTATTTTTTATTCTTTATTCGTTGTCTCTGGTTCTACCAGAAATAGAAATGTTGGTTTTCACAAAATCACCGAACGTCAGGGATTGGAAGGGACCTCGAAAGATCATCCAGTCCAATCCCCCTGCCAGAGCCGGAACACACAGATGAGGTTACACAGGAATGTGTCCAGGCGGGTTTGAATGTCTGCAGAGAAGGAGACTCCACAACCTCCCCGGGCAGCCTGTTCCAGTGTCTGTCACCCTCACTGAGAAGAAGTTTCTTCTCAAATTTAAGTGGAACCTTTTGTGTTCCAGTTCCTGCAAGGAATTTTTTTTCACAGATTTTCCAGCATGTGTGTTAGAGGTGAATAATTTGAAAGTAGAATTTTGATTACTATATATGCAATTTTGATGGGAATTAGACTTTAAATTGCTCTTAGGACTCTGGACCTTAGAGTGCAATTCTGCCATCTTTTTGCAGTGGAACTCCTGCGTAGAACAAAGCGTATATTTTATATGGCCATTTGGAAGGAGATTCAGGCTTGAATTGATCATGTTACAAGCTTAGAAGTATGTTAGTGCAGCAGAGTGTCCAGTTAATAGATTCTGGAGGTTATCTTAGCACGTCTTCAGCACTAGGCTGACACACTCAAATGGTCAGTTCACAACCTAGGCAGAGCTTTTTTTCCAGCCTGCCTGTAGCTCTCCAGAACTCTGGAAAGTTTTATCCTACAAGACCTACAGGACAAGTCTTTTAGTGTATTTCAGGGCAACACTTCAATTTGGAGGTTTTGTTTTAAAAACTTCATTGCACTTTGACACGTGGCTAGTGGCTTCCAACAGTCAGTCGTGTGGTTGTTCCTTGTGCTTTTCCCACCTCCATATTGCAGTTTTAGCATTGTCTGGCACTCAGATACTATGGAAGCAAAGCTCAAGAGAGGACGTGTAACTCCTGGTTTCAGAGGCTGTTCTAAGTGAAAAAACTTGTACCACTGTAATCTCTGTGTTCACATCGTATGAGCTACACAGGAGATGTTATTGAAGTTGGGTAGATTTTATTATTGTCTAAACAAAATCTGTATTCCAAGGTTTTTTGAATGCTTATAGAAGATTCTCTGTATTACCAATTGTACCTCTTTCAAAGCCTTAACACACAACATTTTATTCTGGGGAATAATGTATTCATTCATCAACATCCCATTACAAAAGGAGTAAAAAGCTTACCAGGTATCTGTGGAGAATATTATAGTTGAGAGGATTGAGATGGTCAGCTCTAATATTACTGTAGCGCTCCTTTGATACATCAAGCTTGCAGAATTTGTCTGAAATACAACCGCCTGGTGTCATGAAGAATATTCTCAACTGTTTCTAATGCCTGATTGCATTTAAGTATGTATATGTGAATGTATGAGCGTCTGTGGAAATTTTATACCCACACATCATTAAGACCCCTTTCCTCCAAAGTATTAACTTCAGGATTTGCCTGGATAGCTTCACAGATAATATTCAGGGAACTTTGATTTAAAATGTTAGACTAAGCTAGGAATTTGAAAGCAATCTGTGCTGTAGTAATGCTTCTCTTTCATGCTTACATTTACTTTTTCTATCATTTCTGTAGGAGGTCTGTTCTATTCACTGAAGCATGTTGAGCATGCTAAATGTTGACCTCAGGAATAAAAGTGTTGCTGAGTAGGGAAGATGATCTAAGCTGCAGCCAGAATTTTGTACTTTGCAAATCCACCCTTTATCTGTGGTACTGTTTTTTACTGAATGATAGAACTCAAAATATCTCTTTCAGATTTCTGAAGGGAATATCCAGTCTTTCATCTGGTCTAATGTAACTGTTTCAAGAGTAAGTACTACTTTCTGCAAGTAGATGGTCAGCTAGTAGGTAACATGAATTGATAGAGTGACTTCAGTCCCTACTGGGCATATAACTCTTCCACACCAGTACCACAGGAACAGTATAACGGGCACTATTAACTGGGCACTGCAAAGAAACAGAAACTCTGAAATGGTGTGGTCCTTCCTCTGTGTGTTTATGGGCAGCTTGTGATGACTGTGCTTCTTCTGTGGATGAGAAGCATTTCTTGTCATGGGAGTTTAGACTTATTAAAAGGACAGAAAATGTGACTTCTGTCCAATATCATAGTTATTCACTGTCTGTCCCAGCAGACTTATTAGCATGTTTCCATCTGCTTAGGAATGTGCTGTTCAGGTGATATTCTTTTTTGCCTCATGAAATAATTATTTTCATGAATATGTAAGATTTGGTATGTAATTTCTGAGTGCCCATTACAAAGTTCAGATACCTTTTCACTCTAAATATCCATTTCAGTTATCAGCATCTTGTATGCAGATTGTCGGTTTGTATTATTCATCAACAAAATTTGCGTATGATATTAGTTTAAAAAACTCTCCAATAACTAGTCTATTATCATTCTCCCAAGAACATTAAAGCAAATGCAATACATATGAGAGAATGCATTTTGAAGTGGTAAAATCTCATTTTGCTACTCACACTGAGTATGTATCCTGATATTTTTTCCCTCTTACACATGGTATGTATTTATAAAGTGTGAAATAAAGGTTTAAATTATGCAGATGGATTTCCACCTTCATGGAATAAGGTTAAATTTAACTATTTGTTCATGTGTGCAGGCACCTCTATTAAGTAGGAATTTTCTTCCTTATGCTTTGAAATGATCTTAAATTATTTCTGATGCATGCTGGGAATTCTTTTCTGAAAGACAGAGCAAAACCAGATCTGACTTAGAGACCTGGCAAACTTTTGAGTGAGACAATGGAAAGAGACTATCCTAGACTCCCTAAAGGCAGCAGTCTTAGTTCCTTGAAGTTGTTTTCTGTGTGAATAGTGAGACTAAAGATTATTCATGACTTTCCAAACAACAGTCTGGCAATATCAAAGTCAAAAAGGTTCAAATGGAAGTTCAGAAGGTAAGATAGAACCATACCTATAATGTTTTCTGGTTGAGGTAAATGAGGAAGAAGCTGGAAACTTTTCATTCTACTGTTGCCCGTGTAGGAAGGCAGTATTTCCTGGGGTACAAACTCCATAAAGAGGTCTTCTCTTCCTTTGTCACAAATAGCAGAAGAAAGGCCTAAATATCTTTCTAACACCTGTATGGTTGGTGACCTCAAGATTTATTTTACCTGTCTGTCATAGATTCACGTTGGGTATATTGCTAAGAGCTATCATTGCAATGTCAGGTCCTGTTTGGACTAGAATCCTTGCTAACAAAGGAATAATGTAACAAATACTTGAAATTTTTGTGTCTACTGTTTACTAGATTCGTTTTCCATTGAGTTTCCAGACACATCTATGTCTGGCTCTGCTAAAATGCAGTGTTTATAGTACGGCTGCATTTGATTCAGCTGCAATTCTCATATTTTTGTGGGTTCTGTTTCACAAATAAGGTGACGTTGGTGAATAATATGCAGTTTTAAATAATAGTGTTACTCTGTGTGCGTTCCAACAAGTCTGGCCAAGTGAGATCCTTTGTGAGATCGCAGACTACTTTATGCACAGCCCTTGCTTCCTCATTCGTATTGCTTTTGTTTCCTTCTTAGTCTCTCCTTTTTTTTTTTTTTCTTTTCTTAATTCTTGGCAATCACCACTGCTACTTCATGTATGTAAATAATGTCCCTGGTTTCTGTTATGGACAAAACTAAATCTCACATGCTTCAGGTGTTGCTACCTTCTGTAATGACTTTGAGTAGCAGACATCTCTTTACTGTCCTACATGCACAGGCCAAAAGCTGCAAGTTATGACAGAAGATGGTTTTATTTTGTGGGATCAAACTATTCTATCATTATCAAATTGAGAAGCAAAAATCTTTGATCAGCATAATATTTTGTTAATCAACAAAATTTTCATAATCTCGTTTTGTTGGTGGTTTCTGAGAAACATATTTGATTCCTGTTTTTTCATAGTAACAGACACAGTTTTGCTCTTGTTTATTTAGTGTAAGTGGTTTGTTTTGGGAGAGAAACAATTGCAGATTCTCATTGTTCAGGAGAATTCCTAATCTGTCTTATTTTCAGTTTTGAGGAAATAATTTTTACTTTGTACATTTTCCTCTGGAAGCCTATTGTTTGCTGTACATATGAAAGTACTGTAATGTATTCTTGTTGCATATGAAGTTAAGAATTAATTTAGTTTCATCTACATTGAAAAATGTGAATCAAATATCACAGTTTACACAAGAGTTTAGGAGGTGTATAATCCAATGGTTTAAGAACTAGCGGAAGATTTGGGATACCCTGGATCGATTTGCTACTCCAGTGTGGATTTCCTATTTGGATGAGTGCTTCTTGCACTACATTTCCTTAGCTGCAATGTGTTTACAGTGGCACAGGGTGCTGTGATTAATGTTTGCCAGGTGCTATAATACTGCCGTGATGGGAGCCATCTAAATATTAACAATATCCAGAGTCATGGTGTGTTTCTGAGAAGTGTGGAGTCTGATTTTAGAAACATTAAATGAATCTCAGTGAACATGAATGTAGAACAATGTGCCTGCATAAGAAGCAACTCAGGCCTCCTAAACTTATACCCCTCAAAAATGAAATTTCATCATATTTAAAGGGATAATGGCTACTGTGCTTATCTATGCAATAGCTCTTTTTTTCATATAATTCCTGGTAATCTTCTAGTCTGAGAGTTCTGCAGGCTAATCTGCATATAGCATAAAATACATGTACATCCATCTAGAATAAGCACTGGCCGTGACAGTTGGGTGAGAGGAACCTCTATCATTCACTCGTATTCATGCCCCTCTCCATCTCTCCTGTCCATTTGTGTAGTCTTACGTTAGACCAAGTCCCCAGCCGTATGTAGGTTCTGATGGTCTTTACCTCAGATAAGTGATGAAAGTCAAAGTCAATCACCTGTGCCTGGATCAGAGTTCTGAATCCGCAGGTACCAGTAGAGAGGAGACCCTTTTCTCAACCTAGAATGACATTGCTTTAGAAGACACGTTTGTTCAGATTTGTTATTTTTTGTAAAAATTACCATTCTTAAGAATGGGATTACCATTCCTAAGAATGGGATTTTTCTGTGCAAAGACTACCTTCTGGACCAGAACATCGGTAAAACTCTTGGCCTCTGATGAAGGAGAAAAACAGACTCTTAGTGCCTGTGGTGTTGTTTTTTTTTTTTTTTGTGTGTGTGTGTGTGTGTGTTTTTTTTTGTTTTGTTTTGTGTGTTTGTTTTTTTTTTTTTTTTTTTCCCCCCCCAAATATGCAAATTGATAGAATGATAGCTCTGGCAATATCTGGGCCTCAGTAATTAGCTTATAAAATATTCACAGGAATATTAGCTATACCAGATACTTGCTAGTTTAAGCTAGAATTGTTAAAATGTTCTTGGAAATAGGGGTGGGGGAGAGTGAAATCTGTTGTCTTAACATACTCTTGGGTATTTTTAATGGGTTCTACTGTTGTGAGTTGCTTCTAGAAGGCCAAATGACATGCCCAGGTATTTCCTTAGCAGGTTTTTCAGTTTGCTGAGTCTGGCGTTTTGCAGTAGCAATGCTACAGCATTTAATTGGTGTCTCGTATATCTGGCAGTTCTCTCCATCAGTTCAAACTTCCTGTTTGCATTACCTCACACTCTCAGTAACAGGAGATACCTATATATGTTTTGAAGGGGTGTGTGTGTGTTGTTGTGTTTTTTTTTTTTTTTCTTTTAACTCTGTTCTTGCATGTTAATATTCTTGTGGAACTACGGTGCTAGTCAGGCCACTTTTGCATCCTGGTGCTAGCTAATCTTGTGCTGTTTGGCTGTGAAAAGTTCATGTTTCAGCAAAATAGCGTGGGAGAATTGTCAAGCATTATGACAGTGCTTATATTCAACTGTTGAAGTCCTCTCACACTGGGAACATGGCTTCATGTCTGCATCAGGACCTGGATCCATCAGCACCTCTATATACCTGTGAGAAAACTTTTTAATGTCAGCATTGTTCGTCATGGGCTCAGCATTAAATCCTGCAGGAGCAATGCCCAAAGCTGTGATGTTGAATGGGACCTTCCCTGTAAATGCTTCACAAATATGTTCTGAATTAATATGTCCTCAGAGTCTGAATTTGTCACTTTCTCCATAAGCTAGTTTTCCTTATCAATCTGCCACTTAGCTGAGGAACATAAACATAAGTAATTGTTAAAACCTGGCCGATTGCTGCTTTCCATTAACTTGGATGCAGGCCACCCAGCAGGTAATAGATTTGCATTTGTTGCACTTTTCCATGCTGCTCTGTTTCTGGTTCCTTGATGGTCATTTCTTGTTTTCTGGTCTACTTCTGTAGTTCTATGCAGAGCTACTGGAGCTACATAGGTTAAATCTTAATTAGCTTCTCCTCTCCTGTATTCCTCATCTCTGGATCTTTCTAAACTTTTCCTTTGTACTCTGCATCCCTGGAGGTTTAGTTTTTTCCTTTTTACCTTAGCCACAGTATTTTGCACAATTATACAACAGAAAAGAAATATGCTACCAAGTGAAATGCAATCGGCTCCAAGGGTGGCCCAGAGTACGTGGGGATTGGGATCCTCAGTATCTGCCTTCCTGCAGAACAGCAACAGTAGCAGTCATTAGAGATCCTGCAGCTTCAGGCTTCTCTGAGGAGAGTCTATGAAGTTTGCAACTCAAAGTCTTTTTTTCAAGGGTTCTGCCTTTTTCGTTACATCTTTCTCTTAAATAATAAATGCCTGTATGGTAAAAAGGAGGATAAGTCCCCTTTACATTTCATGGAGCTGTTTATAGAGGTGCAACTTTCTCTCTGTTGGGGAACAGCTCCATCAGGATGGTGGGTCCACTTAGAAATTGTTCTTTTTTGTGCTAGAAATCAGTTTCACTGGCTATGTTAGTGTCTAGCACTAAACGTCATCAAGAGTAGGAGAATTCCAAAGGTCCAGTCTCACAGAGTGTCTGAAGAGCTGGATGCCACGTGGGTGTTGCTTTAAAAATCTTCTGCAAAGACTTCAAATGAAAACTTAGATTCTTCACCTTGATTTCCAAAGGCCAAGTCCTTGATTAGAAGGCCCAAAAGAGGCTCTTGTCACCAGAGGCAGTAAATTTACCAGCTTTATTCAGATATTCACAAGAACAAAAACCTCCAGAAAGCTTTGAATTAATGAATTTAAAGAATTCACTGCACTGAGTGTGGAAGTGATCATAGCAAACTACATCTGAATGCAGTATTCTGTTTCTGCTCCTTTAAATTGGCTTGGCAAAGATATGCAATATTCACTACTAGGGCAAAATTATGTGAAGCAGCTGCACTGACAGATAAGATTAATTATCTTTTGCATTGCTGACATTAACCCTACTTGTCATCAGGGCTATGGGAAGAGTCGCCCCCTCACCAGGTCATTTTGTGAACACATTTACTACCAATACATTATTTTAAATTAACATAAAAGGCAATGAGTCAAAATGGAGACTGTCACCTGTAGTTTTCTGTCAACACTTTAGGATGATCATGCCTCAGACTTAAAAATGCGGAGGGGAAAATGTTAGTAGCCATCAGTTAGACTTTGGAGTTCCCACAGGGCATAAACACCTTGTAAGCAACTTACCACAGTGGACCTGAGATGGTGTCATTAAAAAGATCTCCGAGACCAGAAAGTTAGTCTGGCTGTAAGCACCAGTTGTGCTTTCTATAGAGGTGTTGCTTAAATACAGGCAGGAAAAAATACTGGCATACTGTAAGGAGTAGGGTATCTAGCTGGTGAGTTTCGTGTGAAAAGGCTACTTCAGCTTCATTGTTGTCTCCATTTATCTGTTCCAAATATTTAGTATGATGTAAATACCCCCAGTGTAGAATAAAAACAGTGAAACCAGTAGCTGGACTGTGCTAACAAGCAGAGCTGGCCCGTGTGCCTGCTGTCACGCACTCAGGTGAGATGAGCGTGTCTGTCACCTCTCTGGCTATGCTGTCTGGCTCTGGACCTCTCAGAAAGACGTGTGGGTTGGGGATGCTCTGCTACTGAAAGGTGTCATGCTGGCAGCCTGGGGGTGGAGAGGTTCTTGGCCTCTGCCAGCCTGGTGGGACGATATGTTGAGAAATGCTGGTCTAATTTGTCATCTGGTGTGGGAGAATCTCCAGGGTGTATCTCCAGATACAGGGAGCTGGGAGGCCCACGATGGCTCCCTAGCCTTTGTGGAGATATCTAGTGGAGGGTATGGTGGCCATCAGTTTCTAGGGATTGAACTTTTTGTTATTACATTGATAACAAATTCCTTTTTGAATTCCCAGTAGGAGGTGGGAAAATGACAGTGTTTGGTATGGGGGTCAAGACATAGCTCTGCATATAAAAATAATGGAAAGTAAAGTTAATTTTAGCATGAGTTTAGGGCTTTCTTCACTGATAAATCTTCATGTGGGGTGTAAGAAAAGCCAGTGCATCCATATTATGCATTAAAAATTACCCCCGTAAGGAGAAGAAAAATGTTAGTGTTTGTAGAGAAATAACATTTGTAACTTCTAGCAGGCTGGGGTAGCCCACCCCTTGGTTTGCAGCAGTAAGCTAATTAAAATTATGAAAGCCATGGAGAAATATAAAGTGTTAACTTGATTGAATTTGGAATGTGGCTGCCCACCTGTTCTTCTAAATATAAGTGACTCTGCAACATGACCCATTGGTTGTCAGAGGTGGGTGAGCCAGAGAAAGCTGCACGGAGCCCTGGCTCAGGCTGGGCTCTCTGGCTGTGAATGAGGGCAAGCCAAGGAAGGGAGAAGCCTGCAAGAATGTCTTGGCACTACTTCCTGGCTCCCACAGTGACCTTAGATACATATCACTTTATGTAATATTTTTTTCAAATGTGTATAGTCAGCTCTAATGGCTCGTTGATCCCAGCTAAGCTCTTTGGCTTGCCTCTGCTGTTAAGTGTTCTTGTTTGCCCAGCCTAATAAGTTACGTAGCTTGAAGCTACAGGCTTTTCCTTACTACATGGAAACAAATTCAGAAGCTCCATTGTGGTCACTTGTTTGAACAGCTCTGACTTAATGGCACCGTAGTTGTTTGATGCTGACAAGCTAAAGAACTTTCAGTTGGTGCAAAACCCTGTCAAGCAAAACTGCCCCCAGATCTTAGCTGCAGTGTGAAGGTGTCTTACAGAAGCTCATTTAAACAACTTCACACCATCCTTCTCAATAGAATTGAGTCTGCATAATCAATGTGAATCTCTTGACTTAAACGTTGAATCTCAATGCATCACTGCTTAGTGGGTGACAGTCACCATCCAAGTACTACTAATTAGCTTTTTATTTAAATGAGTTCAGACACTAAACTTTTGTGAGCGTGGCTCCAATTGCAACTTGGAGCAAAGCTCTGAAGTGCTCTTGTTAATGCCACATGTTCCTCTTAGCTGCATTTTCTGTGTTGCTGTCCTACAGGTATCTTCCTCTGCTCTACTTCCCATATCTTAAAACACAGGCTTATTATTTATTCTGCCCAACATACTCATTTTCATAGGGGGCTCTGGCTATCAAGTATTAAATATCTGTTTTGGTGAAGTAATGTTATGTTTCCACTGATGCTGTAACTCTGCCTCACTGCAGTGATCCTCTGTTGGCTGATCTTAAACCCTTCAGGGTGCACTGGCTTGCAGTTTCCTTTTTGGATATGTGTTATTTTCTTTCCCAGGGGTACTAATTTGAAGAAGCAGCCCACCTTCTGATGATAGTATAGAGCTTGATTGTTACTTGCAGTTTAATGGTGTGTTGGGATTGAAATTCTGTCTTCACTCCTATTTTATATGTTTTATTTATATACATCATATATTGCATTTGTTACTGAATTAAAAATTCTATTCCTAATGACTTCCATGGCAATTTTGAAATAGCTGTATATATTGCATAAATTACAAGCTTCTCAGCTGAGAAGTGATTTACATCTTCCCAAGCTGCATGATTTCTTTGTCAGGCTTATTAAAAACTCTCAAAGGGCACTTTATTTTTACCTCCCTTCCCATTCCCTGCTGCTGTATCTCTAATTCAGTGCTCTGGGGAGCCCCTGGGGAATGGCCAGCCCTCCACAAGCAGACAGGCTGACAACCAGTAGCGCTGGCTCCAAGTCCTACCCCAGTGCCCTTGCTACCAGTACACCTTAGCTCTGCTCTGTAATATCCTGCTTGCTTGTTCCTGGACCTCTTCTAAGCAGGGATTAAGGGCATAAAAATGAATTGTGCAAGACTCTTCTTTATACTGATTTTATGCTGTGGGGAATTCCATTAGAGATTAGCTTTTTGGACCATAAAACTTGTTTCAAATCTCTTCTAAGCTGTATGTGAATTCTAGTTTCCTGAGGTAAATACATACAGCTTTCCAATCTTGTTCCATCCACCTGCCAAAATCAGGTCCATCAGGGCAGCCAAAATCTATTATTGGTTTACACTGGTGCAAATCTTCTGACATTAAATGTTGAATCTGTGTAACTGAGAGTGGAATATGGCTTGCGGTCTTTGTATTTTATATGGCATGGGTGAAAGCCTACATTTCAGACTGAACTCTTGTGACTGGATATAATAAGAGGGAGCTGGTGGGGGGGAGTGATGAAGAAAAGATATTTTAAAAAAAAAGAAAAAAAAAAAAAAGAAAAAAGTCTGCATACAAGCACATGGGCATATGACTGTGTTTAAATACTCAAATGGCATATTTCTACTTTGCATATTAATAAATCCGCATAAATATATTAAATGACACCTGCAAATAGAACTTTGAGTTATCACTTCCCTCTAGAAGAGTAGCATTTTTTTGAAGTCTTTAATATATATGCATGAAAGCCGGTCTGTTAATATTTTTCTCTAACATGTAGAAAGTTTGGGTGTCAACTTTGCCAGTTTGTGCAGCATGTAATACCCATCTGGTAGTGGTTTGAACTGAGTTCCCATTATAATAGATAATTGTGGTAAGTAACTGTTGGTTTTTGATTTCTTGCTGTCTTTGTTTCTGTGTTCCCTTTTTTCCTTTTCACTATGACACCTTTAGATGCTATGATTATTGTCTTTTCAGTTGAATGCTTCTGTTTTATATCAAGAAAATCAAGTAGGGTTTTTTTGTGTGTTAGGTAACTTTGGGTAATATTAGAAGTCATGAATTTGACAAATTCAATTAAGCAAAAATTATAATGATGGTTTCTCAAAAGAAATATTTTGGTTGTGCAAGGGGCACTTGTATGTAGAAAAACTTCAAAGTAATAATATTGCCTTATTCCAAAGAAAATAGCAAATAACAGGAATGGCCACTTTAGCTTAATGATAATTCTAGAACAAAAAATTAATTTTCCACTTGCACTATTTTAAGTCTGTAGCAACTCCATTGAAGCAAAAGGAATTCCTCAAGGTTTGTATGCTGACAATCTCTTCACTATTGCCTTTCTTTACACACGTTTACTGGGGATTTCCTCACAAAGCTCAGTGACTTCAAGCAACATCCATGGGAAGAGAGGGCTCTTGTAAACTGTGAGAGTACAAAGAGGGCATCCAGGGACAAACTGGTTATCTCTGGCTTTTCAGCACTGCTTGTCAGAGCACCAAAGCTCTATTATAGGCAAGGGAGTGATACTAATATATGGTAGCAACTGGAGCAGGTTTTTTGCCCCCTGCGGAGTAAGTGCTGCATTGTGCATGTAGAAGTTGCTTGAAATCTGTGGAGTCTTTCACAAGTGGAACTGAAAAGAATTTCTGTCATCCCCTCTGTCCAGCATGAAAGTTTAGAGTCAGAGTCTCAATGTGTTAAGAATATGAATTGTGATTTCACATAATGTTTTGATGTGCGTTAATATCAATGGATGAACTCATGTTTTTGTTTTGGCCTTGAGTTTTTGTTGTCTGGTATTTGTAAACAGTGATTGCTTTCATGAAGGCTTTTTTTCTAAATCTTGTGCTACTGCAAAATCTGTCTTCAAGCTGGAAATTGTTTTCCTCAAAATGTTATTAGGGTGTTTCTGGATCTGTGGGTGTTCAACTCAGATTCTTAGCAAATTTCCTTCAGAGGCTGTTTTACCCTCCTGTGGGAGTTCAGAATTTGGGATGATTATTGGATTTTTCCTTTCTGACTCTGAAAAAGGGAACGGAACAACAGAAGTGTTACTTTTGAGGGCACAGCTGTACTGGTAGTCCCACAGAGAGAGAGGAAGAAAGCTCTGCTTTCCAATGGCTGCTGTAAGAAGACTTTAAAATTCTGCCTCTCATCCTGGTGTGTTACAGGAGATGTGGAAGAATGTGGCTTTTTCGGGCTTTTTCAGTCTGGTCTTTGTTTGTCTTTAGTTTTTTGGTGTGTGTGTGGTTGGTTGGTTTGGTTTTGTGTGTGTAGTTCTTTTTTCCTCTTCTTTTCTTCTTCCTTAAAGTTCTCTGCAAATTTCATGCAATACTGTAAATATTGTGGTTTGTGAGATGAAAGTTCATGTTTCAGTGCAGACAAAGCAACTAGGTAGGGAAGGGCCTGACTGCATTAAAAATTGAACCATTGTAACCTTTATCTTGATAGACATATAAAAAAATGAACCAAAAATGACTTAAAAATGTATTATCCCTCTCCTCATCTGTCAGGCTAGTATTGACACCTAATGATTCTGAAATGTTATATAGCATAATCAGACTTTCTTTTTTTTTCCTGCACTAGCTTGGGCTTAGATGAGCAGTGGGAATATAAAATAAGGAGATACAAGGATATGAGGAATGTCACGCTTTTGAAAAGTGCATGGCAAGTAACATGATTCTGGCTTATGCTATGGAGCAGCGTGACAAAATGGCCCTAAGGGCCATGAGAAATCCCATCCTGGGGAAAGCCGATGTCGCTGCTCGCAGCTCTAGCCCCGCTCAGACGAGGGGCGATGGCAGCGGAGGCAGAGGGGGGTCTGCATGCGGGGAGCTGCCGGTCCCCTGGCTGTCCTGGGGCTGCTGACATGGAGAAGTCACTTGCACCTCGAGAGCAGGGCTGTTTCTTCTTTGAGACTTGGCACTATCAGTAATACTCTCATGCTTCTCCAGCTAGAAAAATAAAAGATATCAAAACACACCTGTACAGCAATGATTGCTAGAAAAATCTTTATGCCCTACCCTCCAATTTACACAGAAAATTTGGTGTTCCATCAAAAACAACTGTTTCTGGACAGGTGATAAGCATATAGATTTAAAAGGCAACAGTAGGCACATGGGAGACCCTTGTTTCCAAGTCTCCTGAATAATCACTGTCCCACAATTTATCATGGGAGTTCTAAAACCTGTATTTGTGGAGGCCAGGAAGGACAGCAGAGGTAATATGAAGTGTTATGATCTTTGGAATTATCTTCTAGTAGAGATTTTAAATTTTATTTTTTCAAGTGGTGATTTCTTTGGTTTCAAGATTCCATTTATATCTGGTGCACTGTGTACGAAGTCATTTAGGAAAACCAAGAGATGGATGTAATCTCAGAGCTTATGTAGGAGACAGTGCACAACTAGTTTTTATATGAAGATATTGGCATGTATTAAATGATGTGTTGGACAATATAGGAATCGTAAGAATGAACTCTAAGTAGCCTGTGATCTTAATGGAAAAATTGTGAAGCATGTGCCACGTTGTACTCACGGGTTTCTTTTGTTATGCTTTATATTGTAATTGATACCTGGTGACCAAGGAAACTGGTTTCTGCTGCCTCTTGAGGATCAGTTCCTAGCAAATAAATGATCCCCTTCGTTTTGGTTTTGTGGGGTTTTATTCTTGACTTTGTTTTTTTCCAGCTTTCTTTTTTTTCCTCTTTGGTTTCTTTTTTTTTTCAACTGTTCAGAAAATAAAAGCATGAAGTATGCAAACAGATTGCACTGAGTAGATGCTAAACTTCTGGAAGAACTGTTTACAGGGTCAGGCTCTCTGCTTTTCATGCATATGTACAATTCATATTTGGGTGCGAAATGTAACTGACTTTGCCTAAGAACCCTGATATTCCTAAAACCGGGGGAAGTTTTGCCGTCTCTTCTTTGGTTAGAAAATTGTTTTGTCTTAAGCATCTTTCTTTTCAATTTAAATCTAGGTTTTTGTCTTGTATGTTTTAGATTTAGGGATGAGGGAGGGAGACATCTAAGCCCCTTGTGACAACCATCTATTCTGCATTTATTAATTACTTTCCTTTAAAATGAGGGCGTTATGACACTACCCTGGACAAAATGTCTAATACCTGGATGGTTAAGTGTTTGCTGAGACTAGTATTTTATTTAATTCATTATTTTGAAGCATGTACCACATGTACAGAACCATAACCCCTGAGGGTAGTTGTGTTTTGTGTGATGCAGGGCACATAGTCCCAGGGTCATTTCACGCTGGCTGGGAGTGGGAGCCACTTTCAGTGGTGTGGTACAAGGACTCTTGCCTCTAGAAGTGACAGATGAGTGGCCTGATGAGGAAAATTATCATGGAGAAGGAAAAATAAAATGTGTAGCAGATGGACTTGTGGTAAACTTTCATATTGGAATGCCAGGATATTGAGAAGGAGAGGACTTCTGTTATGGAGGCTCGGAGCACATCACATCAAAAGACTGATACTAGGTTGTCTGAGTTTACTTTAAACTGTTTAGTTTTTGTAAATGCCTTTACTCCTCAGATATGGTTATACTGAACCAGTGGCATTTCCATTATATTTTCAGCAGTTCAGATATTCATGCTTATGTCTTTTGTGCCAAAAGACTGTTGGTTTAAACAGCTATTTTTCTGTATGTTGGCATTACTCAATGAGCAGTAAGTAATGATTTTTATAGAGTAATTTTCTTGTTGAAAAAGGGAATGAGAATTTTTTTGAGTGGGAAAAGTTTTTGCATTTTTTTTCAGTTTTAGTTGAAATCAAAAACTTTGTTTAGTGTCACACTGAGATTTAAACATGCAGAACTGAGAAGGTAAAAATGACTCATTAAGCAGATACACTTTAATTTTTCATAAACTTTTCAATATGATTATAATTACAAACGGATGAACTTGAGCATGCCATTCACTATCAAAGATTACGCTGCTGGCAAGGTAACTTTTCCCTGCAGCTGCAATACAATAAGGGGTTTTACTTGTCTGCTGCAAGAACTTTGGCTGATTTCAGGGACCCAGTTTTGTGACTGAATTCTGAACATTTTGGTACTGTGAAGAGTCTGGAGTCTGTAACAGCCTCTGTAAGGCAAAACCAAGGTTAATGACAGGAAGCTTTCTAACTCTCTTCTGCAGATTAAATGGAACTGTGTTTTCTGTTTTAGGTCAGTGTCCTAGATGTACATTTGGCTCAGGGAGTTGTGATTAGGTTGCCTCCAGTGTGAATGTTGCTGAACTTGACAGCATTTAAAAACTATTTGGTGGTGTGTGTGGAGTAAACTTGGAAAATTTTGCTTTTAATGGATAGACATCCTTGGTACAGGAGCAGTATTCACAATTGGAAGTTTTGTTGGCACTTGTGATGCAGGCACAGAGTGAATGAAAATAAGCATCCTGCTGACCTCTGGATGTAATTCTTTGAGTCAGGTCTTAAATGCCTGAATTGGGGGAGTAGTGTCGGTTACCCCTGTTTTGTACTCGTTTGGGAATCTCCATCTCTAAGGCCCCAGTTAGGCATATGTCACATGATACTTACCCCAGATAGGGATTCCCTTTGCCTGATGGAATATTCCAGCAAGGGAGTTGTATGGATTCAGAAGGTTGAATACTTAAAGCAAATGCCAGAATTTTTGGCAGCTTTTTTTGAAGGAAGCTGATTTTGTTTCCTTGCTGGTAGGGTATGGTTGGCTGGTGCTCCACTTTGGGAACACAACAGTATCATGAAGTAGACATTCCTGTGTAGTTAGATCCAGTGCCCACCAATAACAGAAAATCAAAGACAGTAGCACCAGCAATTAAAACACTTTCTGCTTGTCAGGCTGCTAGTATTTTTAGGAAGCTAAAGGAATTTGGCTTGTCATCTAATGCGTTGATCCTTTGCCAAATGTCGGGTCCCCTGACCAGCCGCCCAAGTCATTCTACCAACTGTCGTCCTCCCTTGCAGAAAGTGGAATGCACTGAAGTCGGCAACTTGATGAAGAATTAACAGCCTCTGCCAGCATGCTCTAATTAAACAGCTATGTAGACAACAGCTGTGAAAAATTCATCAATCACAGAATGTTTATTATTGGAATTAAAACATCTCATAACTAATGCATAGATTTGCATTGATTACCATCTCCTAGAAGGAATAAGTGGTGCCAGCTTACTGTGCCTGGGCATTTTGAACATATCCATCGCACTGTCGCCCATCTGCCTCTGGTTTGTGAACCATCATTGAAGGGCTGATCAGCTTCTTTGCAGCAAGTCAGGATCTACATCTGTAGAACCATGATGCTGAGCACTACAAGGAACTTTGAATTCACTTTGTCATGTGGTCCACCGGCTATTTCTGTATATCAATCTTCTAGGCACATGGACAGGACTCCAGATTTATTCACACTTGAGCAAATCAGAAGTAATGCAGTAAATACTAGTTTTGTTGTCTTGACTTATAACCATGGGTAGCTCAGGAACCAGATCACAGTGAGTTGCCCAATTTCAGTTTCTCCTAGTATTCTGCTATCTCATCTAACAGTAGTGGCAATTGCATGTATCCTCTGTTAATAGAAGGTGTCCTTCTCTTGTAGTATATGTGGCAGTCAAGCTATTAGGAAACTCAATATACAAAACATTTTCTAAGCTGTTTGAAGATGGTCATATAAAATATGCTCATGTGCACTCACATTCAATGCAATGTATTTGTGTTGGTAGTAGCAACATTTTGCCTGGTTTAGAAGCAAACTTGTCTATTTTTGTCAATATTTACAAGGACTTATGCAATATGAGTACAGGTGCAGATCTGAAGCCTTTGATCTGTGTGTTCAGGGCCGGTACAAGGCCTGAGGTCCCACTTAAGCCCTCAAAACCTGTGGTGGTCTGCCTTTGAATCATTATATCCAACGTGAATGGAACAAATCTTAGTGTCAGAACTCTAATACAACATCCTTCTCCATGACACAAAACTAAGCAGAAAAGAGCAAGCAGGATTCCAAGGTTCTGAACCTGTGATGTCTCACATGATCTTCAGTGCTCATGAAATGGTACTTACAGAATCACACAGACACACACACACACTCAGCAAGCTGGGAGTAAATGCTTTTCCTCATCTAGAAAAAAGAAATGCTTGAAAATGTTCAGTGCCACTGGGAGTCTGAAAAATGTATTGGTAGGTAGGCTGAAAAAATGAGAAGGCTTGTAAATGAGACAAATTTTAGTATTTCAATCTGATTATAGAAAAAGCCTGGAATCCAGTCCTGGAATGTTTTTATGACATGATAAGCAGTAGCATTTGTATTTGTCTGTGTTAGGATGTCATTCTATCTTGTAGCACCACAGAAATATGGTTATTTCAGAGGAGGTTGACTGGATGCCTTTAAATCATAAAATTAAAACCAAGTAAGAGATATGGTGCAGGGATCTAAACTTTGGATTCCTGCCAGACAAGGTTACCAGCCAATACTTCATGGCTATAATAAAAACTGGTTTGGTTTGTATGTTAAATTAACTTTTAGGCCAAACTTAAGTATTACCCACAGCATGCAGACATATTTGATGAGACATTGTAAACAATTCTTATGATTTTATATGATTAAGAGGAAGTAAATAGCAGGGGTTTATGAATTACCAAGACTTCTTGTGTCAAGAGATGAAGACTTATAACCCTGTCTAGAAAAGAACAGAAAAGAATCTCATCCTGTCTTAACTGAATGATTTAGGTGGCATCCATGGCAGCTGAAGGAATTCAAGAAGTTGAGGATCCCGTTCTCTAATGGACATGGCGAACAGAGTTCACTCAGTTAAGTGTAACATGTTTCTCTCTTTCTTTTGACAGGCACTTTCCTTTGCACCGAGCACAGCCCAGACCTTCATGAATAGTCTGTTTACTAAGATGTGGAAAAAGAACCTTTCCAATGGGTCTTTCACAGATTCTGCCATCAGATGCTTTTCGTCTTTCACACAGGCTTGATCCTAAAGTTACTGTTGCCTTCAGGAAAGGTAAGACTTCAGATTTCTTGCTTTGTTGTTGCATTGTTTATTTTGCTGTGGCCTATTTTTTCCTCATGAGAACAAATTGGGCATGTCCTTGCATTTGCTACAAAGTACTACTGGGATTGGCAGCAGCAAGACATGGTAAAAAATCAACACATACAGTTAAATGTTTATTGATACAAGCTGTAAATGCTATGTGGTGTTTTGCAAAAACACATGAAGATTGTAGTCATGGCCAAGCTGAATTTCCACTGACATGGACAGATGAGCTGGCAAAATGTGCCCTGGTAAGTAAGTATATCCACTTCCTAACTTTGTAGCAGGACAGAATTTGTTAACCAAAGCATTCTTACTGTATGGTGGTGAGGCAGGTCTACTAAGCTGCTGTACTTGGATGTTGTGCTCAAACTAGTGTAATTAATTTCTGACATAAGGATGCCTTTCTGAAACTGCTGTGTCATGTGTTGATGCATAGTGGAGGGTATCAGTGCCGAACCCGGTGCACAGAGGTCTCAAGATGCCCAAAAGCTCCATGTGTTCTGGAGCACAAGAGGGAGGTCTTAGAATGTGTCAGCCTTTACTGCACTGAAGTGTTTGACTTTACTGCCATACTCACACTATTTTTTCTGTTTAGGATGAGTAAGGAATACTATTAATTCAGCAGTAAAGTTAATTAGCACAGACTGTAAATGTTTATATTTTTTAATAGCAACAAATGCATTAGAAGTGACTCCCATGTTTGTCTATTGTAAAATCCCGCTGTTAATTTGTAATGTAGCTTTTTCTTATGATGGCTGTTGGCACTGTAAAAGGAAAAATATTAATTTGGTGTTAATTGTGGAATAACCAGCTATGTAAAGTGCAATAAAGCTGCTAAATTTTTAACTAGGACATGGGAAAATAGTTAAAAATATTACATGTATATTGATGGATTTTGAACTAGTTAATGTACTCTTTATTTACTTTTAGATATCTGCTTTTGTAAACTTCTCAAATCTGAAGTAGTATGTTTTTCATAAATATGGATTCACTATATCTAAGCTCTAGGTACATTATGATAATTGTTGACTTTTGAAATAAGTGTAGAAAATAGTATACTTCAAGTTTTATCTATTGGATTGAATACAACTTCACAAATGCATATGAAAAATAGATAGCAAAATTCAATTTAATTTTGGGAAAGTTACAGAATTTGTATGTTATTTGTGGCAAGTACTGTCTTTACAGCATATACCTAATAGTGTTTCAAAGTGAGTATTTGTCAATATTTGAGCTAAAATAATGAAATCTGGTTTATTTTACCCCTTTATTTTATGGAGTTCTGTGTGGCTATTCTTACTTCAGATTAAATGTATCCTAATTAACAAGATCTCTTGTTAGTTAAATTGTAGTTTATGGATCACTCTTACATAGAAATGAAACATAAATTTATATTGAAATAGCACAATCTGTGAATGAAGAGCTGCCTTATACTCCTGCTTCATGCAGGACATGCTCATGAGGAAAGCTCAACTGATTCAGGATTAAGACAGATATATAGTAAGGAGGGAATTGGGTTGTGCGATTTCTGCTTTGAGGTGTGTTAGAAAATACATTTCAGATAAACAGTAAGAGAACTGAGAGCAAGTCTGAATATCTGGAGTGGGAAGAGCAGTGGGTGTGGAGGGCAAAATATTTTGGAAATGACAAAAACTAAAAGTATGCAGAAGGCCGGGTGAGCGGGATGGTAGGTTTTATGGGCAGAAAGAAAACGTACATATACCTAATTCAGTTTACACTGGAAAACTGAGAAATTGCTATCTCATACTGTCTTTTTGCCTTTAATTTTGTAAATGTTTTGCCCTTGGGTATTATGAGAGAGAAATCTCTACTTTTAGTACCTTAATCAATGGTGTCTTGTTTTCTGCCACTACCTTTTTTTCATAGTCTTTTCAGCCTTGACTGTTGGTCAAACTTTATTGAGCCTCTTAAATTGATTAAAAGATTTCCAATTTTGCAACATCATCTCTAATGCAATGAATCCAGTGACCTAGCTGTCTTTTCAGTGTTATTTCCATATCAAGAAGTTTGGAAGATTATCCAGCTGTTGATATGCTGGATTCTATATTGGCAATATATTCATGAAGAAGCAAATATGACACGAAGAGCACTGGACTTTTTTTTGAGAACAAGAGGAAGACCTTATATTCACAATCATATATTGCTGGAGACACTGAAATGTCACCATAAAAGATGAATATGATTTGCTTGCACAGCAAGAGCTCAACTTCTGAGAAGATTTGCTTGAGTATGAAAATCAGAGCATCTACCATACATTTTTCAGGATTTTTCTGTGCATAAAGTATGCATTTTCTGAGGTTCTCCAAGTAATATGTTATTTTTTAATCAGTGTTTCTATATACACACGTGATAATTTTTGGACTTGTATCTTGACTTCCATATACAGTATTTAGAACTTGGGCTCCTTAAAAAAGTTTCCACTCCACAAAGCAATTAACTTGCTTATTGATGAAATAGTGTCTTAGTGAGAAGGATTTTATTTTGTTTATCAGCCATTGCCTTCTTTATGATTTTCATGAAGATATTTGCAAATGTCACATTAAAGCAAGAGATCCTCATCTGATCTAACAGTCAGTGAAGCCAACTGGACTCGTCACTGACTCATTAAGAGTTCATTCCAGTTGGAGTAAAATAACATGTAAAGCTATGGGTTGTGTTTTCTTAGATTTAAAAGATGAGACACAGATCTGAGACAGGCAAAGTTACTTCATATTTGCTTGGATGTTAAAAAAAAACCCTAAAAATATCCCTGGAGTGTGATCTGCATTCAGTTTCAGTGTTGCTGTTGGGCTGGGGAACAGGATTAGGTGGAGAGAAGAGGAGCGGAACACCTTCATGTTCCATTTTATCCGTGTTTTCGGACTCCTACCAAAGGCTGATCTCCTCTGCTCCAGCCTTAAGTGAATGTCTGAGTCCTTAATAAATGGGTTAATTTAATGAATTAGGGCAGCACTCAGTGATTACAGAAATTGGTGTGTGTTACTGACGAAAGATCAGTGCGGTATTTAGTCATGGCATGGACTTTTAAACCATGTGCCAAACTGGCAAAAGGCAAGGTAGAAGTGTCCACAAACATCTGACATCTTGTGATTTCTACCTCTGGTGCCAGTTGCTCTCTGCTTTAGTAGATAAACATAGGACTTGTTCCTCATGCTGTTACTCAGTGTTTTCCCGTTAACTCAATGGTTTTTTTATCTGTTTCTCTTTTTCTTGTAACAAAACCTTACACAATTATATGAGAACTTGTCTAACAATAGCTCAGCATGGTCAGCTGTTCCTTCAGATGGCAGACATGGCATTACCGTACACCCCAGATGTTGGTTTTGTGACTCTGACCCTGAGATTGGGACACACGATTTTATTCCCCCAAAGGAAATGAAGGTACTGATAGTGACACAGAAGTTGGTGTAGTACATGTAGATGTACTTGCAGAACAGTGGACATGCATCTCCAGCATCCTCTTTTGTCCTCTATTGAGATAAACTTGTATCAAACGAGTTTTACACTTCTAATAGAGAACATGTACAGCAGATAACTTGTAAGGAAAAGTGAACCGTGTGTGAGTCTTTCACATTCCATAATTTAGTGCTTGAAGGGGTTCAGAGAAAATAGTTAAAGGCCTGGGGAATATTCAAGAAAACAGGAAAATACATCTAAGAGCATTGAAAACAAATTCCTGGAATGAATTTTGTGATTTGAAATCTGCCCTTTTGCTTTAAAGTTATGACCAGGTGATCATGAAGGTGTTATACCTTCCTGTAAAGTGCTCTGAGAAATGGTTACTTGTCTTCAGTTAATACAGTGTCATTACTCCATTGTGTCTTTTCGGTCATAAAGGGTGGGATGGGAACAGGTTGATGCTGCGATCATGTGTTTGGTGACTTTCTAGGTTTGATGACAGAAGCTTTGCTTCCTGCCCTCCCACATGAGCTTTCACAGGGTGTGTGGGTGGTACGTGCCTGTCAGGAGACTGTTGCTCTTCACATTCTCACCTCTGCATTTTGGTCCTGTTTGCAATCACTTGGATTTCTTATTAATCAGTGTATTAAAGGCAAAGCTGGTCTCATTTCAATGTCCCAGGCTTTTTATGGTGTTGCTTTCTCTGTGCCCTTAATTCCTGCAGTACTGTTGATGCTGGATTTTGCTCTTTTGTTGTCTTCCATGGAGAACAGTAGGCTCTCACCTCTGCTCCCTATATATTGGAATTAAAACGGTGATATGATACTTCACACATAAAATGTGTGTATCCAGATATTTCTGTCCGCCAGCTCTGTGTCAGGTTCTGTTGCCTTTAGCTATGTTCCCCTTGAAACAAGTTTATCAGCAAAATCTATTCAATCTATCACAAATTTTTAAAAGTTTAATTCCAAAGTTTCAGTTTTATAGATTTATAGATTTTATAGATTTAAAATTAAAAAATAAATTATTTATTATACAAATTGGAAATACATGTAAATAATAGCACAATGTCATTACACAGTGTGTTATTACCTGCATTTAGGCTTAGAAAAACAGATATTTGGCACAGTTGGGAAGAATAATCATAAACCTATTGTTATTAAAATGCCTTAATATATTTTCAGAGGGATCTCCCATTCACACGTAGGTGTGGTTGTACTTTTCCTGAGCAGGAAATGGTTGAACCCGTGTATAGCAAATAAAAGGGAAAGAAAGTACTTTCTGCCTTCAGTACTAAGAAGTTTTATCTCCTGTTTGAAAACTCTATAGACACATCCATCAAGCACTCTGACAGGGAAATTAAATTGGGTTACAGCACTGCAAGAAGTCCGGATTTTGTTCCTACTGAGCAGTAACAAATTGTGGTGAACTTTATAAAAAGTTTCTTTCTGTTTTTCACAAAATAATGCAGTATAGAGCTAGTCAGTGGTCACAAGAGACACTGGGGAAACTTCTAGAAAAGCTTGGTATTCCTTAATAATGAAATTAATTTATAGATGTTTTCCTTTCCTGCAGAACCACTTGTGTTCTCTGCTCGTTTAAAAACAGACCAAACCTGCACAAGGTACAATTTGCTTTATTTACTGCAAAACAAAACCAATTAAATTACTTTCCTGACCACAAGGAAGACCGCATAGTTGCATCATGCTTGTAGTGGGTCACCATTAACTTCCACTGAACATGGTAAGAGATGCAGCTATTCTGCTGGAGGTCACAATGGAACTCTAATTCCCACCTTGTAAATTTTACCCCAATATTCAAATAAAAAACATTTTAATTCAACTTGCCTCATATATGCATTTCAACTTGACTGGCACTTCAGTAACCTTTCTTTTGTCAATTTAGAAAGGGGCTCTTAGACACAGCTGGGATCCATGTGCCTTTGAACTCAGTGCAGTTCAGATCTAGACCCACAGACTGTCTTTGCTTTCCTCTCTGTGGTTCCATCCTGGCTCTGAATACCCTCCAGCTTCACACCCATCTCTAATGGCAATGAGAAGCTGTGGCTGCTTGAAAATGGGACCAAAGGTTTTTTTTTCCAAGCTTTGTGAACTTCAGCCAGTCATTCAATTAAAATGAGTGTCAGGTTTTTAACAAAATCTGGAACAGGGAAAGGTTTCTGGTATCAGGTTTGTTTGCATCCTTCTGAAAACCTTTGCATTCATATGGAAAATTAACATTGTTTATACATTTACATGTATCTAGGTATGGGTAATTAAGTAAAACCTTCAGTATGTGCAACCCAGGTGTTTTAAAAAAAATTTTTTTCCTTCTGTAATTTTTCATTGTCTCTTCCAGAACAGTTACATTTAACTACATAGCCTGGACTATTTAGAAATAATACCTATACATTCTTAGACTCCAAAGAAAAATAAAAAAGGGAGAGAAATTCCTTTTGTTTGGGTGTTCCTCATACAGCACGAGCATTAAAAGCCATTGGTCTCCAACTGTCTTGCTGATGTGAAAGTTAAGCGACCTTTTAAAAATAGACACAAATGAATGCAACTGAAAAATAAAGGCAAAAGTTTATTAGACAAGGACAGCTAATGCTGTTTAATGAAGTATGGCATTCTGATCTGTTCTAAAAGCCTTGTTCTTTCTCAGTAAGCAGTAGGAGTAAAATGTTTTTCTTACAGGCTTCTGCTTTACACATTGCACACTTGCCTTAAGGGATTCAAAACCTAAATAAACCTTAACTCACAAAAGATGTAAGGATGAGAAATCCCATCCCTTTTCTGGAATGGCTTAGGGGCTGATTGTTTATTTAACAAGCTGGTGCCCTGATTTTGCCACTGACACACTTTGACAAGAACCCCTCACAGGCATTTAAAGTTGCAAAAAGGAAGAAAATTGGAAAGAAAGATGTGAGTCAATGTGCAAAGCCACAAAGGTCTGCTGACCTAGGTGTTTTCAATATTTAGTAACTATATTTAAAGTTTCAGAGCTAGACTGATCTCAGAGAGCAGTCAGTAATGTTCTGATGCAGTCAAACCGAATGAGATCTCCCTATGAGTTTATGCTTGCTTGCGTTAGGTACAGGAACTTACTCTGGGAAGAAGAAAATCACATCTGTGGAAAGACCCAGAAGAGAACCTAGAAAATTCCTAACAGACTCGAGTGGAATTGAAATAGTGCATAGGCTTTGTGCCAGCTCGTAAAAGGCAAATGTATTTTATCCTTAGACGTCAAAATCTTTGAGTGGCTGAATCTGGGAATTTTGTTCTCTTCACTGAGGCAGCTGGAGGTTGTGGTACAAGGCAGGTGCAGATGCTGACATAGCAGCCCTACAATTAGCACTTCCCAGTGGACATTAAGTGCCAAACCCAATGGAGAGAGCCAGTGCAAGAGTTGATATTTTGCCTATGGATTTTTTTTATGCTATTTTGAAACACTGATGTAAAACGCTTTTCATTGCTGCAAGATTTGCTTCCTACTAACTAGAGTTTTCTGAATACAAAGTTTCATTCAATTTAAACAACTTTTTAAAACTAAGAAGCGCTGGCTATCCATCAGGGAGTGGTTTTTCCTCTGTTCAGTCCTTTTCCCTTTTCTTATATCCACTTTTTTTTTGAACCCCAATGTGCAAGAAGAGGGTCTACAGAACAAACTGAGGAATGGGGAAACAGTTGGGAAAAATCTCTTTTTATATGTTTTGGAAGCAAATAGGAAAGAATGAAAATAGTGTTTTCTCATTAATTTACATCACTGTTTATTTGTACAGACAGAAGGAATGGGGGGAAAGGAAGGTAAAGAGATTTCCTTTCATGTTGTCAGTTTTGTCTTATGAGTTTCTCCAACTGTTTTCTGTTAGACTAAACTATCACATTTCCCCAAATGAGATTTCCTATGCTTGTCTTATTCCAAGTCACAGCAGGCTCTTCAACAATCATTTCTTGATTTCCTGTTTCTGACATTATGAAACTTGGATTTTACTGTAACCATTATATTAAGATTCAACCTCAAATCTTCAAAAAAGCAAAGTTTTCAGTTTCCTATCATGTACCTGGGATGTTTATGATTTTTAGAAAGCACTATTTCAATATGAAATATTGAAATGTAACCAGACAAATTATTGAGGTTTGTCAATGACAGAGCTACTAAATCTCCTGATCAAAAGGAAATTCGAGCATATGATTCTGAAATGTGCAAACAGATTATGTCAATAAAGGGTATGCATTTAAGAAGATAGACATTGTAATCAAATTCTACTTAATGGTGTCCTGATGTTTGTTTAAATTTAAGTAATTGTTTGTAATTGACCCAGACTTGCCTAAAACTATCTCAATTGCAGGATGGAAATCTGGAAGGAGTATAGGTCTATGTTATTTTGCATATTGTCTAGAGTGGGTGAATTCAGACCCCCTGAATGTTTTTTTTCCTTATTCTGTTGTTTTCAGCCTTGTGAAAACTTGTCAGTGAGTACAAGTGGAAAAGAATAAAAGAAAGAGGAACCAAAGGTTGATTTTCAGTTTAAGTTTCATCTGCAATAATTCACTTTACCCTTTTTACATTAAAAAAATTACCTTATTCATGGAAAGATACATTTAAAACATAGTTTAAAAGGTGATATTTGTTAAAATATAGCATACAGGTATATCCTAAATTGGGGTAGACCCCAGCATCTTGCACTCTCCTCAACCAAAAATCTTGCTCCTCCTTACTTGCTCTACCCCTAGAGAAGAATGGACTTGCAGTGGTTAGAGGAATTTTATTTGACTTTCATTTTTTAGAACAAATGGTAGTATCTCCTGTTTACATTAAAGTAGTTTGAATGGAAAATAAAACTTGTTTCATTTCATAAGGTATCATTTTTCCCAGATAATATCTTCTTTTGAGAAGTTTTGCCTCTGGTGTTTTTCTGATTTGCTGAGGGGATTGGGAGGGAGTCAAGCAGGAGAATAAGGCAGAGACACCTGTTTTAATGAAACCTTTCCAACCAATCCTGATATGTCTATAGTCTTTTCTAGATTTGATTTTTTATTTTTTTTTTTTTAAACGAGTAAGGGATTCTCCCTCATATCTACGTTTGTAATTCCATGGTGTTTGACTTATTAACTAATGCACACAGCAAATTTTTAATTTTCAATACTTGGTCGCTAAAGATGAAATGGGTCTCATGGAGTAACTGCAATATGAGCTTTAAATTCTAATTAAAAATCATCTTATCAACACTACATTTCACACTGTATAGCTATGGGTCTGATATTTTCTGAACTGGTTACGCTAGATTACTTTATAGTACTTTGTGATTGAGAGGGAGCATGACTTTTTTTTTTTTTGAACAATTTCTTTTGCACAGTAGGATGACTTAAATTAGTGTGACTGACGTCCTCCTAATACGCTTAAAATCTTTGGAACAATTTATCTGAAATGTGAGCATTTTCATTCTGATTGGATCAGAGGAATAGAGAATAAGTTGGGTGTGTTGGATATGCAAACACATTCATGTAGCTGCTTCTCTTAAATCCTGATCCAAGGTATATCTAAGCACGTGTTGAAACTTAGCATATGAGCATTACTCAATCAAATTGGAAAGTTCTGACCCAGAAGAAACTGTCACACCTCAGAGAAACAAAGATAAACCAAGAATTTACCAAATTGAGTAGATTTTCAGGTGCCTAAATGTTTGAGAGAAATATTTGTAAAACAGATGAGGAGAAAAATATTGCTATGGCTGACATTCTGCCAGGTGAAGGATCTTGCCTGTATAAAAAGCCAATTAATACAAAAGATGTTTACCCTGGACTAAAATCTAAAACTAAACCCTAAATTTTTCCCTGGACAAAACCTTAAAAAAGGGATTTCCTTGGCAATGTTACTGTTAATCTGCAGCGCATAATACACTGTTTACTTGTGCAGGGAGTCTTTTGTGTAGAATACCATTGCCATGCTCCTCCACAGTCACTAGTTTGATTTCCTTAATATATTTTTTGTAAAAATTGTGCTTATGGATTTCTAAGCACCTGTCTGTTGTATCTGGACAGTAAAGTAGCACTGGCATTATAAAAGAAAAATTGGAAAATAGTAGCCAGTAAACAAAGCATCAATCCAACAAATGAGATAACCACCTTTTTTAAAAATTGTGTCGTCCTGGCTGTTGAGCGTGCACCTATGCTGAGTCGTTCTACACGACGTGTAGAACAAACTGCCCAGAAAAATTAAATACTTGTGTAAATGGGTGTGTTCTGAACTATCCTCTAGTTGTACAGCAGTATTTATAATATATTGCTTTTTAAATGTACTGTCACAAGGAAATAGAAACAAATTTTGAGTAGAAATGCACATGTGCATCCTATTATAATACCTGTGTGAACACTCGCATGGTCAGACTCAAATGAAGGCACTAGGCCTTGCATTTGTCTGAGACGTGAAAAAGTCAAACTTCTAGCCTAGTGGTTAATTGTTGAAGTTGTGAAAGTTATTTTAGACAGTTATCAGACTTGTTCAACAGCATTCCTTTAAGAGCTTGTATCCTGATGCTTCAAGATGCAGAATTTCAAGAGTCTACAAGAATATACAAAAACTACTATGTTACTCTCTAGGTATACTTTTACCTTAAAGATGACATTAGAGCTTCTTAAATTAAGAATAGATCATCACTTTGAAGAAACAGTTTATTTCCTAGACATTCAAAAAATATAATTGCGTGTGGAATGCTCAAAGTAAGATATGCTATTGTAGATGAAACATTTTCTAGTGACAATGTGCATTCTTCTGCAGAAGTAATACTTCACTCTTGCATCTGACTTAGCAGGTTAAACCCACTTTTGCATTGACTCTCATGATATCAGTATGACAGCACTATAGAAAGGTACAGTCTTTTCCCCTTAATTCACTTGCCTGGTCTGTTTCTCCAAAAAGACAAATGCTATCTAGCTGGAAGTAATGTGGATTGAAAGGGAAGTCACATCAAAGGTTTGTGAGTTGACTGAGCATGTGCATGTCCTTTGGTACCCTCACAATATGTTGTGGGGTTGTTCAGTCAGCTGAGAACTGAGGTCTGGAGTTCAGTTGGTATTTAGCACAAATGATGTCATCGTACCTACAGGGTACACATACACAGCAGGGCTCAAGAGCTGGGGCCAGCGATGCACTGATGCGCAGTTTGTTATGCCATGTATTAAGATTATGCACTGTTACTGGTAGTGTCACTAGTGATATATTTTGCATCACTAACTATACTGCATTTCCGTTTGAAGTATTTGGCAAATATGTAAGGCTATGAGCTTCCTGAAGATCTGGAGACAGCTGTATAAATACAGTTTTTGTGACACTTGCCACTGAGATTCTCAGCTGGTAATTCTCCATTTGTTCCAAAAACTAGAGAATAACTCTTCTTCATGTGTCTGGATGAGGTGTTGGGGAGCACAGAGCATGGGATAAGAGGGACACAAATAGTAAAGGGAGGCAAAAAAAGTGTGATGACAAAGGACTGTGGTGAAGCATTATGGCTGATCTGAAAGTTTCGTTAAATTTTGTTTAAAAGATAAAAATCAAGCCAAATTTGCTGGAAGGAAGTTGCTGTCTCTATGCAACTTTAAGCACTGACACATTAGGAAGGAGCATGCAATAATTGCTATTCCATAATAACAAGCAGTGCTGATAGCAACCTCACTATTGTGTGGCATCCACACACCCTGAGCCATGGAACCAGAACATCCAAAGCCCATCTCTGGAGCAAGTGTTTTCACATCCTTCCAGCCACTAGCTCAGTCCCTCTGCTTCTTCCTTCAGTTGCTGTTTATGGCCTCTTTCATTTTTCATATGCTTGCAAAACAACAATAACCAGAGGGTGAGGTAGAGCTGCCAAAACTCGGTTTCTAGAAAGAATAGAACACAGGGGTGTCTGATCCAGCCCTGCAATCCAAGCAATGGAAAAGCTGCAGTCCATGGGTTTATACTGGAATTGTCTTAGTTCAAAAGAGTACCCAAATGCTACCTTGAAGCCAAATGCTACTTTAAAGGCCACAAATGGGCCATTTTAAAACTGGATCCCAGCAACAGTTACACTGCTACAAAGCTGCAGTGTCCCTGGACTTGAAACTGTGGGGCTGTGGGTGTTTGTAGTATCTGAGTGTCCCCGGCAATGACTAGAGAGTGTGTGTGCACCTGTTTTCTAGGTGTTGGCTATTCATTTCTTTTTGGTTTGCGTATGATAGGTAGTTGTCTCTTTTTCCGCCACTACTTCTCAGCTTACTGGGGATCACTTTTTTTTTTTTTTCTTTTGAGCTACAAATGATAAAAATCCATGTTGTGTTACATGTATGTTTTTTGCAGAGAAAGAGCTCTTCTGGGCTAGTTCCTATAAAGAACATAGATACTGTACTGCCAGGTTAGGCATGTAAATCCACCATACTGACCTTTGAAGTCCTGCTCAGTTTTCATCTAGTTCTAGAGCCACAGCTTTTCATAGCACCTGCATTTTCACAAGCAACGTCACATTACGTGCTTGTATGATCTGGGGTTTGAGGGACAGTTTTTGCTTCTTTCAACTCCAGAGCCTGACTCAGTAGGTGTAGCTGCAGCTGACCTTATGGATACCAGGTAGCTTAACAGTTACCTCTCTATTAGGCAGCCTGGTGTTTAGGGCATGTCTGTACTATGTTGGATGTCTTCTTTCACATCACACAGATCAGCCTAGCTGGCCAATAAAGAAAAAACAATCCAACCTTTCCACAGTTAAAAAACAAAAGGAAATCTCTTGATGTGTATAGAATTTGACATCTCATGAAACAATGCTGAATCATGTGAATACATTGCAGTCTGTGATGGATCGGACCTGGAATGCTGACAGCTCTGAGGCATTTTTTAAAAGTTGGTAACAGTTCAAGTCTCATCAGCTTCTGAGATTTCATCTGTTTCTTTGGGAGGGTGGGATAAATGTCTCTGGACATGATGCCAAGCTTGAATCTTTAAGAAGACTTGGATGAAAATTCCTTTCTTCTTCTGACCCTATCTCTTCTCACCCATTGTGATATTATACAAATCGAATTTCAGGGCTCATGAGCTAAAGTTTCTGCAATGGTTGGCAGAAGTGTCTTTCTATCTGATTACCCTTGAGGTCGGAAGCACGTAATATATTCAGGGGTGTTTCTAATCGAACGAAGCTCAGAATATGTGATGGTTGTAGACAGCAGCTGGCCCCAGCAGAGACTAACAGATTTGCTGAGAACCTGCAAAGATCTTGGCAGGATGTCAACAGAGATACTGCAGGGTTGCTAGATGCCAGGAAAATGAGATCTTTGGTTTGCGGCAAGGAAAATGGTATTTAGGGAGGACGGGATGTAATAAATTACAATAATAGCACTGTGAACAAGTCTCATCCAAAAGTAGTAGACATTGTGAGTATGGTCAGAAAGTTGTGTACTTGTTTTCATGGATGAAGAAACTGAAGTAGAAGCAGGTGAAAAAAGACATTATTTCTTACAGTGGCAGAGTATTATCAGAGCCAGGAAAAGTAGTAACTAGATTCTAGGTAGGAATTGTTTTTTTAAAAGAAGTGAAGGACGAATGGAACAAAAGCAATGATGGAGAGAGTGCTTAGCTGACTTAAAACAATTAGGAAAGAGAAGAACAGAGGCTGGGTCATTAAAATAGAGAAGTTTGCAGAGAACAAGATCTTAGAACATTTTGCAAGGGCCTTACTGTCTTTTTGGGATAGCAAGAAATTGAGTCTACAGCATCAGGAGTTTCTAGCGTACTCTGACCATGCATTTGCTAGTGATTTGCTCTGGCAAGGTACACAGGTATTTCTCTGGAAGCTTCAGGTGCTGGGAACCTTAGCTGGCCATTTACCTGATCAAGTTTAATGGCGCATGTCTCAACAGTGCCTGACGCTTCGGTGCTTTCAGAAGGTTTTAGGTCAGTCTATGGGAAACAGTGCTCTCCAAAGAGCCTGCCCAAAATTAGTATATTACTGAAGAAAAATTGTGGTATTTAAAGAGAGATGTGAGGAGAGAAAACATTCTCATCTAATTGGCACATTGAACATGACACAGAGAATAGCAGCCCTAACGCGGAAAGCCTGCATGGAAAATTTCTGCCCTGCATGATAGGTTTTCATCAGTGTTCCACAAACTTGGTTTAAATTATTTCAGGTATATTTCCTCTTCATTTACCTGGTATAGCAGTTCCAATTACTTATCACTCTTATTAGGACTTGATTTGATGATATCCTCCCTGATTACTCTATGAGGTTCAAGTCTATGGGTTATTGACAGTTCTGTGTTAATGGTGGCTTTGGTTTTTGGCAGGATGCCAGCAGAGGGGGGGAAGCAGCTGTTCCTTGAGATGGGAATAATGAAAAATGCCAGCTGATAAAATCTTTCTGACTTCTGCAGAACTGAAAAAGGCATTAGCAACTCTTGGAATTCTTCAGGTTCTTGCATCATTATGTTCCAAGAAAAATAATGTGTCAGGCTGGGATACCATTGAAGATGTAATGCAAGGGGTACTGGTGCATATGCCCGATGGTGGGGGGGAATCCAAAGTTCAGACTATTAGTAAAATACATGGATGATAAGCAGTTCCATACCAATATATGAATTTATTTTGAAGTAGGGAGGCAGCATGGGCTGTTTTTAGAACTACGGAATGGGCCAAATCCCAACTTTCTTCCTTCAAACAGCAGTTTAAACTTGTCTGGTTTTGTGATAGTTATACAAGCCTACACAGAATTTTTCCTCTATTTGTCCTTTGTTCCTTTCTCCCTGAGCTCAACTGCCCAAACTGACACTTAGTTGTGAAGCATTGCCTTTAGCATGGGTATTAAGGAGGTGATCGAACAGAGGACTTGGGAGCGGTTACCACTCGGGACTGGCGTAAAGTGCAGGAGTTGCAGATCCACAGAGATGTTTCAGGTGATAGTCTCTATACAGATGATCTGATATGGAAAAGAGAAAGCCCTAGAAGTCTTTGAACCCTTGGGCATGAACTTGTCTTTTTCAAGATTCTGTTAAAATAAAGAGTTAGTGGTAGCACACTGGTCAATGTGGCTTTGAAAGCCGTGGGGAGCTTTCGACAGCAGCTGCTGTGTGTCAGGAGTCTATAAATTGACTTCCTGCCATGGGAGGCCTCCAGCTGGTTCAGCTGGAGAGTTACTGGGGGGAAATCCTTGCCCTCTGTCTTACCAGTGGAGCAAATACCTCTAGGGCTGGGGAGGGGTTTTGAGCTGGTTTGTCAGCCAACAAGATCTTGATTAATAAAACTGGTATGAGTGGAGACCTTGGTGTTTTGTTGAGGAAGAGAAGCCAATTTCCTTTGAATAGTATGTGCATGTGTCCATCGTGTTCTTTGTTTTCAATAACACCCAGATGAGAGCACACTTTTCTCACCTCTCAGATAACATCATACAAGATTTTACCTTTTTTTTTTTTTCTTTCTTTCTTTCTTTTTCCTTCCCTTTCTTTGTCCTCCAGGCAGCTGTGTGTTATCGCCTCTGTTCAGGGTGGGTGCATGTTCTCTTTCCAGTGTTCAATTCCCTTTACAATAATCCTTATCTACCAGTTTTGGCACTGTCCTCCTCCAAGAGGATTTAATTTCCTTTAAAAATTGCACTCTCACTGAATCAATAACCTACCAGGAATCTCTGGCAAAGGACTGGATTTTGGTACAGTAGGTGTCTCAAAATTTAGTAGCCTCCATCATTGTCTTTCTTGGAACGCATTAGTTAGTTAAAGTTTAACTTCTAAGCTGCTGAATTCAAGCCTCTTGCATTTCTTTTCTGTCCCTGATGAACTGGCCTGTTTTCTAACAAATAATGATTTCAGAAATATATAAGCTGCTTCTCTGCCTTTCTCCTGTATTGCTAAAATTTTCTTCTACTCATTCAGCATATTAGATACCACTGCCCTTCATGCCAAAACTTAGCACCAGGTTTGAACTCCTTTAGGTTAAAAGCTGAACCTGAACATGCTGTTTCATACCAAGAAGAATCATTCTTTTGCATATCTGTGGTTTTCAAATACAGTCATGAATTCTGAAATGAGGAGGAAAATCCCACAATGAGATATTTTCAAAGTTTATCCTGGCCTGAATCCATCCTCGATTCCTTTGCTGTGCAGGATAACACTATGTTTGTAGTGAAATGGGAAATCCAAAAGAAAGCTGAATGTTCAGAATTCTGGAGATGTTTTGAGCCTTGTGGAAGTTGGTAAAGTGGAGGAAATGTTAACTTGATTTAGAAAAACAAAATGTAATGCCTGACTTCTCAAAAGTATTTTAGGTTTGGATTGTTTCAGCATCCTAGATTCCAGAAATTGCATTCAAATAAAGTTTAGATGTCTGTTCAATAAAGCTTTGTGACCTTGGTGACTTTTGGGGTTGTGAGGGTGAGGTAGAAATAATAGTGAAGGAAGAAAAAAAAGGAAACCAGAGTCTTAGTGATTTTAAAACATGCTTATTTTATTTGGGATGAAATTGAGCACCCCCAGCTTTAGCTGCTTGTTGGAACCTTCTCTAGAACACTGATAACTGCTTTCCCACTGTTTGAGTTCAAATCCCAGTTTCAAATACCTACAGTCATAGACTCCAGGTATGAGTCTTAACAGATTTTTGCCATGTCTGTCTCGATGTTCTGCCATGTGTTGCTATGTGGGCAATGAACACTATTGCAAAGATATCAAGCTCCAGCCTGCAAAGTAATTGTGTTTGCAAATGGGTTTTTCTTCTGCCTTTTTCTGCTTAAGGCAGTGGGCTCAAACACAATCTGCATCATTTGTGAGCACATCAGTCCATGGTGTTGTCAAAATAATACTGCTAAGGAAAAAAATCTCATGCAGCTCCAACCCCTCCTCCATTTATTTCATATCAGGGGAGGGCAGAAGATGGGGAGAGTTCAATTATAGAACTCCTGTGACATGCTTGTGGCAATATGATCTGTGAAGAGACTTCCTTGTCTGTGCATGTATATTCTGGAGGGATAATATTAAGAAAGGGCTGTGAGCCCATCAGGCACACAAGTGAAGGTTCATAAGCAAGCTTTCTTAGAAGTGCCCTGTGCCTTTCTTCTGTAGAATTGCCTGATACACACATTTGAATGGTTTGTGCACATGGAAATACAGAGTGCTCTCATACAAAGTGTATGGATATAATTTAGAAAGCACTGTTGAATTTTTGGCTTATATAGGCACATTCTGTGGCCTGACAGGATTACTCCCGTTGGAGTAATAACTAGAAGTTTTGTTTACTTAGGGCTTGTTCCTATTCCCTTTGAAGCCAATGGCATAATTCCCAGTAACATTTAGTGGTGCAGGGTCAAGTCTTTAAAATTATAGAATTTGGTGTTGGAGGCCTCAGTCAGTGCTCACTGAAGTACACAGGGATTTCCCCAGTTATTTCAGTGAACAGATTACCATTATTTCATGAAAATAATTATTTTAAAAACAACCTGCATAGAGATGGTGTTAGTGTTAAACTTCAAAAGGAAGTTAATCAAGCTTGCTTTATTCTGGCTGATACCATGCGTGTTTTTATAACACTAAAACATTTAATTCAAGTAAGTTCCCAGAAGTTTGGAACAGCCGCATCCAAAAGGAATAAACTTTTTAAATTGAAAAGGACATTTTGTGTTGCTGCCACATCTCTTGTGACTTCTGAATGTGTTTCACTTCTCCTGTTGCAAGAACAGCTATTCTCATGCTATCTCAGCTTTCATGCTTCTGGTCTCATCTGGTCTGACTCCATATCATCTCCAGGGAAAGGGAAGTGATGAAGAGAAATGTTGTAGCTGCTTTAGAAAAATACTGGTTCTTGCTAATCTCAAAGGCCAGTGCTACTCAGAACTATTGCAGGTATATTAAAAACACACACACAAAACCACACAAACAACCTATACCTCTTCCTCTTTCAATATGCTCTCTGACACCTGAGGAGTTCCCTCTAGTTCTGAAATTGCCTTCACCCCTATAATATGGATAATGGAAGATTGCCAAAGCTTGGCTATTTTTATACTTAGACTTTAGTACTTTAGGCTTGCTTAGCTATATCTTTAAAGGGATAAAATAAAAATATAGCAGACTGAGGAGAAGCACAGAAAGTGACTAAAGGGCATTTGTTGGCATTTTCTCTATCTTTGATTCAACAAATCTATTGACCTAGAGGGCACGCAGGAGAGCCCATCTGTTTTCCCATGGTTCTAAAATGAAAATAGAAAAGGTCATGAAATTTATTGTGTGTATTAATATTCTATTTGGATACTGCTAATCTACTGGGTTGCTGTAACTGAAGAACAGAAAACAGTTTTCCCATCTTGTTTTCTTCTGTTTGGATCTGCCACAGTCCTTGGCTGAATGCTATTTGGCCTTCTTTCTTAATGTACAAGTAATCTCATCTGTGTGAGCTTCCTTGGGTCTGTACATCTACAGCACTGTACATCTACAATCACCTGGCATATCTGCCAGTCTTTTTGCAGGAGTGAGGCCTGATGACCTATTTGTCCTTCCCCTTTCAGAGGCAGCATTAGCATTTCAGGCCTTCCAATACCTTAAATGCATATCCTTGAGTCCAAGTTTTCAGTGTACACTTTGTGTAGGGTGGCACCAGATTCCACTTTAGACAATATAACAAATACTGAGCTTTGGAAGCTAATAAATACAATAATTATTTCCCTTTCTTCCATTACTACTTTGAAGAGTCCTCAAGGCCTAGGATTGTAGGATACCCACCTTCTAGGTATGCAGCATATTGAAGAAAATACAGCAATACAGAGCTGCTATGGTTTTAGCTGTTGTCAGAGAAAATGGGTATTCTGGCTATTTGTCTTACACTAACTCTGCACCAATTCAACAAGATACAGTTGAACTAGAATATGTCCTTTTTAAGATCATGCTAGTTGTATTCTAGCTCAGTTGCCTTTTGGCCATGGTGAACCACTTGGTGTTCAAAGAGACACCCAAGGAGTTGTAGGTAGTCCGAATGCTTAACTGTGGAAAGGTGGGAATGAGGTAGGGTGGTTGAGATCAGTATTGCTGGGTTATTCTGGCACAGAACCATGCATCCAACCCACCATCATCCCACAGTGGGATGATGGATCTCCTAGGAAATCCGCAAACCACTCTTGGAACTTTTCATCCTTTTATCTCTGAGGTAGTGCTATCTGTGTGTGGCTTTCAGCCATGGGGTTCACAGTGTTAGGAAGACTGTTTGCTTTTGGACTCTGCCAACTAAAAGACTTAATTTCATTTTCATGTGCGTTTTTGATCATAAATATGAAAGTGTGTTAATAGCACAAATATATATATATCTGTAATGTGTGTTAGTTTTTAAGTCTGTAGCAGGTTCTTAAATAAGGAGAGCAAACAGAATGTAGAGATTATTGCAAGAGTGACTACCAAAAGATGCAGGGTGTGTATTTATGAAAGGAAGCTCTTTGTCCAGATGTCCACCTGCACTCCTTAGGGAATATGTTTCTGATTGCTCTCTGAAATTTATATAGCTTCAAATTAAATATATGACACAAAACCCCCAGGGCCAGGAAAATTAGTAAAGGCACTTAAACTGTACAAAAGCATCACTTAACTGCTCTAGTTGAATTATGTTATAAATGGGCTATTGCTGAAGCCTCAGGGGAGCATCTGTTTGAAAACTTCAATGTGAGAGAAAGCTGCTTTTCTTGGGTTTGTTTTAAAAATTATTTTCATATTTGCACCAAAGGAGAAAGGAAACAAAAGAGACTCAAGTCACAACATTAGTCATGGAAATCTGCTCCAGTTACTCAGTGATATCTTTATCTGCACAAATGATGAACGTTGAATTGTGGAATAATACTGAAAAATTCTTAGTGTTCATTAAAACTGATGTTGCAGATTTCCTTTGGTTTTGTTTGCCTGCGTTTTTTTTGCCTCCCTATACATGTAAAATGTGCTTAGGGAATGTAAGTACTGATTCTGTATGGCTTTACACTATCACTTTGCACACAGATGAATAGCTGGAAAGGGAAAGAAATAGCAAATCAAGCTCAACTGAAGACATAAGGTGTTGCCTATTTTTCAGGCAACAAGGCCAGCCTAATGCAATCAGACAAAAAAGACAAAACAAATTAAACACAGGTTGTAACCTAGTATTTCAACATTAATGGGTCTCTGCTATTGATGTTTGCCACCAGTCAGATATACGGGCAGGAACAAATCAGAGAAATATTTTACCTCACTTTGACCTAGGACTGCCTAAAGACATTGCGTGCAGAAGACGACGTTGAGTTGTTAACTCAGGGTAATTTGCAGAAAATTATTTCTTGATTGCAAATACCAATGGTTATTTGACAACTTCATGAAATTTTCCAATTTTTCTCTAGAAATACTGTGCCTGTCATACAGCAAAATACAAGTGTTATCTGTAATCATTTAGAAGCTTTAAAAATACAGATAGAACATAGTAAGATTATTTCATGTATGGATCCTCTCTTTATATAATTGCAAAAGCTGGAAAAAGTTATCAAGACATATAAAGAACAGATGTAGAAGTCATGGGGAGAAAACACATTCATTTTTGACTTTAATCTTATATTTAATCTCTATGTGGCAGTGTTCAGTTCAGGGATTGCTGGCACTGAGATTGAGTTTTAGGACAGACCAGAACTGATGTGGGAAAGAAGAGTTTCCTCTTGGTGCAAATTTTTTCACGCAACAGGAGTGAAAAAACAGGAAGGATTGAAGATTGAAATACTCTCTAAGGAATAACTTAAATACAGATAAGCTCCTTCTCAGGGATTGCTGTCTTGTTCACACTACTGTGATGTCTCTCTCTAGCGAAATGAATACTGACTCTTCTTTTCCAAAGTGGCATGGCTTCAACAGCTCTTCACAGGTGCTTGAGGACACTGTGCATCTGTAGGTATGTGCTGAAGGTGCCCGGGCAGGTGGTAGGTTGGGACCTGACCCTCCATCTTTCGTCTTCAAACTAAGCTGTATACTGAACTCTGTCTTGGATGATGACTGTACCACTTCCCATTGTGTGGCTGAAAGAAAGAGTTGTGGTCCCCATTTTTTCAAACCAGTTTCCATAAGAGTGTCTCTAATCAGCATCATAACTTGCTTATTACATGCAGCTCCTCAGGAGACAGGTGAAGAACTTCTACCAGGAGCATGAGTAGGCCTAATAATGAGCTAGGCCCCAAGCAGAGAAGTCCTGTTAGCATCTGCAGAATGTGTGTTCTGGGCATGCAAAAAAGTGGAACTTTATGCATCCAGAGACCTTTAGTGACAAAATGAGTGTGAATTTCTTTAGGGAAGCTTGGATCCTACTCTTTCACTTGGGAACTTGAAATACCACCTAACACACAGAAGTCCGTCCAGAGGTCTTGACCCTTCATTTTTGAATGGGAATGGAGTAAGAATAATAAATCAACTTGCCTAGACAAGGCAGGGAGAACGTAGGAGATGGTGGTTGAGAACACCAACCAGGTTCTGCAGCTCCCAGGGGAGTCTGTGGGAAGCAAAGCTTCCCAGCTTCTGAAAATGCTTTCTAAATAATGTAAAGGCAATAAAGTACTAAATAAATAATGTACTGCTGTGGTAACTGTCAAAGGCAGCAGATCCATAAAGGCTGGAGATGAGACATAGTTTTGCTTTAGTATTAAGAATCAAAGAAAAGGCTACTAACCCCAGGCCTGATTTGAGAATGGGAAAAATGTATAAGCACCTAATTAAGAGGTGTTGGTTAGAGGCATAAATGAGCAGCAGTATACTTCAAAAGACAAGGAGGTGTCAGAAGGACACTTAGGCCAGCTCTTTTCAGGAAAACACAGAGACCAGAGGACAAATGAACTAAAGGTTAGGGTGGAAATTGAAGAAATACTGAGACACTGAAGGGAGCAACAGGAGAGAGCTCACCTAAGAATATAATTCTTCAGAAATAAACAATAAAGGAAGAGACATATCCAAACTCCTTGAACTCTGCAGTAGTCAGAATTCCAAATAATTTATTTTTGTGTCTTTCTGTTCTGTAAGGAAAACAGAGAGGTTTTTCTATAAACTAAAGCAATGCACTTGATTCCTTAGACCCAGTCTATTGACTTGGTCAGAGTGATCTCTGGGTTGCCTTGAGCCATGGGAAAAGCTGATCACTTTAAAATGTAGAGGTTACAATTTTCTGATCAAATTAACTTGTGGAGTTGAGTCTTCACCCATTTATGAGAATTTTTATTTTACTCAGTTAA
Organism: Streptopelia decaocto; assembly: GCF_964273445.1. Lineage (NCBI taxonomy): Eukaryota > Metazoa > Chordata > Aves > Columbiformes > Columbidae > Streptopelia > Streptopelia decaocto. The sequence continues at coordinate 17,576,005 of NC_138660.1, forward strand.
CACAGAGATTGAACTTAATGTCTTTTTTAAGGGAACTTAATATGAAGTCTCAGTCTGTTTTTTAATTTATTATTTCTGTAAGTCTCTTTTAGCCATCAGCCATTGCTGTGTTTTCATAGATCTGCAAGTGATATAAATACTATGACCTATTGTCATTTTGCAGCTAAAAATCCTTTTAGAAACAAAAGGAGGTAATGTATTGGGCTAGGATTTAAATTTGTTCTTAGTGTTGTGCAAGAAGCAGCACCTAATTTATATAGAAGGATTACTGTTTCTCTTGAAGAACTTTATTAAGAAAGGTTTTCTCTGTTGTAATTGTCCTAAGTCTTCCTGATACTTTCTGATTTAGTCAGATATTGGCTGGCTATTCTAAATCAAAAATTAGTAATCTAACTTTGATTAAATTCTGCTGGCTGATTCTGCGAAGCATACATGCAGTAGCAGCTTTCCTCACCACTGGCCACTCTTAATTCCCTGGGACCCCTCACAATGTGGTGCTATTAACATAAGCAGTACAGCAAATAAAGCAAACAATTCAAAGTTGTTTGTTATGGAGGGGAGGATGGAGAGGAGGTAACTTTATATTTTTCCTAGCCCAATAGAAGTTATGTTGAACTATATTTTCCCTATAGGATATTAAAAACAACAGCAGCAACCAACCAAAAAAACCCACCACCACCAAAAAGTAAAAAGGTATATTCCATTAAACACTCCTAAAACAAATTTTCCTTTCCAGATTTTATGTCATTCTGAAGAGAAACAAAACGAAACAAACCCTCAAACCAACAGACAAAAACCAACCAAACAACAAAAAACAGCCCAAAAGCCCCTCCAAACGAAATAAACAAATCCAAAAAACCCACAAAACTACATGCCCACAAACTGTGTTGCTTCATTTGATGTCTGGCAATCCTAAAGTTTATTTGGTGGATACTAAGTTTCCTACTTCTCTCCTTTATTTTAATGAAAATGTAGGAGTAGTTCTATTTATACAGCCCTAAAATTACATTCAGTCCTTTGAAGGCAACCGCGAGGCTGATGTGGCCCCCAGTGAAAATGAGTTTGACACCACTGAAGAAGTTGGTATGGATAGTAAAATCTCCACTATTTTCTCTTCTTGCTGCTACTAACTGGGAATCCAAGGTTAAGAATTCAGAAGCAACTGAAGACTCTGAATCTTGTCGTTACTTAGACTTGTATCTATTTTCTAGAAATTATATATGTGTCCTCTGTGTGTGTGTGTGTATATATTTTCTAATAAAAAAATACAGATGCAGGCACTTTACCATGGAATGAAAATCTATAAACTGGAGTTTCTGCATTTTGAAAGATAACTGTAATTTGCATCTTTCAAGTTTTCCTGAATAATAAGATTTGTGTATGATGCATGTGAACCTTATGGACTCTGTAAAGAAACTAACTAACTCTTAACCAATGCAAATTGATTACAAGTCTATTGTTGTATTTGTGTTATAATTAATACTACGTATTACTTTTTCCACACTATTAGCAAATATGTGGCAGGAAAATGGAAAACATTTTTATTCAAGAAAGAAAACTGTCCCATGTATGAAAACAGCCTGCTGCAGAGTTTCTCCAGATGTGTCTAGACACTGCACAAGTCAAGTGAATAGGCATCAGGATGCTTAGTCATTTCTCATTTGGATACAATTTATATTTATAAACAGTAACTTGATTATAAAGGTCTGCTGGAAAAAAGGAACTTAGTCTTCCTTTTTGATTTCTGTGTCTAAGGCTGAAGGACATGCCTGGAGAGTATAAATTTTGTCATTTAACATTGTTGTGTTTGTTTTTCTTTTTTTCCTAAGCATTTTTTTCCCTATTAAAATGAGTTTTAATAACTGTGGTAGTTCACAAGACCGCAGTAGTATGTTGTTCTTGCTATTGGAGGAAGTAGAAAAACGAATCAGACCTCAGGTTTTGGCTCCCTTTTGTACACCACTGGTGCAAATCAGTCGCAGACAGGATTGAGAAACCTCTATGGTGACATTGTTTCAGAGGTTTCTTATGTGAGCAGAATTAAGAAATTTAATTGGTTACGCAACCTATTACTGAAGCACTTCACATTGAGTGGCACTAAGTAATTACACTGTAATTGCTGCACAAGTGTTGTAATTTTTCATGCAGCTATGTTACATGATAACACGATAACGCTGATGCTAATACTAATGTTGGGTTAGGCAGCTAAAGAGGGGATTACAATAGAGAAGTGCTAATAGTATGTTGTTAGGAAACAGGATGCCAAGAAGCCATTAGAAATAAGAGTAAGAGAAGAAAATGAAAACTACAGTGGGAAAACGGAAAAGATTTAAGGCAGACTACAGGCAGAGAGTGTTGTGCTGTTTTTAGTGTCTTTAAATCCTTGTTAAAGGATATAGACTGAGAGGTCAAAAAATCATGATGATGTGAAAAGAAGTGGGAAGTGATGGGCTTGAGAGCAGTCACCTCATTTAATGGCTGCAAGGTGTCTTCACATAATGTATCTGTTAGGTTTGTGGACTCTTTCTTTGGCATACTCCCACAGATATTTTTCTGAAAAGAGTAAATTGATATTCCTAAAAATACCAGAGGGTCTCTGGAGTAACATGAAAAAAAGGAAAGGGCTCCAGATGGTGGTGGCAGGGATGAGATAGCAGGCTCCATTGTAGTTTTGTAGCACCTGAAGTGAAGAAGGTCAAAAAGTCATGTAGTTCTGCATGGACGATAGTCCTCTGTACCCAGAGCACTGTGACCTCCCCTTGGTAATCAACTGGCTTCCTTAAAAATGTTATACGTATAAATGCCAGCACGTAGAGATTGGGATTTTCACAAGTACATACAGAATGTGATAAGTTTCCTGCCACACAATCATCACAGTGCCATACACACAGAAGTGTCAGCAAGCTTGTTTTATTTTGCACCCGTATGTGGCAATGGGAGCAGCAGAAGGATCTCAAGTGGAAGAGGACAGGCAGTGTGCTGAGTGCTGTGCAGGCAGCGGGGGCTGCTCCCTGCAGAGCCCCCAGTCCAAGCCAGAAAGGTCTGGGGCAGATAAGGACATGGAAAGGCTTGAGGGACTGTGTAATGAACAGGAATCCCCTTGGAGACCAGTGCTTATGCACACAGGTATTTATGGCCAGAGGTGTTGTAGGGAAGGCTTGGTGGATCATACAGCTTGCCGTCTAGCGCTTCTCTTGTTTGCTGTTGACTAAACTGCTACTGCTTTTGCATGTCTCCCTTCCTTTCAGGATACAATGTATTTCTATATGAAATATGTAGGCCTCTGTAATTAACTGGCCCGCTGATCGTCTTTGCTGACAACATTGTTACACTCACCACTTGCCTGCATTTGAGGACTGAAGATGAGGATTTTAATCTTAGCCACACATGCGTATGCAAGGGATCTTCATACATGCTAGTATATGGACAATGTACTGTCTGGTAGGTTAAACTTTAAGAAATCTAACAGTAAATAGTGTCAGCATCACACACGTACATATCAGCTTCTTAGTCCAAATGGCCCATGTAGGCATGTGTAGGCTTCTATTTCATTAACGGGCAGAAAAACCTAAAAGGAACAAGATATTTCAAAAATCAAACTGACCATTTAAGAAGCTTTTTCCGCACAAATTATGATGTGCAGGTGGAAGGCCAGGGAATTTAAGTAAATTTTGGACTAACTATTACACTGTCAGTACTAGGTGTTTCAAATCCAGAGGCATGAATAGCTTTCTTAAGAACAAGCAAACCAAAAGTCTCTGATTAGAAAATAATTTTTTCAAGCACAACAGTGTACTCAACTTTCAGTTATTTTCCCTACTGGAACGAGGAAAATAACATCTGGTCCCCATTTGTTTTGTCTGAAAAACATCAGGAATATTAAACCTGCTCTTTGCTAGTGAGGCGTTAGGTCTTGTAACATGCCTGATGTGATTTCTTATGTCTCAGCTAAATCTTTAATGAGTGTGTTTTCTATCTGAAATACTAATTAATTGTTTCAAGTTAGTCAGATGTTAATGAAAGCATATTGGATTTCTTCTCAGCTGTTTCGTGGTCATGCCTCTGGGGTTTTCACCATTCCACTAATTCTTACAAAGTCCAATAGGTCTTACAATACCTGACATTTGAGCACAACCTCTGTATCTCCAGGAAACACTCAGGTATTTGCCAAACATAAAGAGGCAATGGACAAACCTAGTGATTTTTCTTTTGAACCTGACCTGTGGGTTTGTTTGGTTTGGTTTTTGTTTTGTTTTTATGGGTGTGTATCATGTTAAGTTGTTGTTGTGGGTTTTTTTGGTTTTGTTTGTTCTCTCCTGGTGATTAGTGTGTCTGCATCTTTATGTATTGTGCGTCCAGGATACACTTTAACTGTGTCACAGCGTCATCTCATCCCTGGCGGTACTCAGACTGATCAGAGGTTGGTACTGGCAGTTTGGGACTTGTTCAAAAACCATTGGTGATTTCACGTAGTATCTGTTTCCTCTCTTTCTTGAATTTGTCTTTTTTCTTCTGCATCTTTTTGGTAGACCTGATGGCAACAGTGATATTTAAGATTGCTTAACACTCTTCATCTAAATTCTCCCTTACAAGTGGCTTATTACGTTATCTGTTAGGGTAAAAAAAAAAATCATGTTGAGTGTTTGCTATAGGCTGAATTTCTTGGAACAAGGAAAGGTTGTCTTAAGCCATTGAGTCTGACTTTCCACAAAACCATTCAGGAAAGTACGTCCTATGATTCTTCATCCCAGGGTGTGGGGAGGTTAGGGAACCTTCTGGGAAGTTGTTCTTAAAACCCTGATTCTCTGATGGGACTTTCTGAATTCCACCATAAATGTATTCTTGACGAGTTAATAATGGGGGCGGGGGGTGGTGGGGGGTGGGGGTGGTGGTCGGTGTCCCCTTTTCTGTAATGTATTTCAGCCAAAATCCTTTCCTAATATTTATTCATTCAAGTTAGAGGAATTTGGCCTCTTTATTTTCTACTGAAATGCTTTTATGTGTTCAGGAGAACTTCAGAACTGGCAGAGGTGGTTTGGACATCAGGGATAGCTTTTACTATTCCTTCAAGAACATTGACCTATTATAGTATGGATTTGATCAAAGTTAACATCAACATATTTTGGTTCAGAATTGCTCAGTACAAGCAGGTGACTTCACCTAAGGTTGAGTGCTGCCCCAAGCATCACCCCAGGGCATCCAGGTGCTGTGCTCGTTCTCCTTGTGATCACCTCTCCTCACTGTGTAGATGTAGGACAGCGTATCCCATAGGAAACTTTGATTCTGGTACAGAGAGGATAAAAAGAGAGCAGAACTGGTGGGATGAGGGTGAGGAGACCAGAATTAAGGGTTGTGCAAGGTAGGAGGAAGCTGAGGCTGGATGACAAGGCAAGTTCACTTCTGACAAGATGAGGTGGAGACTGCAAGCAGGAACCAGTGATTGTTGGGGGATAAGCTGGAAGAAAATGACACAGTTAGGAAGACTGTGGATGAGGGATAAATGAGAACAACTAAGGAGTTAGAGACCTGGGGTGGAAGTTGTTCAGCTGAAAGCAGTGGAGTGAGACAAGCGCTTGGATAGATGGAGTGACACCTGGGTCAGGAGGAAGGCAGAAATGATGACAAGATACTGAGAGCAATCATAGGAAAGTCATGTCTTGCAAGGGTGATATCTAGTGTTCCTGAGACTTAAATTTGTTATTTTTGTCATAAAAATGTGGAGATTCCTTGTCAAAGCACTTGTGATAGCTTTCCTCCAATAGCCGGCCAGTATAGATGGCCAACGTACCAATGCTCTCAGCTGTGCTTTCACTGCACTTGGTTCAGTTTAGCGCTTGTGTGGTTCAGCCCTCCTGCCTTTGAAACTGCGTGATAGCTTCTGTTGTTGTTTATTTAATTTAATAAACTTGTTTCCTGGGCAGTCTTATTTCAGGCATTTTCTACCATTTGGTCAATTGATTTTGCAGATATAACATGTTTAACATCATCTGTCCTTTTTTTCTGTAGCAATCACTGCTGACATTAGTTTACTACTAGGACGTGTTTTTCCTGAAATAGCATCTTGCACTGTCAGTGTTTGCCAGGACTGCTGCACAACAAAAAGGCAGCTCATGCCTCTGAGAGTTTAGAACAAGTTTAAATTAGTTGTTGAAAATGAGCCTGAGCTGACTCCATTTGCACGAAGGTGGAAGGAGAGGGGAAGCGCAGCACTGGTGGCAGTGTTCCTGTTCCAGGGCAGGGGGGGCTGCATCTCGGCAGCAAAGGGCTCTCTAACTACAGGCCCTGCTGAGATTCCTGGGTTAGGCATAATCCCAACTGCATTGGATTGGACCTGTGCTGTTAAGTCTTCCTGACATGACAGATTGTGTTATGTCATGTGAGTTCACTGGTGGGAGTCTATACAATATCAGACAGCTCGGTACTACGCTCTATTTCTATGTATTAGCATACTTTTAAGTATGCAGCCCAAATTCTGCTTTTAAAGTCAGCTCAACTCTGAGGAAGTTAACTGAATAAATAAGGGTAACATTTGTTGTAACTGTCTTAGAATTTGGCTTCATATTGCTTAATCTGTTTTTCTCCAATGTACTTATTATTTTAGAAAACACTTCAAGTATGTCAGCTAGCCCAAAAGCTACAGCTGCAGTGTGATCATAAATACAAGCTAATGAACAGAATTTCACTATCTGTAGTGCATTTCTTTATTCTGATAGAACATAAACACATATTAAATAGGGCATAGGATCTAATTTTGTACACTAAGTGTTCCAATTTAGTGGCTTCCTGAGGAAATAATAAAAATGCTCCAAGTCAACAGGGAACTTCTCTGCTCTTAGAAACACCTTAGAAAACACTAATCTGAGCAGCAGAATACCGGGGAAAAAAATAAGCTGTAGAAGTGAATAAGTAGCAGCATAACATCCTTTAGGGAAAGTGGGTTGAGTAGTCAACGATGAAAGAGTGTTAATGTTCTTTGTGAAGCTGCCCTGCATGGCAGTATGGAATGATCATGCCTTGCATCTCCTAACAGGACAGTTCTGAAAATGAAAGCACCTCTAAGACATTTCTGAAAGTCACTTGTCAAAAACCAGAAAGTAAATAAATGTAGTTGCCAACAGCCAGGCTTAGTGGCCTTTAATGTTTCAGTTCTTAGAATAGTTAGATTTATAGTAATTGTTTTGGTCTTGACTAATATTATTATGAAGATTCAAAAATACTTGCATAACAGCATTTCAACAGATAATTCTTTCAGCAATAAAATAACAGATATATTACATTACAGTGAAATGATTAAATCTGTCAAAGTTGCTGAATAATATATTTAGCAAATATCTGATTGTGACCCAAATTTTGAGTTTGAAGTTTTATATTGTGTTTGTGTTATTTCTGCTGCTGCAGATATATGCCTTGATAATATCTTGACAATCCAAGGCTTAAACTGTAAATTTTCAGGGACTAGAGCCACTCTTCAGTGTGTAAAATGCTAAGCAGCAAAAATACTTCCTACACTCTATTCCTGTACTTTCTGTGGGGTCGTCAAAAGAAGAACTGCTTAAAAGCTGGTGCCAACTCTTGGGAAAGCCAGTGTGAAAGTTTTGCTATCCCCTCTTAACCAAAACCTCCTCTGATACGCCACTGATGTTGTTTGAGGCCCCTGGTGAGCTGCGACTGAGCCCAAAGCTGTTCTGACTGCAGCTCTGGGATAGACTTGTTGATTTGTGATAAATAATCCTCTGAGGCTTTTGTGGTGTGGACAGCTATGTGCATTTCTCAGAATTATAGAAAATTTGCTCTTGTTTCCTATGGGACACATAAGGCTCAGTCGCAGCTGAACTTCTGACATGCTGCCCTAAGCTTCCTGGGCTGGGCTGAGGCTGCCAGGACCCCTGGCAGGAGGAGCCTGTGGACCCGGTGGGGCAGGGGCTGCATTCTGGCTGCGTTCTGACTGCACTCTGCTTCTCCTTGTTCAAGGCAAGTCAGCACAGAGTGGGCCAAACAGCCTCCCAGCTTGCTTCTGCCTCTCTGGAGCCTGACATGTCCCTCCTAAACCCCATAACTAATACCCTGCAATGCATCTGAATCAGTTGAAAAGTCAAAGTTGGAAGGCTTCCAAAGATCAACGGAAACATGCTATTTCTGCTTCCCCTTCTTTTCTCCCCAAAGACTTTTCAGGTGTTATTTGAGGCAGAGGAGCTCATGAGCCCATTGTCTCATTGCCTGCTTTTTGCCTCGTACAGGTTTTCTCCCTTTTACAACTTCCCAGTGCAAGCAGAATCTCTGTGGTTTCCCCTCCTGAAAATGAGGGGGGAAAAAATTTTGAAAGGGCTTGGATAGCAAACAGAAATGTTAGCTAGTGATGGGTGGTTCTTGCATTTGATAGGGCATAATCCTATGAACTGCTCAGCACCATTGATCTGTTGATAAAAGCCAGCAGGCTCTCCAGGTTCTTCAGCAGTATTGAAAGATGTGAGGCCAAAAATGTGTAACTATTCCAGGAATGGATGTTGCCAGCAGGTGAAGCACAGCGCACAGAGATGTCACTGTCACATCACCCTCAGTATGATGCTCACAGAGAGGATGCTGCCCCTTGCCTGGCCTCTGTCTTCATCTTAGTCTACGTGATGCAATTACCCAGAAAACAAAAAGCAGACCTGAGTTCATTGCTAAAGAAAGACTAAAAGGAGAACCACTCAAAACAGCTCATAGGAAAAGAAGCCACGGCTGCTGCGTTCGTTATCCATATCTCTGGTCTTAACGAAATCCAGGCTGTTGGTGCATACCAAAAAGAATTTGAGTCTCATTCATCACTTCCTATTTGTCTTAAAGCGAATGTTGTAGATGGGATCCGATTACCATGGCACAAAACTCTTTTGTGTTATTTTGTGGTGACACAATTTTGCACTAAGATTGTATGGATCCTGTTTTCCCAAGAGCTGCCTGTGGCAGCTGGGATTTCAAAAGCTTTAGGATACTTTCCAGCACAAATGGCATGTTTCTCAGTAGCCCTGCAGCTCCCACGATCCAGGGAGCATTGGGAGACAGAGGCAGCTGTAGAAAAGCCTCTCACAGCCCTGGTAGTGGGGAGAGGTGGCAGAGCCCGTTTCTCACTGGTGTGTGCTCTTTTTATTAAAGCAGGTCAAAGAACTGGTAGTAGAGTGTTTAGCAGCTAGTTTTCGCTATTTTTCTGTGAGTAACTTTGGTACAATTTTGTAAGTGTTTACAGGTCAATTTGGGGAAATAAGTTTCCAAATTGATACTTACATTGGCTGCATGCTTCATTCACTGTTCATTATGTGTAGCGTGTGGTTGGTCACAGAAATCCCAGGCTGTTATTTGCTTGATAAACAAAATCGTTTTACAAGAAGAATAATAAACACTATGAAGCAAACAATGAATAACCATAAATGCTCTTATTTATGCATGAATTATCTTTCCAGCATTCTAATATGGTTATTTGTATGAAGAAGAGTCATTCCTATAATATTGTGAACCAAAACTTTTGAACAGATATTTGTGTGTTGAATATTATGAGAATACTTAAACATCTGGCATTTGACTGAATAGTTGCACATGCTTGCTCTTACTGTTTCATCAGAGAGAGCTCTGAGGGTGATTTTTCAAAGGCATAAGGGCATTGAAACCAGAAGAACTAGCTGAGACTCAGAAGTTTTATGATGGGGAGGGATGCTGGAGGAGACATGAATTCCAGTATGTTTTTTGTACTGAATTGGAACAAAAAGTGACATTTCAAAATTTTCCACTCAAAGGAAAATGGGGAAATTTTCAGTTCAGGAATAGTAAAAAAAAAAGTGTTTTGAGTTTTTCTAAATGAAACAATCAGCAGCTGTCATGACTCTTGACTTCTGGCTCTGCTGTGGCTGCCTGGGGCACTCTGGGAAGCTCCCGTCCTGTTGGAAGCAGCTTGGGAAGCTCCCTGAAGTTCAGAGGGTTGCTCAGGTTGGAGCCTTGATGGCTGTCAGGCTCCAAAATCTGTGGCAGGAATTTGGGAAGCCCTGAGTATGGCAGCTGTGATTTGAAGGCTTCAAAGCACTATCCTGCTGGTTTGTTCTGTCGGTCATCGTGGCAAGGTGGTTGTCCGATGCAGAATGTGGGAAGGTGGGTTTGCAGCAGCGTATCAGGCAAGGTGGAAGGAAACCACTCGTGTTTCCAACAGGAATCTGCCTGTCTTGGGAAGATGTCACACCATTTCTGTGAGATATTGATACATCAGTATTCTGCAGAAAGCTGTTTCAGCAAGACATTCACAAGCAACTGTTAGAAAAGCAGTGAGGTTTGGATACCAAATTGTTATGATGGTTTGGAAAATTTCACTTGAAGTTAAAAATGAGTACATTAACAATCATTTTGGGTAAACACAGACCTCCCTACCCTGCTCTATCACCTGTCAGGGAAGTGGAGCAATTTGGTTTGATTCAGTTTGCATTTTTGCTTTGCAGCTTATCTATCCTGACTTTTGTACTTTATATACCCTTAAACTTTAAGATATTATAGCTTTTGCCTGTGAAAACATTTGGAAAATGATTTTCAAAAAGCTGTACCAATTTGCACCAACTGAGAGTCAGCTCACTCATTAGGGGATAATTACAGCCCTGTGAAGTGTTAGCAGTATTAGGGGGCAGTTAGGAGATGCATAATAGGCAAAATTTAGATAATCTGTCATCTATTTTTTTTTTAATGCATAGGGAAAATTATTTGATGCCATTGTGTACCATGGGAAATCAACTTCTCCATTGGGCAATGGTATACAAAGTAGAAAACCAGGCCCTTTTATTTGAAGAGAAAAAAAGTATAAATTACAGAAAAATGGGGAGGGCAGGTGAGGGTTAAGCTGAAGAATGTGCCTCTGCGGTTCAGTAGAAAAAGGAGTCCAGAAAGAACTATACATGTAGGCAAAGCAACTACTGATATTTATTTGTTTCTTTCAAGCATTTTACCTTGAAAATTGGAGCTATTTTTCATCTTTCTTTTCTCATAACATAAGCCAAACATTCAGAAGAGAAGGAGAGTTGGTGGACTTGTTTTAATAATGAACATATGCCTGCATGTGTGTGATTTCTTTTTTATGCTTTATAATTGGCATAAACTCCTCATGTGACAAGTCTTCAACTTTAACTACTGAACTTGTGCCGACATCAAAAGTCATTGTGGAATTTCAGACCTTTGATGTTTGGTTTAACAGAAGAGCTGATGGCTTCTAAGGAGTAGCTACCAGGAACAAACAGATTGTCTAGGTCTCGTCACACGTAACTTATTTTCTGCTCATTTCTGACATTTTTCAAAGTTGCACAAATGTCTTCATGGTGCATAGTTGTATGTACTTTTGCTGTTTCTCAGGCTCACAATGAGAATTTGGCCTAGGAAAAATCTTCATAGAGGTAGAAGAACTAAATTAGAATATTAAAACTAGCTAAAAAATCCCAAGATTTGACAATACTTTGTAGTGACTATGAAGTCTTTTTTTTTAGTCTTGCATGATGTGTTTTCCCTAAATTGTATCTTTCAGACCCTGTAAGTGCTTATGGATGTGTATTCAGTTGCTTTTCCTAATATTAACCTATTATAGCTACAGAAAAGAGTTTAAAACCAAGCAAACTAAATCCTTTCCCTCTTCCCCCCTTCCCCCCAGCAAACAAAACCACAAAACCAACAAACCAACCACAAAAGTACCCCACAAACAAAACCACCACCACTACCACCACAAAAAAATAAACAACAAATAAACCATATTTACTGTTTGAAGTCATGCACCTGTGCACCCGGGTTTGGTCTCACTTATTTCTCCTGTTTTATCTCAGTAATCCAGACTGCTATTTTGGTGCAAGCCCAAGCCCAGCATCCAAGAGGAAAGTTTGTGCCTCCAATAAACATAGCACTAGCTACAGGGTGGCTCTGTGCTGTGCATGAACTACTCTAGAAGCATCACAGGTAGGGAAGATGAGCCCGGCAATGGAGGTGAAATTGCAAAAAGGAGGAAAAAATATGATGGGTAAAGAATGAGCATGAAAGATAAAGAATGAAAGAGGAAAAAAAAGAATGGCAAAGAAGACAAGGAAACAGATGTACAGAACTGTGCTTTTATCCTTGCTCTGGCTGCTGTTTGAGTTGCTCTGGAAAATAGTGATATATTGGGTGGATCCAGCTGCTTTTGTGTAGCAGAGTTTGCAAGCAGGAATTTTGCCAGGTTCTGATGACATTTTTCAGTAACAAAAAGCCATAAAAAAACTAAACAAAAGAATAAAAGAGAGTTTGCTGTTAGTCTAGAATATGCTTCCTATGATGATTTCCCTCCGTGCCATGGCTCTTGAGAGGATTTGCCAGGGATGGCCAGCTTAGCTTTGCACATGATACCCCAGTGGGACCTTAAACCCATCTGGGTGTGAGTCCTCGAGCCACCCCCGGCCAGGCTGTGGGACAGGAAGGACACATTCTACCCTGGGTGCTGCTCTGCTCTGTGCCTGCACGCTGCTCACCCAGGCCAGGCACTTTCTCTGCTCATGAATGCAGGCATGTCTGCTGGGTTCCTTTCCCCTTACCTTTGTACAGGCATGGATTGTTTCTGTCAAATAGAGTGCTAAGCACCTTAGGAGATTTCTGTGCTTGTGCGTATTTAAGTAAGAGGATTAAAAACAATAGTTCAGTGTCTGGGACACTCCCAGAACAGTGTCCTTATTTAGCTTCTTGCTGAGGTGTGAATACTTTTTGGATGATGGAAAGTCATTTTCATCCGTGTTTCTAAGAGGTTTTCAGGCTGAGACATGTTTGTCTGGACTTTTCTGAGTATGGAATATGAGGACGTGTTCCTACACCTTAGTATGAGCTATACAGATCATGTACTGGTTTATTTCTTTAGCAAGTAGCCGTCACTGGATAATATCTTGAAGGCTTTATTCTCTAGGGAGCATCTGCAATCTGCTTGATTCTCCTGACTGTTAGTATTTGCGTTTGGCTTTAACAGATCTGTAAGTGCGTGAACTGTCCTGTGTCTTTAGCTACAACCACTGATCATCATCCTATCTGCAGAGACAACTGAACAGCAACTAACTGAGCTGACGGAAGTTTTCTGCTAGATAAAGTCCTGACTTTCACAGACATTATGGTAATAGTGTCTGTATCAGCAGTATGATGGTATGAAGATATTCCCCCCCACAGCCTGCCTAAGTCATTTAATGAAGAATTCATAAATGCATATGTGTTGCCCTTCTTGGGAGACACAGAAATATGTGAACAGTGTTCACTTCATCAACTTCAGATAGAATGGTTTATTCTTTGCTTATCACAGCTCATCCCCCTGAGTATCATAGACCTATGAAGCCTACCATCTGAATCCAAGTTATTCTCTAGAACAACAGGCAGTATTTTCAATTGACTGTGCAATAAGCTCAGCAATACAGATGTTTCAGACAGAATGTAGCTCCCTAAGGGAAAAACTCTACAGAAGGACTTAAGAAGGTCTATAACCACCGTGCAGGGGTTAGGAGCAACAGCAAGTAGGGTTTTACAGAGTTCAAAGTCCCACCCTAGAATATATGGCACATCGGGGCTAACAACACCTGAAGGAATGATGTGTGCTCAGCTGTAATAACCAGGTATTCATTGACAGTTGAATCAACTGGCATTAGCCTTTCAGGTGAGCAAACCTTGAACAAAGCTTTGAGCAAAGTTTTTAGGTCCATAGCAAGACGCCTTGGCTCTCTGTCACCTAGGCAGGGTGTCTCTAATGTAGTCCAAATGGTGGGTGGAAATGCCTGCACAACAGCTTCAGAAAAAGGAGGTGGAAGGGACACAACAAACAGCTATATCCTGGTGGTAAGAATGCATGCCTGACAGGACAAATAGATGCGTGTGAATTCTTTTTGGCATAAGCAAGGTAAATCAGCTCTGGTGGAACAAGCATACTAAAATGGCTAGGTCACTTCTGCTTTGTTTAGAACTATTTTGTGAAGTGCTTAAGTTTCCACTAGCGGTGGTTTGGAGGGTATGCGTCTCCTTGAATGTAAATATAAGTTCCTAAACTACAAACTTCAATTCTCAAACCCCTCTTTTACTTCCAGTGCATCAGGGAGGTGCCCAACTCTGGTTTTTGACAGACGTTTGAAAGCTCCCCTGACATTTGTTGTTCTGCTGCTGTCACATTGAGCTCTGCTGCTGCCAGCTAGCCAGAAATTTGTCTGGTGCTTGAGCTTGGACAGAACTGAAACACCTGGTGATCTGCGAGATCCCAGCTTGCCTGCCTGCTGAAAGCTCAGCAAACTGAAGGCTTTGCACAAACCACGGTGGGTCTGTGAATCCTTCCCTGCAATCGGTTACCTGTGTAATTGCAGTGGGAAAGATGCAGCCTCAGCGACATGTGTGAAGGGAAACAAACTGCACAGGTATTTCAAGCTCCAAAGGCAAGTGGGAAAAGTGGTAGTAAGGAGATCACCCATTCAGTTTTTTTTGTAAATCAGTCCTGGATAGAGCTCTTGCCCCGTGTTGCAAACCGTGAAATCAGATCCAATGTGGGGTTCAGTGTGTTCCCTCAGCTGCTCTGTCCAGGAGGCTCTGACCTGGTTTGGTACAGGGAGGCTGAGGATCAGCAATCTCGCTTCACCACTCCTTTCAGAATTCTTCTGCTCCACATTCCTTAGGTCACAGAGAAAAAGTGACTCTTACTCTCCTCCAGATATTCTGTGTATTTACATAGGAAGAGGGAGATCTGTTCTTTCAGAAACAATTTGTGCATTTTTGCCACTGGGTAGTACAGAATACAAAAAATAGCCTTTAAACCATGAGGGCTTTGTCCTCCATCAAACTGAAGACTCCTGCCTCTAGTGTACTTCTTCCCTCTCTTGAGCTGTAGTAAGAGTATGATGCTATGTTTAATTATTTTTCCAGGGATAATATGCTCTTGTGATCATATACAACAGTATAAGTAATACCCCACTCTGCTAGGTCCATTATTCATAAAATATATCTAAAGCAGGCTCCTCCTTTTATTGATTTTAAAGAGAAAGATTTGAGCTCTTGGACTTAATTTTTCACAATGAGTAATTAATATTTTTACCTGCTGTTTAAGTCCTTTATGAACTAAATCAGCAGTTGGTTTAAATAATCATTATTCTTTTGAAGCCTGGCAGAATGATGTCCTGTTTAACTTTTTCAAATATTCAAAAAAATTGTATTACTCTTAGTAATATTTAGTGGTCGGGGAATGGATATGAGTTATAAGTTTCATACAACAGGGAGCATGTAACTTTTGTACTTACGGTAGCTGGAAATCAATTTATCGTACTAAAAATGTTAATCTCAAGTATGACAGTCTTCATATTTCTCACTCTTTCCATCTTTTTTCTTCCTATGTGCAAGTAAAGAAAGCTGACCTGCTATTGATCTTCCTGATTATGCTTTTCTTTACTAGACAAACAAAGACTTAAAGTTGCCATGGAAATACCCAGATTTCTTAGTTCATGCATTTATCAAAGAAAGATCATCATCGTCAGATAATATTGATAGGGTGCGCACTGTCTCTCTCTAGATGCTTGTCACAAGACTCTTAATGTCAAAAGAAAGAAAAAGAAAAATGAGGTGCACTATTTCATTAATGTTATGTCCATTGATCAGTGTCTAAATGACCCATTTTTCATTTTAATGATGTTTCAAGTGAAAATCATGCTCCCCAAAAACAAATATGCAGGTATTATTTCAGTGCGAAATAATTTTCACACTGAATTTAAGAAGTAAGATGATTTTGAAGATCTCAGATTTTCAGAAGGCCAACTTGTGACAGAATCTGATCTCTAAGCTTTTTATATTTTTGCATGTTTGTTTTTATTAATGGACATTTCTCTGAATTTGTTTTTATTCCCCATCCTCTGCCCTGTGTAAACACAGAAAAGGGGGATCATAATTTGTTTTCTATTGTCATTTGAGATGCAGAAGCTCTTTGCAACATCTCTTCTAGTACTGCTGCAGAACCTCCTGATGTCTTTAGTCTTCCTGGCTGTTTTCTGAGTTTGCATCCCCTTTGATCCGTAGGAGCTACAGGAGCAAATGGGTAAGGTTAAATTATAAACCAGCTCCCACACCTTGTATTTATGAGTGCTGATGAACTGAAGGCCACCAATGCTTTCTGCATTTCTGTAAACTGTATATAGACATGTCATCATCCCTTGCCTTGGTTCCACTTTCCTGATTTATTTCTGAATGGCTTTTGCATGAGCTTTTTGTCACATATTTCAATTTCACAGATTACCGGCACCATCGGAGCAAGTCATCTGAGAACTAAATGTGTAAGCAAAACTGAGATATCCAACATTTGTGTAAAGGCAGATACATTTTAAAAAAGCATCAAAATGAGCAAATCCTCAAGATAAACTATGGAGTTGATAGCCTTGGGAAAAAAAAAAAGTAAAAAACCTAAAATAGTTGTGAATTTGCAACATAGGAATGGCGCTTATCCAAAAATATATTGGGATATTTTGTTAGTGGAGATTTTAGTGCTAGCATTTCAAATGTTTGCTTTGATTCACAGTGTTGTATTTTCATTGACATTTAATGAATCTGTGAAGCTCCTGAGTTTGTGATGTGACCAGAACCCCAAACCCCTGATTTTCAGGTGAATATTCAAGTTGCCTGGGTTCGCAGGGATGAACCGAAAAGCTTGGAACATGGAGTGGGAATTTCAGCAGCAAGTGAATCTCGATGCCTCTTTGCAGGCTGGTCTCCTAAGGAAACAGAGCTTCCATGATTGAACTTTGTGGTTTGTTTCAGTTTCACAGGGATGAGATATCAGAAAAACATTAGTCTCCCAAAAGTTTGAGTAGTAGATGAGAGGAGTAGACATAAAAGAGGACACATAATTCTGTCGTGTGAGTTTTCTAGCAATGCAAAAGGTTACATGCTGAGTTCATATGTTATTTGACATTGGTGTCCATGAGGGAGAAATACTTTATAAATGTCCCATACTCTGAAAAATCTGTAAGAGTTAGCAGAATCCAGCTGAAGAAGGCAGATTTTATTAGTTCTGATATCATGGTGCTGTTTACTTTTTCTCTTTTGTGCATTTCCCTTCCTCTGTGGAGAAAATTTTCCCTGAGTATATGGTCAGTCTTAAAGAAAGACCGTTTCCAACATCTCATATGAAAGTATTGTAGTTAGCTGCATTTAATTCTTGCAAAAGAAACCATCGTAGTAAACTTGCTTCATGTTGACCAGTTAAACAGAACTAAGGTGTGATATACTGTACATTGGCTAATAAGAGCAGACCTAATTTCCATCTGATAAATTTCTCATCATTACCATACTTCGTTGCAGTCTGCTCTGCAAGTGGAAACACAATTACTAACCTTGGGTATACTATTTTCTTATTCTTAAAATGTTTTTTTGATCCATAGTATCTGTATTTAACACTCAGTCTCTGGGGCCAGTGAATAAGACGTTCTATTTGTAGATTCAGTGTGTGGTCTTTGACAAGAATTTCTATTTTCTATAAGCTTTCAGCGAAAATGTGTTGCCTCTTCTTTTGCAGTGTAGTGATTGGCCTGGAGAGTGGTCGGACAGACTAGTGAGGATACAATTTCTTATAATTAAAAGACAAGATCTAATTTAATTGTACAACTCAGCTACTTGTTATCACAATTGTCTTTGCTTAATTAATTGTATTTCAGGTTAGGCACATTATAATCTAATCAGCCTATTGTCACATGCCTGTTAATTTTGTAATTAATTATCACGGCTTGAGCTGAGTGAATAATTTCTAAAAAAATAACTTATTTGGGGACTTTTACATCTTTTCTGTTCGTTAATCCTGTGCAAACATCATGATTTTCTGAAACTGGCTTGTTATTTCGCTGTTATTCACTGAGTGATTCTTGGTCAGTAAATACCCAACACACAGTTCGTTACAACACTTTAAAGCCTGAAATAAGATGCATGTCAACCAGATTCAAATGTTTACATGGTCGCATGTTGCTTATCAAACCCCTGTGTAACGCTATGTTTCTTGGAGTTTTATTTTTTTGTGGTTTTGTTTAGTGTGTGATTGGTTTTGTTGTTTGTTTGTTTTCTTTGAAAGCTTATCATCACTAATTTGCCATTTACTTCGTATCAGCATTCTTTCAACATTTAATTGTTCTTTTCTAATTGGGAACATTCTTGTCTGCTAACTTACTTGGTAGAAAGTCAAAAGGTAAGGCAAATGCGGTAGGAGGCTGGAGAGGTTTCTTTGGAAACTGGAAAGTGTGCAGTTTTGCTGCTGGGCACTGTACCCAATCAAATAGTTTGTGGAAGCAGTCAATGCTAATTCAGCTGTGGTATATCCTGATATGAATTAAATATATGTGCCCAACCAGTATCTTCATGATTTGAAGACTATTTGTAGGCTTGCTTTGTCCTACGTCCATTGTAGCAGTGATGGTGTGTTGTACACGTGTCCTTTTGTTTAGCTGTGCTTTCCCACTGTCAGTTCATTCCTCTTTAATTTTGCTGGTCTGCTTTCTTGGCAGAGTGAAATAACTGGTAAGTTGGGCCTCACTCGGGCCAGGTTTGAATTCTGTGTTTGGCTTGGGCCTGAATCAATGTTTATGTCGCCATTTACCAGCCGTCCACACTGTTAAATAAATAGTGTTATTGCCCTCAGCCTGGTCAGTGACACTGAGGTTTCTCTTCTGAGAAGCAAAGGTCCAGCCTTCCTGGACCTGAGGTGTGCTCAGATTCCCTGATGCAATGTCAACACAGACATTTGCATTAAGGGCAGAAAGCAGCAGGAGAGAGGTGGTACAGCCCAGCTCCTCGGTGCCTCCCAGCTCTACCTGGTGGAAGGAAAGCAATCCCTCTGCCCTGCCATGGGCTGGGGAGTTGGGCTAACCCATACTGACTTTGATTTGGAGCTGAGGAGGAGCACTCTTACACTTGGACTCTGAATGCAGCTGAGAAGTGGGTTAAGAAGTTGTTCCTTGCTGCCTGTCGCCCCTCAGCTGCCTCCTCTCAGCAGGGAGGCGTGCTGGCTGTGTGCTAATTTGGACTCTAACAGCAATCGGTTGGGAGACTGGCCAGGCCAAAGCCCCTGAGCTCAGGCTTCAGGCCAGATATGTAATGTAGACATGTCCTAAGAGATGGGAGTGAAACTGTAAGCCTGAATTTCACTGGCAGAACCCACAGAGTGATTCCAGCCCCCCGTATGTAATAATTCATTTTGGACAAAGCTGCTTCCCCATTGGCCTGTGTGTGTCCTTACAGTGTGACATTCCTGGTGAGCCCCCAGCTCATACCCTTGGGCTCTGTTGCCATAGCTCTGTTTTGCTGCTGTTCACCATTCGTAGCTAGATAACCTTCTGAGGTTCCCATTACTTCATGCTCTCTGTGGGTGCCCAGAATTCAGTTCAATTGTTTCCCAACTTTTTTGGTATGTGTTTATAGCCCCCCAGCTCTCCTGCTGCCTTGTCAGATGACACTCCACCTCAGTGGCTCCCTGGAGTTTCTTCAGTTTCCAGGCTACCTATGGTATTTGTTTTTCTTGGTCTCCTCATTCCCAGACAGGCAGAGCTTTCATAGAATTGACTTGTCTCACAGCAAGACCAAACCATTTGAATTTTTCTTCTCTTATCTCTAAGGAGCTGTTCAGGGGTGAAATAAGATTGGTATGTTAGGGCACAGTGTTTCTTACAAATGTCTTTAGCAACCATCCAATGGCACCATACAAGGTGATGTATGCATTGCAATATTTTACAAGATAGCATTTACTTTTGAGAATGACATTTGCTTTACAACAAAATAGCTGTGGTTTCCAGCAAGGTGAAACCCGTGCAACTGCATTTGATGTGGCTAAGGAAGACATGATACAGGGAGCCTGTACTTCCTCCTGAAGCCTACAGTGAAACTGTGTATTAGACCAGTTCTGCATGAGCATTGGGGTAGGTTTCAATAAGCAGGACATGGATCTGAAAGTATTCTAGACAGAAAGACTGCATGAGAACCCCTTGCTTGCCTTATTCCACTGCAGGGACAAAGTGTAGAGGCAGCAATCCCATCCCATGCTGTGAGCCAAGTCTGAGGGAAGGATTCAGCCGCTCCTTGGGAAGTGGGTGGTGGGCTTGGTAACACTGAGGCAGGATTTCACCTTCACTGAGTAATTTTGTAGTGGTGCTGAGATGAAATTTCATTCCCAGATTTCTGTCTTTCAAGTCTACATTTCCTCCTGTAATGTACCATACCCTAAAATATGCCCACAGTATTTCTTTACAGTTTTTATATTTCAAGGAGTTTCTTTTCCATACTTCTTGAAGTAATCAGTGTTGCGTGGGTCTGGAGTTCTTCTAACAGCAACTTCACACTAGTGTATCACAACTTATTACAGTGGAGTCCAGACTGTTCTTGCCTAGATATTTCATTTGTTTCCTAACAGCATTTTGTTTGCATTAAGCTCCTTCTTTTTACCATATGCCATCCTTACAGTAACTTCTTTTTTGCCATTGATACTTTCACGTGTATGGAGGCTGGCTTTTCTAGAAGCATTTGTCTGTTAGCTATAATTTAGATAGGTATTCTTGAAATAGGGCCATTCTATATGTTTTGTTCTTAGTCTGTATTGGCAGGAACTTGCTTCTTCATTACTGTAGAATAAAGTGTCTCTTCTTGGAGGCACAAGGAGACATATTTCCTCTTCTATTTACACCTCCCAGCTATCTGCTGTACTCTGTGCCTCCAGTCAATCCCTGTCTTGCTCCAGGGTCTCCCAGCCACTTTAGTGCTTTCCCTCCAAGATGCTCAGGATTTTTCACCTCCTTGCGCTGGAGAGCAGCAGTAGCGGGTAGGTTTTGAATGGATTGATGCTGTTTCATACCTGTCTGCAGTTACAGCTTTTGTGGGTGCAGTGATGCCTTTTGGGGCTAAATATTAGGCATGTTCTGCTTCATGAATAGCTGGTAACAGCAAAATTTCTTACTAGTAGTCCAGAGTAAAGCCGTAACAGGCAGTCAGAGGGTCAGGCAGAATTGTCTTTTAGGCCATCATGAACCATTAGTCTTATTTTGCTCTAAAAATAATTTTCTGAAACTACAGACTTGGCTCTTTCCTTTTTGAGTTATGCTATAATAAGCTCTTCAAATGCTTCAATAGAAAGTTGCATTACACTTGAGCCAAACTACAGAATGGATAGAACAAAATGCACGTTTACAATGTGTAAATCAAGATAATGGATTCAGAATAGTATGGTGTTGCATTTTGCAAATTTATTCATATTTATAACTCTTATCTATTTCAGTATTTTTCATGAGTGTTACGGAATTGCAGGATATTTCTGTATGGTTTCTGGCCTGGAAATGTTTTGGGTTGACTTGAAACATTTAATTTGTCATGACACTAAATATTTCATTCCATCTTCTTATTGCTTTACCCTTTTAAAACTTTATTTATTTATTTTTTTTTTAAGAAAGGTCATTTGAAACAAAAAGCCTAAATGGTTTATTTTCTATTCCTTTTTACAGTTGGAAAAATTTGCTAAATTGAACTTGTATTTAAAAACTGTTTTTTGCACTATACTATTTGCCAAAATAATCACACTAGTCCCCCTGGATTAATCCTTTACTTACATTGGTATCTATGAAAATTTTATGTTTGCATTTACACATGGCAGATTTATCGTATGCCCTTTGCAATTAAAAGAAGTGATACACTCTCTCTCTCAGAAAAAAAGGCTTCAATATGCTATTTAGCATTGCAAATATTCATGGGCTATTATTGATACATTTTTAGTAACAGACTTCTCTGTGGCAGATGACTGTGACACTCAGAAACCTGGCTAAAACATGCTGACAAGCTAAATGAGCAGCTTTGTATCACTTTGGGTAAAATTTGCCCCATAAATAATGAACAGCTAAAAGTTGTTTCCATTGATGTGCTAAGCCTACAGCAGCTGCTATGGGCTGCGTCAGCAATCAAAACTTCCCCTTTTTATGAAAGTAGCAATAAAAGAAAGTCATTAAATGCAAACAAAAAGCTCTGGTAGGACTGTATGGCGGGTTAAAATGAACAAAACCTGATAGCTATGGGCTTAGCATGCTGCAGGTTGGCTCTTGGGCTAGAATGAAGGTGTCTTCCCAAATTCTGCCCAGTTTGGAATGTCTGCAATTCGTCCTGGAGGTAGGTGGGCTGAGCACGAGGCACAGTAGCTGCCTGCAGTGCTGGGCCTGCCTTTTGTCACGTTCACCTTTAATATTTAGCTTTATGGTCATTTAAGTTTAGGTATCTAATTTCATTTTGTTAGGATTTCATGTGTATCTGGTCATTCTTGCCAAAGTGAACACATACGTGTTTTCACATGCATGATACTTGACATGCATACACATACTTTATAATAAACAGAAAATGTTGGAGGACTGTAGTAATAAATCTTCTGTTTTAAAAATGTGTGTTAAGTTACATCTATATCAAAAGTGGGTGTTGCAGCCTGGCGAGAAAAACACCACCTGATGGCAGCTGCGCAGGTTCTTCCTTGAAGGTGGAGGGTTAGATCCAGGTTTGCTTTAGTCAACGGGAACTTTTCAGTTGCCACCAGTCAGGAGATTGTCCCATACAGTTGGCTGTGACAGCCTACACCGAAGCACTTACTATGTTGTAACGTGTCACCTGGCCCAAGCAATATAAATACCTTGGCCCAGGTCAAAGAAACAGGCATGTGGTGCAGAGACTGAACAGATAGATTAGTGCACACCAGGAAATCCATAGTGAGATTGACACGTGGTAGCAGCAGCTCAGTGTTGGTTGCACCTGGCTGATAATATGCACAGCTAAACCAGATTGTACTACTCAGCTTACACAGCCTGATTACTTGAGCCAGGATTCGTTATCGAGCTTTAGCCCCATGTCTGTCATGTTGTACCTGCCACCTCTAGGAATGTGCACACTGAAAACGAGTTGTTTTGTTTTCTGGAAGTGTATGGAAAATGTTTGTTTAGATTATACCAAATGTTTCCATCTTTACCATGGATCCAGTCAAATGCAAACAGATACAGAGGGACACACTTGCAAACGCATCTGTTCGCATAACACAGACTGCAGAAAATAGATTTTTCTATCAATGAAAGTGTTTACTCTCTACCTTTCCACAGCTGCGAGATTTTAAAAAGGAATATAAAGTACCTCTAAAAGCAGACACTGGCTTATAACTCTGTTTTAACTGAAGCTGAAAATACTTCTGTGCTAATTACCTGTTATACAGGGTTATGAAGATGAACCTGTGTTCTTTATGCTGATTAATGACTGATTAAAAAAATAGCTTCAGAATTATTTAAATGCTTTTGCTACAATCTAAAAAGAAAGCATTTTTTCACAAAGATAAATAGGGAATCTCACACCATTTGTTGAACTATTGTGTCTTAACAAATTGCCTTTTGATTTTTTTTCAAGGATGACAGCTAAATCTGTAAATTCCTTGTTATGTATAGTGAACGTACAGCACCTGACACAGCAGGCTCCCTGTCCGGAGGGGAGCTGCTGTGTGTTGGCACATCACTGTTATTGTGGCATCTCTATCAGGACTGCGCAGCCATCTCCACTGAGAAAGTGTCCTGGAGTTAGTGGTAACACAACGTGAGCCACTGTCCCTGTAGACATTTCCTCACTTGTATTACTATTTTAACAATAAAATATCAGATATTTAAAAGTGGGAAATATTTTTCACTAGAGACTTCCAATAGTGCCTGAGCGTTTCCTCACAAAGATAAAAAATCACCATTGATATTTTAAAATGGGAGTCCCGTGATGGAAGATTTAGTAGGTTGCTTCCACAGACGGGCTTCCTCATAGGCAGGGAACTCAATACTATTTCCTTCCGAAGAGTGGAAGAATGATAAGCTGGAGCTTCTGGGGTGTCCTACATCATAACCTTAAATAAAATTGGAGGGAGATTGGTGGCAGGGGGTTCCCAGGGCCCCATCCTCCAGATGGCCCAAGCAGGCTGCTAAGCACAGGGCATGGGGACAGCCTCTGTCCCGCCGGCTCAGAGAGGGGGCTGCTGCCGTCCCTGCTGAGATGTAAGTGATGTAAGCTGGGTACAAAAGCTTAACAGGAGAGCGCAGAGAATGAAAGACACAGTAGTTACTTCTGGTCTATATGAACTTTTCTTTTTCAAAAGGCTCTTTCTAGCACGTATTTTTATGTATCTCTTTTCCACAAGGTGGCTTTTTTTAGCTTGAAAGTCACACTTGTTTTTCATGACATTTTAGAGTAGCCCTAGTTTCTTTGGAAGCTGACTGCTATGTAATTAAGTTACTACTGGTACAGCATCACTTTGGTTTTGAAAAGGTGTTACGTGTAAATGTATCATACCATGGCTCCTACCAGAAGGGGTTCCCTGCATTTTTATAGGTGTAATGGGTAATCAGAATTATGTTCATTCTGGTGGTATTATGGTTCATATGTGTGTTCATGTTCACATATAAGTGTATATATTCGTGTACATACGTATATTCATAAATATATACAAGCACATATGTATGAACACAAATATATTTGTGTATATTGATTTTTGAATGTCATTCTTAGGGATGTGAAGAAGTGGATCTAGAAAGGAAATACAGATGTTTCAGGTGTGAAGAGGCGAAGATCCTATAAATTCCAAACTAGGAAGTGATTTGTGCAAAAGAAGATACAGATTTTCATACAGACTGGCAGACACAGGGATCAAAATGCTCTCAGTGCTTCATCGTTTTGTCAAACCTTATCATTATTTTGCGTCAAATGCAAAGTTGATATCTTTTTGAAAAACAGTTCCAGCATAAGGGAGTTTTGCATCTAAATGTTCCTGTATGAATCTCTATGATTAGTTTGTGCTTGTTGCTGAACTGGATCAAGCCTTTTGATGTTTAACAAGCTCAGTATCGAGGAGCAAAAAAGAGATGCATAGCCATGCTCTGCAGTATGTGATAGTGTTTCCTTGTTTGTGTGAGAGGTTTCTGTATCAAATAACAGGATTAGAAAGGTCTGGTATGTCATCAGTTGTTCAGAATCATCGAGTTAATTGATTCTGAGACATTTATCATGAAACTCAGCGGGAATAAAACTGAACCTGATGAGAAGCCTGATGAGGAACATTTTTAAATCTGCACAGCTAATTTGAAAGTTATGAGTCTAACCGAGTAATCTGATTTTCAGAGGTAAGCAGCAGTGTTACCTCACAGTAAATGTGATGGGATCTCCAGATGAATTGGTACTTAACAGATCTTTTACTTTGGTGACTAAACATAGATGCAGTTGTCTAACAACAGCAGCCCTGAAGTTTGAAAATTATGATGTGCAGTGGTTATTGGTTTGGGATTTACATGTTTTTGCTGTCTGATGACAGTGATGGAATTATGAAGTTGTTTGATAATATTTGGATCATCAAGTGCTCTTAGTAACAGAGATAATAATTCTCTGAGATTTTAATGCCTCTAATATTCTTTGGGTGTTTTCCATTTTGCTTGCCCAGAGCTGCTTTGGCCCAGCTCAGGAATCCTGAGTTCCCTTTCTGTGCTGTGATCCATTTTTGTTGTATGAGCTGTTTCAGTGCATGTGCCTCTATTAATTTTCACTCAAAACCTACTGGCCTGAGCCCTCCGCTGTGAGGTAGCAAATGTGAATTTCTTCCTTCTTGGCTGAATTCAAGTCAATGACAGAAAGGAGATTCTGAATAAAAGAGGCATGGCTTCTTCCAGTGGCAGAAAAATGTATTTAAATAGGGCTACAATTTTTTTATAAATTTTCTGAAAGGACTGATGTTAGCACCCAAGGGCAAATATTTGATCTGTGTATCATGGTGAAAGGGAAATGCTTCCTGTATAGTCTAGAGTCAAGTGCAGCAGCTTTTGCAAGGAGCAGTTGTATCCTAATCAGTGCATGGCATGTTTTTTGTCATCTTATATTGGGGCACCTCACCTTTTATGTGCACCATTTAAGGATTGTAGGTGCTTTATGTGGCAATCTGGGTTGAATTTTGGACCAGGGCCTGAAAGGTAATGGGTGATAACTGACGTGGAGGTGTTGATTTCTGTTATCAGTTCTAGCCTTTCAGATGAACCTTGACACATCATTATAGTTGCATTGCAGTCTAACAGACTTACATCTCTGATGTAAACTTTTAGGGATTTTATGAATTCTCAGATATTTGTGCCCATAGAACAAAAAATCGTAGCTACAAATCTAGTCTAGTTTGATATCCCCTTGAAATACTGACTCTGAAGCTGTAACTTTAGAGTCCATCACTTTTAGAAGACATATTTTCGTCACATCTACAAAGAAAAATTGCTTCTGTATGCTGAAAACTTGTAATGTAAAAGTTCTAAGTGTAGTCCAGCAGGATGTCACAGAAATTCTCTGCAGAATTGCCAACTCAGTCCATTACACAACATCCTGAGGAAAAAAAATCCTGGTC
Source organism: Streptopelia decaocto (assembly GCF_964273445.1). Taxonomy (NCBI): domain Eukaryota; kingdom Metazoa; phylum Chordata; class Aves; order Columbiformes; family Columbidae; genus Streptopelia; species Streptopelia decaocto. The sequence goes on from NC_138660.1 coordinate 17,602,412, forward strand.
CGGTTCAGGGGTATTTTCAGCACCTGATTCATCTTAATCGTATTGTAAAACTCAGCTGGAAGTAAACATTGCATCTCCTCTTTTTGAACAGAAAACCAAGACAACTAAGATGAGGTAACTAATGTGATTCCAAGAATTTTATTTATGCAGTCAGAAGCATTGTTAAAACCACTAGTCTTTATTTGTTCCCAGCTCATCTGTTTCAGAAGTGCTCTTCATGGTGTCACGTCCCTGTATAGGTCATGCAAATGAGACCAGCAGATGCAAAACTTCAGTGAGACATGATTCATTTAAAACATTTATGGTGCATAAACTCCTCCTTAGCAAGATTTTTTTAGCTTTGAAGAATTTCCTCAAGTTCGTCTTCATAGGAATAATCCATAGTCTTGTTGACATGACCACCAGGAAATACCTTTATGATGCTAATGGGAGATGGACTATGCTTAACAGAAAATTTAGCCTGCAAAGATGTGTTTTCTGGTTTGAGACAGACGGCTATTAGAAAAGCCCTGAGTTTACCCTCCAGTACTTTTGTCAGGTTGTGATTGCAGTCACTGCGTGTGTCACTGCAGGCTGAAGTGATGGGGTCTGGAGAGTAATGTTAACATGATTCAGAGGGAATAAATCAACATTAGTCAGCACTTGTTTCTCATATACTTGAGGTCGTGGCCTGTTCTAAACTAACTTATTTTCTTCCTATTCAGTGATGCAGGAAGGAAGATTTAAAACCAGCGGTAATGTGGTAATAGTGTGATGGGAAGAAAAAGGTCACTGGGAATACTGTGAAAGCTGATTAATAGGATCATCCTCGTAGATGCGTTAGAATTCTGCAAATGACTTTTCTGTTTCTCATTCTTTCCTTGATGCAAAGTAATTTTATCTGGAACAAGGCATCTGAACAGGCATACCTGAAAAGTAAGTCTTACAGGCTATAATAATTTTTTCCATTGAATTTCATTTGTATTTTTCTTTGAGCATTAGTGTGCACTAAGCCAAAGAGAGTTCCAAGCTCTGTATAGATTTTGAAGGAGAAACCACCAAAAAACCTACAAAAAAACCTAACAACCACCAACCCGACCAGCCAAAAACCAAACAAAACCCTCATGGCTAGCAACATGTGTGGTTCCAATAAAAACTATTCCCACTGTTCCCAGGCAATGAAAAATGAGTCTAATTATTAAGCGACAGCATATCCTAAATCATGCTGTTCATGATATTCTTGATCTCAGTTAACTAAGGTTTAGGACTCTAAAGTTTTGTCATAGTCAGTATGACTGGGGGATAATGTACACTAATAAGTAAATGGATGTAAGCCATGAACCTGTGATGCAGTGCTGGTGAAAATAAGGTCTTCAGAAGGTTCTGAGGGTGGGATTTCTCTTTTCTACCTTTAACCGTCTAAAAGCTGGCGATCTGGGCTCCTTCTACATCTACACCTACAAGGTGCTTTTCTGCATTAAAGTTGCTTCTTGAGGTGCCAGTCTGCTGGCTTCAGAGGTAAAGCTCAGGTGCAGAGTACTCTGCAGGGCTAGGGAAGGGGCAAGTGAGTGTTCAGCGTCCTGCTCTGATACCCCCTCGCTCCTGTCAGTGCAAAGCCAGAGGTACTTTCTAACGCTTTCTTGTGAACCTTCAACCTTGCCAGCACTCCCCATCAGTTTACTATGTACTATTCAGCTATAGCTTTTGATTCTAAGTCCTTCATGTCCTTGGAGAATGTGTTCTGCACATGACTTAACCTGTAAACTGGAGGATTAAAAGCATAGAGCACATCTTTGCTATTTTAGTACTGTACTGCTTATTCCTCTAAGGCAGTGAAGTGTGCACCAGTGAATGATACTACGAATTTGGTACAGTTTTTCTGTTTGTGACATATCAGTATTCATTAGAAGGTGGCATTTTTACTGTCAAAATAGAATCATAGAGTGGTATGGGTTGGAAGGGACCTTAAAGATCATCCCCCTGCCATGGCAGGGACACCTTGCACTAGACCAGGTTGCTCAAAGCCTCATCCAGCCTGGCCTTGAACACTTCCAGGGATGGGCCGTCTACAGCTTCTCAGGGCAGTGCCTCACCACCCTCACAGTGAAGAGCAGTGAACTAGTTTCTGAACAATTAAATCAGGACAACATTAATGATAGGAAAGAAAAGATGAACACCCAGACAACACCCTAAATGATGTAAAGAAGGAGTTGAGGAAATGAAATCTATATCCCATTAACTGAGCTTACAACAGGCCTGCTGCATTGCCCTATGATTGCTTACTGGAGCTAGGAACTGACTCCAAAGCTGTAACCAGCATCAGAACATCAGCACTGCTTATCCAGAGCCAGTACACACCTTGTTCATGTCTTGTAAGTGGACCAAGCAGGCAATGTATAGGGAACATGGCTGTGATTATTAGGTTAGTTCATCATGTAGCTTTTCTGCACAGGGTATCTCTGAATGCCCTTGGAATAAATCTCACCCCAGATGAAATAATTCTGCATTTAAACATAGAAAAATGGGGATCCTAATCAACATTTGAGACAGAGTAGAGTATAAAAATACCTAATTAAATATTTTGTGGAAAGATATTTTTCTCTTCTGAAACTTCAGTTTCCTCTCCCTGTATTTTATGACTTTTCACAATTAATAATTTAGTTTTAATTTTGAGTTTTGCAAAATTTCTAGTTTTCACTTTCCACAGTTCAATGGAAAATGCTTAGTAGAAGAGCCTGGTTCTATGTTAAGGTATTCATTTGAGGTATTAATTATCTTCAATGCTATCTACTTCCTTGAAAGGAGAGAAAAAGTCATCAGTGCAGCTTACCATAGAACCAACAACAACGAGGAACTACTTAGGCTGAAGAGCAGCATTGGCACAGGGACAAGTATATGGATTGACCATGAATACATCTAGGCTTCAAATGAGAAAAAATATTTATAGGCATTCTTGAGCAATTTTCTGGCAAGAGTTGTAGGGGCAGAAAATATGATTGCCCATAAAAGGTCAATTTATTTTTTTTTTATGAGAAGAATCCTAAGATGTGGTGATTGTGTGAGAAGACAACTGGAGATATTGACTATGGGAAGGTTTGTAGTTAATCTTTGGTGAACAGGCATGCCTGAAAACAAAAAATGTCTCTCATGTTATGTCAAATGTACACTCCCATCTACCCTGTCACCGTTTTCCCGACACACCTGCCTGAGTGAGATCTATGGCAGTCTAGGTACCATGTCACTGCAAAGTGCAGCATATGTTACCTATTGAAAAATTATCCCAGCTTCCTATAAAATACACATAGCAATTAACTGCTGCTACCTTGATTTCCACTGGGAGTTCTACATAAACAGAGTATGCCCCCAAGGCAGTAGTAGCTTATGCTCTGCAGTTCGCAGGCCTTATGGATGCACCTGCACATGATTCATCTGTGTTAGGAACACTGGGTGGACCTTAGGTTTGCCTGATAAGTCTATGCATACAGAAACAAATGTTTCAATGAACTGTGATGCCATTTATTGCTATCCCTTCCATGTGTGGTACACAGTGGTCCTCATCGTGACAGTTTTTCGAATGTGTAGTCATAAGCTGACTAATGAGACCTCAAAGTTGTACCCAGCTTTGCAGGAAATAGGGGAGTGTTTAAAACTCAATATGAAATTTACTTTGTCAGTAAATTGGGGAGGAGATGCTCAGGTATAACTGTGATGCCAAGCAAGGCATGTGGAGAAAACATCTGGGGAAAGGAGGTGTGGAAAAGGTCTCTGGAAGTAGGAAGATACATTCTCAGAATTAGCTTTTTCACCAGAAACATGCAATAGGGACTGGATACTCTGAATTGTGTCTGTTTTTTGGAGTCCTGGTCTCCATGGCAAAGCAGCAGCACAGCTAATCTCTTCTGAGATAACTGGGAAATTAGTGTTCCAAATAAATTCCCAGCTAACAGCTGGTTCCATGACACTCATTCCAGAGAAGTCTGGGAAGTAGTGCATCAGACAAGAAAGGAGATGGTGAATGACTAACTAGCAAACCTATGTGTATATAGGAGTTTGATACATGTGTTTGCTAGGGTTCTTTTCAGAAGTGGGAGTAGACCTGTAACATAGAAACAGAAGGAGGAGAGCACCTGCCTGCTTTCTGAACTTAACTGTGGAACTATCCCCTAGATTCAGAACCTGACTTTTCAACCCAACAGAACATGTCCATCTAGGCTATTCTTATGACTTCTGATATCTCAGTGTAAAGTCAGAGCATGCAAGGATGTTGTGCATTTAGTCAGCTGGCAGTATTGTATATGTCAAATTCTTTACTGGCATTCAGAGGATGAAATTTCATCACTGATGTCTTGGCATTCAAAGCTACAAATGGCATAACTCTCATAAAAAAGAACTGTAGAACTATTTTGCAAAACTGAAGGGAGATTCACGCTGGCGTCCCACTGAAGTTCTGGTCTGGGACTCTCATTTTAATTAATCTCACCAGGAAACCATCAAAACTTCCTTTGCTGAAGAAAAATCATGTATGGGTACATATCTTTCCAAGACAAGAGAAAGGGACTTTTCTTAAGTGCATTTCCTGAATGTTATGGTTAGAAGAACCAAGGCTGTCAAATCCATATACACAATTTCTGTATTCCTCTGCAACATTAAAACTGGTGCTATACCTCCAGCAAATGCTGCAAGAGCTGTGAATAAAATCTAGTGGGTTTTCCACTCTGATGAGGAAAGCAGTTTGCTGCATATCTCTGCTCACTGATGGTGTCGAGAGACTTGTGACAAGCCTGGGTGTTCTGTCTGAATTAATCATTCTATAACAAGATTTCCCTGGGAATGGTTGAATAATGGCAATACTGTGCTTCCCTTAACCTGTCCCTGTTCCATGGCCCATGCAGAAGACTTCAAGACAGCTGGAGCAGTAGGTGGTGTGTGCAGGAGACGTGTACAGACACATGGTAGTCAGCATCCTGCAAATGACACCATGCTGCTGGACTTTGAACTCAATCTGGTTAAGTGTGGCATTCTCTTCAACACAACTTCTAGAAAAGGCAGTACACAACTAGTTAAGGGATACTTCTCAACTATCTTGAAATGCCCACATAGCATATTCTTGCTGGCAGGGGCGAACTCCGTTGTCACAAGGAGTTTCCTTATGTTTGCAATTGCTGGAGGAGCACACTATGCATAATGCATGCATCTCCTTAGCATATAGTGCAAACTGTGATCCCTTGCTTACTCCATATACACATAATGCAACATAGGCTTTGTCTGAGCACTCAGTACTAGTACCAATTGTTGATGCTGCTGAAGCTGTTGCTTAGAGTTTGCATTCTAATTTTTCCTAAAAAAAATAGATTCTAGAATTCTAGAATCAAGAGCGCTCTTACAGATTTACTTGTGTTTGCAATTTTGTGTTGAGAAAATGTGCCATTCTTATGAGGACACCACGCTGTTATATTGAGTTTGCTTGAATGGCCATGTCTGTCAAACTTCCATCACTGAGCTGTTGCTTAATAATTTGACAAAAATTTTACGAGATTCTGGTTGTACTATGACTTTTTTTCTGAGCTAATACCATGGAACAGCATCTTTAGCTTATAGTTGTATTGCAGAGCATAATGGCGGTAGATCTTTTGTATATAGGTCTCACTATGTTTTTCCCTGAACCTATTAACATGCAGGTAGATTCTTGTAACCAGCTATACCTGCTAACTTAGATTAGCAGGTACTTCAAGTGTTTGTGGGAGGAGGAAAGCTTTCAGAAATTTTATCTCATTGGAAACCTGTTTAAGCCCATACTTCGGTTTCCCTGTGTGGCATTCCTATAGTAAAGGGTTCATCAAGACAATTATATGTAGCTGCTGGAAATTCAGAGAGTTCAAAATCTAGTTTCATTCTAAATGGGTATAAAAAGTTTTCTTTGTAGTATCCCAATTAGACCTGAACAATTTTCTTTGTATTACAAATGCAGAAGGTTACAACTGAAATGAAATGTGTAAGACTTGTTAGTGGAAGGCTTTTAATATTGATGCTTCCTTGGAGTGTTCTCTGCATGCTTCTGAAATCAAGCTGGGTTCTCTGCAGTTGCAGTCCTCTATGTATATTGAGGGATTTGCAGCTAAAATACTTTATAGTATGTTTTATATTCTGATTAATAATTCACATGGGGTAGACTGAACACTGGAAGCAAGCTAGCTTCAGTAGGATGGCCTGAGAGCACCCTGCCCTGTGATACCTTGAAGGTCTCTAAGTAGAAACTTCTCTCGATGTGTCTGTAGGATGGAGGAAGACGAGAATTTTGGTTCTCTTGCAGAACTGGTTTCTGTTTGTTGCCGGGATCTGTATGGACTCTTAGGTCCAAGGTAGTGACAGACTAGGGGAGGCTAGCTTTCTGAACACTGATAAGAAAGGAGCAAAGCTATAGCCATGTCAGAACTTAAAAGGCTTGGATCATGGATAGAAGCAATTAGTGTTCACAGGCAAATTAGGTGCTTTCAGGATTAGGTAGTAGGTGAGTAGAAAAATACTGTGTTCTGAAATTTGTTACTAAAAGATGTAGTTACTTACTTTGCACTTGAGAGGCCTATTGACTGGCTCATTACTTTTTTAGTCTTACATGTGACTGCCTCCAGGAAAAGATTAAGGAGCAGTGTGTGTATAGGCCTCTTACAAAAAAAAATTGTCTTAGAATAAAAGCTTGTAAGTCTTGTGTACTCGTTGTCATTGGGAAAGTATAATCTGTAGACTGCTTCTGCTCTCTTAGATGTATATGAAGAGAAGCAGGCCGTATTGATGTAGAAAAAGCACTATTGATATTTTGCTTGGTGTTTGATAGTATTTTTTAAATGCTCTATGGTTGAAGGTTCCCACTATCCTTAATCTGGATGGATGGAAATTTCTTGGCTGAACATTTTTTGGGGGAAATGCAAAGCCATTCCATTGTTTTCAGCAGTGGGTCAACTTTTAGAAAGCTGAAAGAAATTGACAAAAGAAAAAAGTCTCTACAGGGTTTTTGGAACCACTGTTGCCTTTGAAATGGAAGTTAATATTAGTAAAACTAATAATTTTTTAAAAGCCTCCTTCAATACTGTAATAAAGCATTTTCAAACCTGAATTGCAAATATTTTGATTGACCCAAACTACATACTTTTGTTTGAGGATGGAATAGAAGAAAAAAAATGAAAGATGTTTCAGTTAAAGAAAGAGTTTGATGTTGTGACTCTTTGGCACAGTTTACTTAGGAGCGGAATTGCTTGTTTTAATCAATTGTGGTGTGAAACTGGGAACGTTACTAAAGCTCTTCACATTGGATGTATCAAAATCTTTCAGGCAACTCTACAACCTTGTTCTGTGGTTCAGTATCTCAAAGTGTCCTGGTAGATAATATTAGATAGTATTCAGAAGCTGACTCTTTGGTGTCTTCATGTTAAAAATGTTAAGGGTTCTACTGTGCTATGAAGGTCCTCAGCTCACTGAAAGAAATGAAAACAATTAGTTTACTTCTATGCTGTTCTGTAGAAATTTGTTGTTTCTGGGACTTGTTCAGGGAATCCGTTAAAAATGGCTAAAAATCAAGTAGACCTGAACTCTAATGAAAGGCTGTGTGACAGCATCTTCAAAATCTGAAGAACAGATCCCCAGTTAAACTTCTCATATCTCCATGTAAACTCAGGGCCCTATAGGCCAACAAGGGTATTTTTAAATGGAAAAGCCATGTTACACAGTGATATGCTATGTAGCTGACTATTGTTCTTTCCTGCTCATCAATATCTGTATTTATTCATCTTTCCCTAGACCTAGACAAAAAACAATATTTTTGCAAATGTTGAAGTATCTGACTCTACATTGATATATGTGAGAAAATTATTGCTGTACTACAGAAGACAAAACTGGGAAACAAAGAATGTAAATAACTGGATTAAAACCATGTGGGACTTGAACTGAAGGCTGGAGAAGTATGCAATTCTGACCATGAGTTCTGTCTGATACTTTTAATATCTTCATTTTGCAGCATCCTTCTTAAGAATAAGTTATTTTGTAAATATTTAAAAGCTCTCTGGGCTATTTTCAGTTGCTTGCTTTTCAATACAATAATTTAACATTATATGCAGTTTTTACTATTTACTCCTCGTGTTGTAATGTGAACATTTTACAGTCCTCTTTCATTCATTTGCATAATTTATTTAGGCCTTCTACCCGTGGTGCGAAGTCGTTTTAGGTATGCTAAGTATTCGTTATTACCCTTAATAGACCTGTTATGTACAGCTCTACTTGTCTCCAAGCCTTTCCAAGTTTTTTACATTTTCTAAAATCTGTTGCCCAGTTTTAAGACTTGACAAAGTAAAGTGTGTTCTTTTGATGTGAGCACACATCAGTTATTAACGCTAATGGAAGTTATGTGTACACTGAGACTAGAACAGACCTGGCAGACTATTGTGAAATACTAAAAGAAAAAAAAGGGTTTTTTATTTTGACCGCGGAAAGAGAAAGATACATGTACATCGTCCTTTTTTTGTTAAATTTCTTCCCCTTCCTTTCCTTTCCTTTTTCTTTTCTTTTTTTTTTTTTTTTAATTTTCCGCTCTGTAAAATAACCTTTCATTCTCTTTCTTTAAATCAAGAAATTCTGGAAATAGCGACAGTAAGAGAAAAAATGAAAAGGATAGATAAGCTGATTATAATAATTTATTTCTGCATTATTCAAATAACAACATAAGAAATCTAATTTTGTGTGTGTGTGTGAGTTTTCATTATGTCCATTATGAAGAACATAGAAAGGGATAGCAGCACACACCAGGATTTCTGAAATAGGTTTCTTTGTTGGTACTGGTTTATTTGTTTTGGGTTTGTTGTTGTTTTGTTTGTTTTTTTTTCTTTGCGTGCAATGATTCCTGGGGTAAATAGCAATACATGACTTAATAAATATGGAAATTATTAGGTTTTTACTGTTCACCAGTGACCAGTTTGGCTCCAAAGAGTGCATACCTCATTTCTCAATAGCAACAAATCCTTGATTTGCTCTCAAGTACCTGGCAATGTGTTTTAGTAGGCTGAGCATGTGGAAGTTGTTTTGCTTCCCTTGCACAAGAATGGTTACACTCAGATTTACTGGTAAATTTTCTTAATTCTGTGTTAGCGGCTATGTTTTGAAATAAGGACATTGTGTAATAAGACTTTTGCATTTATATATGCAGATGCTTTTTTTGTCACTAATGTTTTCAAGTTTTTGATGGTTAGGGGCATGTCTGTTTGTTTTATGTCCTATTTGATGATGTCCTGTGAAGTGATGAGCATGCCCCCTTCAAGAATCAGACCTATATCTCAAAATATGTGCTCAAAGGAAGATGCTTTTAAATGTTATGAGTAACAGCAGAATAAAAAATGCAGTACCATACTTAGAGAATCCACTTGAAAGCAGAAAACCAAAGAAATCCCAGACTCGTGTGATTTTACAGTACAGGTTGTGACTTCCTGTCCAATGTTGAGGTGATCTTACCCTTCTCACCCCAGATTCAGCTGCCTGTGTAAATGCTACTCACCCTGTTAAGCCAACAAAGGCAGAGGCTCTGGGCTCAGACCTGGGCTGGCAGAACGTTGCTGGCAGACATGCCCGTGAGCTTTGCTGCTTCCACCTGCAGAAAGCGTTCCCACGTGGAGCTGCACAAAGCTGCTCTGCCCTGGGTCGATGCAAAGCTCTGCACGAGGTTTCAGCACTGAATCTTAGATCTCCAGTGCCACTGGTGAAGGTGGGGTGATGTGGGTGTGGCTGTGGATCTGATTTTTGGTGCCTAATGCATGGCAGAAGGCTTTGCGTTGTTGACCTTTAAAACTGGCACAAGTAGTTTTCTCCTGTGGCTTATACTCTTGAACCCTGGACTAATTAACAGCCTACGGTACTCTGTGTTACAGGACTGTTCGCTGGCTTTCCCTCACTAGAGAAATCGCAGGGGTTTTCTGTATCTAGGGATCTCTGACATTGTTACAGCTGTTGTAGAGAAGAAAAAGGATTTTATTGCAGGCTGGGCCACGGGTTTGCACAGCTGGCACTCCATCTGCTTTGGTGAAGCTGTATAGTGTGGGGAAAGTGCTACAGATTTTCGCATTTGTGGTGGACCTCTTGTGAGCTGAAGTCAGTGATTGTTTGGAGGACTTGCCAGTAACAATATCAACAGTGGATCCTCATGGTAGTGAGGCAAGCAAACAGTATTATAGGAACAGTGGGTAACAGTGCTGTAAGAGAAGTTCATTTAAAAACATGATACATACTTTGTTTACACTAGCATTGTTTTTAATAAATGCTTAGTAAAGGGAGGGAAACAGGAAGAGATATGAAGTAAATGAAGATGAGATATTGCGCTTAGATAAATAGATGTCGTATTTTAGGGCAGATACCTTGACCATATTCATTATGGTTCACTGATCTTGTTCCTTGATCATATAATCTGTGCTAATTGAACACAAATATATGTCCTGTAAGTTAACTCAGAAAGCATTTGTCGTGGCTAAATTCATAGTAACATACACAAGAGCTGGTAGGAATAGCAGCTTAATGACTTCCACTTTGATAATGCTGTTATTTTGCAGAGATATTTAATAACAGTACTTTGGTTCCTATCAAAAAATGATTTAGTAGATTTATTAGTTTGAAGATGGATGTTAAATTATGTAAAATTGTTCAGTACAAATCACTCAGAGGCTATGTAGAATTCTCTCCTAGCACTGATAGCAACATGAAGAATCACACATTGTTTTGAACGGTGTTAAAATTCCCGGAAAATTCTGTGAATCTTTGGGTGAAGCAGTAAAAATATCTCATATCTGTTAATCTTGTTCCCTCACGTAGCCTGCTGTAGCAAAGTGTCGAAGGTTATGTAAGAACAGGGAAACTTTCCTTAAAAAAACCAGAACTTTCAGTGAACACACTGAAGATGAGAGAGCTTGACTATTGATCGGCTCTTCCGTTCAGACTTGACAGTCAGTGCTTTTTCTACTTGTTATTTGTTGACTTCAGGGAAAAAAAATGAAGCCAAGGCAGCATCACCTCCTCTTAGTGCTACATTGCTTCACAGGTTGTAAGATCCTGACTGTTTCTGGACAGTCTAGTTTATTTTCTGGTTGCTCCTGCACCAGCTTTGGAAATGAAAAGCTTATGATAACAACTGGTGTAAACCTCTAGGGCAAACAACTGCAGATATGTTGCTGTATTTTAACATATCAAAGGTTTCTAATCACAACAGAACAGTATTTTTTCTGATTTATTAGCACAAGTCGGCACAGCCCACCAGTGGGGGTCAGTTGGAGAAAAGCTGGATGCACTTGTAAAAAGTCTGGTGGGCCAGAAGCCACCGTGGTATTTCTACTTGCCTGAGCTACACAATTCCAGAAAAGAGCAAAGAACAAGGGGATTTTTGTGTGCGTAAAATGTGGCAGGTTACAGTCACGTTTTCCTTGTGGGCATTTGAAGGTAAGATGAGCTGAGATTATCCACAAATCTTATTTTCCTTTTTCTCAAACAATATCAAGAGCCTTCTAAAAGGATTACAGGGACTTTGGTCTATCTTTTTTGCTGAGTCCTGACCATGTGGCATTGCTGCATGGCAAGAGGGATAAAGGAAGCTGCTGTGCCTGGCAGAGCATGTGCTCTGGCTTGTCTGTCCAGCAGTGTTGCTTTTGTTTATCTTAGATAACACTCTGTTGGCATAAAATATTTTCTCAACTGACTTCTGTGTTAGCTGAACTCTTTGTTTCATTATAAAAAGCAATTTCAATAATTTATCTAAGAAGAAAATAGTCTTCCAGAAGAAGCCCTATGATTTTAAGTACCAGTTAAGCAATTTAGATCAAGTTCATACTCAAATCTTGATCTAGCAAAGGCTACATCTATTGCATTGAACATTCCCTGGAGCAACATAAATCCTTTTATCCCTGGTGGACTTTAACCTGCCCCTTGTAAAAATCAGAGTTTCTTCTCTCCATAAAACCTTCAGCACAATTAGTAAGCATCAGGTAATGAAAGCATCGTGTCGCCAGAACTACATGTCCTTGTCCAGACCAAAACCCACTTAGTTCTTGTCAGGTGGAGATGAGAAAGAGGAGGGGCAATCTTGGAGATCCAATACACTGCATGAAAGATAATGGAGTGTCTGTGGAGGACAAAAGCAAAATGTATCTGGGAAATTACTTAACTTAAAGGATATTACTAAAGGAAGTTTGAAATGAGAAAAGTCTTGCTGAGTAGTAAATGTATGAGAAATAAAAGGAAGCTTAAGGGAAAGTTGCCTGATGGTCAGCAGTATGTAAAAACTTAGCTTTGGGATGTTGTGGTAAGTTTGAGGCCTGTACTTGACCAGAGGCACAGCCCAGGTTGGCATCCCGTTGCTCGAGGTAGGGAGATGGCTGGGTGACTCCAAGTTGTGTGTTTGTGCATGCGCGCTCTAATCTTTAACTCATCCTGTATCTGAGTTTCTTCTTATGTTATCCCAGCTGGCCCTGGGATCCGCAGTACAGCAGCCTGGATGATCCTAGGGACACAACGCTATGCTCCTGTCTTCTTGGTGTTCTAGTGCAGTGTCCCACCAGCCCCAGATGCCACTTCTTCCACCCAGGACTTCTGTGAGGTACAGGCTTGTGAGGAGCAGGGCTGTGAAAAGAGCCTGACATCTGTACTAAGGATTTCTTTCATGCAAGGCCCTTGTGGTTCAGGACCTTTCTTCATATCTCTTAGCTTTTATAAGTTGGAATGAGCCAGAAGATCATTGGAGTTGTCACTGAGATAATGTCAGTAAATTGAAAGATTGTTTTGAAGCAACAAATAAAAATCTCAGTTGAACCATTTTGAAAAAAGAAGCTGGGGCAGAGTGGGGAGACTGGAGGTGGCCGGGAGTGTGTGGAAATTACATCTCTTGTTTATTAAGTGCTAGTTATTTTTACTAATTTATTTATTTAGTACTGTTTAATCATTCCTTTAATTTTCCTTTCAATGCTACATAATTTCTAATTTTTTGTTATTTGATTTTTATTCACCTGGCTTCTAGCCAAGGGCATCAAGATGTCTAGGGATCTTGACGCTATGAGTATTTCTTTAAATCATCCTGTAAGTGTGGATGATTTCCAGAACTGATGCTAGATTGGTCCTGTAGAAATCTTGCAAGTGTTTTATTCTTTGCAAGCAGTGGGGAGTAAGATGAGAATTTAATGTCTGTATTATCTTGACCTTACAATTAAAGGTCCAATTTTTCATTGATGTAAAGTAGGTATTTCTACCTCCTTCATTGAAACTTCACTACAGATGAGGATCTGGACTTCAAAAGGTCCCACTGTAAACCTTCCAGTAGGGGCTGATTTCAGGGTTCTTCGGGGAATTTTACATTTTTCAGCTTTCACTTGTTCTGTGCTAGAGAAAATTTTGTTCACATCCAGACATGTTAAAGAATGGTAGTCCTATCTTTATGTACTGTATAGAGCCCACAGTTACTGTGTTTTTATGTACAAACCACAACTTTTAACTTTTAGTAGCTTTAAAATTCCTAGCTATTTTCTATAAATTAGCTGAAGATCTATCACAGAGAAAATCTAGCACTAAATAGGCTGGACTGCCACATGAACTAGAAATGCATTCGAATCCAATCTATTTTAGAAGTTCCAAATATTACAGTCTTATGCTTCTACTTCACTGCATTTCTTGAGGAATTCGATGTGAACGCTAGCCTTAAAGAATATGAAAAGCTAGCATTTCAGCTAGAGGGACATTTTATTAGGCTTTGCTGTTTTGCTCTTCATGCCATTAGCATATTAATAGCTATGTATTTTAAGAACAGTAAAATACATGTCTCTGTATGGTACAAGATAATGTGAGAAAATAAAAACAGTGGATTCTCTGTCTTCCTTCCCAGCTCTAGGTAGCTGTAGCATGTGACCTCATTTTTGGTCCATGGCTATAAAGATACCTCATCCTTTAAACACAGAGGTTACCTTGAATAACCCATCCCTACACAGAGTTATATTGCTAGCTTTCCAAATCATACAAATTACTCTGAAGTGAAAACCGCAATGGAAACAGTCCAAAGTCACATTCTTGGCTCAGCTCATCATACCCTACGTTATTTGCCAGTTCCTTTTTCCTTGAGCTCTTGAGGTAGTTTATAAAAATCACATTGAAGAGTCAAACCAATGTTATTTTCTTCATATTTGTTACTTGCTGCTATCAAGATAGTATCAAGAAGAAACAAATTAATGTAAATTGAATAGCACATCTATACCTTAGATTTATTTATTATGTTAAACAGATGACTCTTTTTATTGTGTTTATATACTCCTTGTAGTAAACGTTCTAATTCAATACTTGAAAAATAAACATCAGAATCAAGAGATGGAGAACATCTTCGTGGTGTGCCACAAGGTGTCTCGTGGTTGCTCAGAGCTTCAACGAATTGCTCACAAACTTTGAGGCCAATAACGTGTATTTATGAGATGTTTCTTGGAAAGGGATTTTTATGCAATACAACATATAAATGATAGAATATCTGATCTGCATTAGGTATGTTTCAGGAGAAGGAATTTCAGGGAAAAAAGAAAGGTAGTCCAACATTTCTACATACATGTAGCATTGGTAGGTGGTAATTCTGCAGCACACATACTGTAGTTTATACTGTTCTGTACAGTGCCCCATTAAAGAAAATTGATTGCTTCATGACACCCTGGTTATGAGAATCTAATCTTAACACTCACTATTTAATAGATGAAGGCCAAGATGGAGAAAAATTACTGTATAAACAGAAGAGGTGGGGAATATTTTTTAAAAAATGCCTGAATATCAAGGAGAAACTTTCTGGTGTACTCAAATGAGAGGGGCAGGTAGGATCCATATTGCTTAAGACATTTAGAAGATGCTAAGGATCAGATTAGGATATCCTTCTGTAGCTGGCATGTCCCATGTGTCCTCAGACAAATCTATTAAAAGCCAGTTGGATTAGGAAAAGAGGATGTTATTCTGTAAAGGTAAGTGTATCATAATCTCACTATTAAATGATAAATCCTCTGAAGGATTTTTCCTAGAGTACTTTGGAACAGATATGTTATTACTGTTGTTAACCATAACAGACTATAGTCAGGCTGAATTATAAAGACAACTACTTCTCTCTATAGAGGCAGAAAATATAATTCCAGATCCTGAAAAAGGAAGCAGTTACATGTTTAATCCCGGTGCTTGATCTCCTCTTTATTTATGGGAAGGACAGTTTAATTGTTGATTTCAACATTCGGTGTATCACCTTTCAGCGCAGTCTGTTTTGAGACTGCTTCTGCTTCAGACTAATGATCCATGCAGTGGCTTCTTCAATGGGCTGAAGCTACACTTGCAGACACTGCCTTGGATGCTGAACATCTCAGAATTATTGCAACCTTTTGGTATCAGTTTATACTGCCATAAACATTTGGATGATGACTGTTCTTCACATTGTTTTAGTCTCGTGTGAATATGGTTGCTCATTCATATGTAAAAATTATTTGCTATGAAACTATTAATTAAATGATTTAATATTTTTAGTCTGGAAGAAAAAATGTATCTATATGATGTGAGTGACCAGTTACAGAACATAAATAAGAGATGGGAAAGAGTCCAAGTGAATATTTCACAAATTCTTTGGGCAAAGTTTGTTCATCTACAGCCCTTTCCCATAGCCCAGTGAAGCTGATGAGAGTTTGGGGCTTTGGCTCAGGCACTTCAATTGTCTGTTCTACAATTACAATAACAAACACAACAGTAGTCTGTTTGCAAACAGCTGGTAATTGGAAAAAGGGCTGAAGTTGTCAGCAAATGTATTTGTCAGCACTGATTTGACCACTTGTACACATTACCTTAAATGACACTTCTTCCCTTCCATGAAAAACTGTAGAGTTTATGCCCAGCTAGTTTCCTTAGTGGCTGTCACGCAGCGAGCATGGCATTCTGTGGCATGTATCCATTATGTGTTAAATACCCTCCAGCAATTGCTGTTTATTATCCGTATAAATAGGCTGTTTGCCAATTACTTTATCAAAAAACGGTTCTGGTAGCACAGAAGACATATTTATGACAAGTGGAGTTAGGCAGCTCTGCCCAACTTAAGGTTTTCCTATTGATAATAGAAGGTGCTAAGTATTCTCTGTTGGCAGGAAAATGATGACACTTTTAGAAGCCAAAGATGTATTAGTCCAAGCTATGGTTGTTTTGTTTTATTTAGGTTAAGAACTATTTGTATTAGGCATCCTAGTGCAGAGTTCCCTAAGACAGATCAAGCTTGTGTAGTAGTCACCAAAGCTCACAGAGGAGCTGATTGAATTCCTGTGCTTTTTTGTACCCTGTTTTTTAGGTTCAAATATATTTTCTGAATTTATCTGCATTTTCAAAGGTCTATCTGCCCGAGAACTGTGCTGAATCCTTGGCTGCAATAGTGCCCTCCTGTGCGATAGCACAGACGCCTCCTTTGCCCATGCGATTCAAGTGCTGCTGTTCTTGCACTTTCTCAGGTTTCCCTTTTAAGGCAGCAGAGCCAGCAGCTATCGCGTCAGCTCGTGGCCCTTCTCCCGTTTCCCACACTCTGTGTGTGTGTACCTTCCTTTTTTTTCTTTTTTAGAAAGTGGATGAAAAACACAAACTGTAGTCATCAGTCACGGTTGTAAGCTGAGCTGTGACATTGTCAAGACATGATTCTTTTTCTGGTCTGAGGCTTGTGTGTTCTTTCTTTGTTACCTTTTGTGGTCCACAGGATCTGATGGCAAATGTTTGTGGATGACCTGTTAGTCACCTCTTGGGTTTTGTGTTGTGTTTGTTGTTGTTGTTGGTTTTGGTGGTTGGTTTGTTTGTTTTTCCCCTCACCACCTCCCTGCTCCCGTGTTGTTTTCTGTTCTTTTTCTTCCCGCTTGCTAAATTAATCCCTGAGCAGGTACCTCCACAGTCTGGACATCCTGTAGTAAAAATATATATTGGCATCGTGTTTCTTCTAAAATTGCCTGTTTCGTTGTGACTTACAGATAGAAGCGAAAGGAATTGCTGGTGGGTATGTGTTTCAGCCCTGGCCCATGTCTCTCATGCTTCTGTTATTTGGGCAGTTGTAAAACCAGGAAATACTATGGTAACTGTCATTGGCATATGAAGAAATAGCAAAGCATAAAGGTGAATTAT
Organism: Streptopelia decaocto; assembly: GCF_964273445.1. NCBI lineage: Eukaryota > Metazoa > Chordata > Aves > Columbiformes > Columbidae > Streptopelia > Streptopelia decaocto. The sequence goes on from NC_138660.1 coordinate 17,619,548, forward strand.
TAAGTTCTTTCATGAAACAAAACACAAAACTGGAATGATACAAGCCCAGGTTTTTTTGCAAATAATTTTTGTTCCCTGTAGCAATGGGATCCATTATTTCCTGCCATAAGATGCAGACAACAGAAATCTATTATTTCTCCTTGTCTCATACAAACCTATTCAAATTCAGATTTGAATTCCTGTGGTCAGACAGGAAAAGGATGGGATGGAGAGAAGCTGTGAATCTCACCATTCTCCACTGCACTGCCAGGATGAAAAGATATGTAATAGGCTCCATGTGAGTGAAATACTCTCTTGCATTTCATACTTATGCTGTTGTCACTTCTTGACTGTAGTAGCTACCATGGTTTGTTGCACATCCTGTATGCTATAGTTTCCTTTCCATGACTTTTCAGATTACGGCTATTCCTGTACAGGTTGGCACAGGATTTTGCCTTTACAGTACAGCTATAATAGACTGTGTTACACTGGATAGTCTGCAAGCACTCAAGGATGTGAATGTCCAATGTTAATGCATAGGCAAGGGGTCTTTGACGCTACTGGTTTTTCAAAGAATCATTTTTTTTAGTTCTCGGGTGAAGCAGTAGCTGATGGAATTAAATGCTGAAGTCCCAAAGTATCAATACTTCATTATGATGCTCAATAATTAGGAAAAAAGCCAGTGTGATGCATATTTCATCAGTTGTGATGATGGCACTGTTGATGATACATTATCTGTCTAGTGGAAGTGAATGTATGTTCTCTCTCTTACGTGTCTTTTTCTTTACCCTAACATTGCATGTGTCTTTTCTTTCACGCTCTTCTTGTTGCTTAGTAGAATTCCCTTGGGGCTATTAAACATGACAGTTTATGTTGGCAAAATTTTCAGTATCTTCAGTCAACAACCTGTGATCTAATGGATGGGCAGTGCACAGCCTGGCTCACCACAAAGCAGCACCCTTACTGTGATACTTAAAAAGTAAAACCTAAAGTGAGTAATGGAAAACCTGAAGTCAAAATGATCTCATCCATACATGCCCCATTATCACAAATGGAAGCTGGTTGAATATTTGCCTGTCACAATTTTTCTAACTGTAATTATAATGTTGAGACTGAAAATATTCTATCCACAGGGAGCTAGTGGATACTATGCTTTTTAAAATATTTTATATGCATGATAAGACTTCCTTCTCTGTTAGCTTGCTTATCTTTTTGACTATTTCTTTTGAAGTAAGAAACAGATGGCAGCATTCACTGTAATAAGTGCAGAAAAACATGCCAGCCAATTAGGGAGGTTTCAACTGACTGAAAACCTGGATCCTTTTCCAGTATTTTGGTGATTTCCACCCCCCACCCTATGTGTCTAGAGGAAATTTTTATTTATCATTTGTTTAATAGAATCATAAAACCAAAGATTAAAGGGATCTTAGGTCATTGAATCTCTAGCAATGAACCTGAAAACAAAGAGCTGAAATACAGCTTATGGATTTTTTTTATTCCAAAGGATCATTATTGTCTGCCATAAAATAAGAAACCCCATAACGCAAATAGCCTTGTTAATGTGAATCCTGTTCCTCACTTGAATGGGCCAATAAAAATTGTACCTGTATATGATCTTAAAATATTTACTAATTCTTCAAACTCTAGCACATCAAACTCTACTTCATCCAATAAGTACCCTTCCAAAAATCACAGGATTTTAAATAACTCTTTCTTAAATCCTTAATGTTTTGTCAGGTTCCTGAAATTGTGAAATTGTCATTCCAATAGTTCACTTCTCAACAACATTTTGGGGGTGGTATGTCCCCCACCCACTTCCTTGCCAGGGAAGGTTACAGTCCTCTCATGTCCTACCAAAATGAGGGAGAGTTTAAGATGCTTTGGATCCCTTAGGAAAAAAGACTCTTCTTTGTTTCACTCTATGAAACCAAAATTAGAAGTTACTGGTGAAAATGTAGGTCAGTACTGATCTGCTCCTGTACATACCTGTATCCCTTTCTAGCAGTCAGTGTTATTGAGACCATTTTGGCTTCTAATATGTGATTTTATTCCCTGTTTCTGCAGTGCTTTCATCATTTTTGTGAGACATTCTGCAGTCCTGTCCTTGCTGTTCCATTGTTTCATTTCAGAGGTAGACCTATGCAGGTTTCACTGCTTTAGGATTTTCAGCTCAAGTCTTATTTTTTATTTTATTCTACGGCTTTCTGCCACAACTTTTCTTTGCTATTCTTAAGATTATACTCTCTAAATGTCTCCTGTAATACCATCATTTATATTTCTCTACTAACCTTTTGGTATCACTCTTTTTCAATGACTTTTCAATTTTAGTCAATGAGCTTCTAAGGATGTAACCTAAAGCAAAACTGGTGCCGCTTACTAGGGTAAATTTAGTCTGTGAAAGATGAAAATCTGCTTCAGGCACTAAAGCAATTTCCAGTGTAGCATATCAGCTTTTATCAGGCTTGGTCTGTTCTTCCTAAATGAAGATATTAGGTCTGTTTATGGGTGACTATGGTCACTCTGGGAAGCATTTGGTGGTAGTTAAGGGTAAAATAGTGATTGTTCTTCAAAATTAGAAACAACTGGTAGCTCTGCAGTGATGATTTAAATTTCTTTTTTAAATTCTTTCAAACCACAAAGCTGTGTGTTGTTCAATGATTGAATGCATTTGGACTTATGGAACTTTTCATTTAATGCTGTTCTTCATTGTTTTTGGCTGAAGCCCAAGCCTCACATCTTCTAGTTGCAGGATTCCTTTCTGCAAACTCCATCCTTTGCTGAAGGCTCAGTGTAACATGAGACCATCCCTGTTTCCCAGCAGGCAGCACATTAAAGCTCTGCCTGTTGACCAGCTGCAGAGACAGGTGTTATTCTCCTTTTCTTTCTTCTTCTCCCTTTACTTGGTCTTCTGACTTTCCTAACATACTGTCAAGTCCTGAATGAAATGAATGACTAAACTTTATAAGGCTGGAAAAAGCCCTAATTCAGGTGGTGTGGAGCTAGGGATTTTGATCTAAAGTTGAATGCTCTTAACCGCCTATTTGCCGCATTTACATTGGGCCTCCAAGAAACTGAGCCAAACTGGAAAGCCAGCTCATAAGGATAACTGCAGAGGCCACAGGCATTGAACATTTCTCTTTCCAGGCTGCTTAGCACTGAGAGAACCACACTGCAGATGCTGCAGAAGCCTCATGGTTTGGTTATGGCTCATTTGTACTCTGCTTCTCTACCTTAAATGAACTTCATGCAAGTGGCTACATGTAAAAGTGTGTGGGAGCTATCAGTGCACTGCTCTCACCTGGACCTATTTCTTGTGGATGTTATCTGTGTTGTGGGTTTAACCCCCTGCAGTCATGGGGCTAATCAGAGGCTATTTGTGGTGGTGTGTTCAGGAATTTGTAAGAGGAATAAGGCCTGAGAAGGAAGTCCAGTGGGACCCAGTCCTAGACTCAGCCTAGTTTCTTGACCCATTATTGATAAAATGCATCTCTTCTTCCTGCTTCCATCACTATTGCGTGCTTTCAGTATTCTGTTTAATGTCAAATTTGAACCGTCGTTTTCTCATACTTACCTGTACAATATCATGTAAACCTGTGGTGTTCTATAGGTAGCATAGAACATTTTAGGAGCAGATTATTTCTCAGAGGAACACAATTTCTCTGTCAAAAAAGAAATTACAACTGGAGCTTAAACCAACCCTGAGCTTTAACTTCCTAACCAGTCATAATGACTCAATCTAGTAATGGTCTATCCATCAGTTAACATAATTTTGAAGAAGACTTACCAGTCTATATCAATTCTATGGGCCTGTCTCAACCACTCAACCCATATCTGGTATTACAGCCTGCATGTCTCACTTCATCACCTTGAAATTATCATGGGGAAAGCTAACACTGAGGCCCAGGAAAAAGATCTTGTTAATTTTTGCAGTGGTTACGACAATGCAGTCTGGCCTTATTATGTGCTACAATGGCTTACATTTATTGTCTATTAGTAGTTAGTGATGATGGTCAGCCCAGGGTGGAAAAGCTTGGCAGACATTTTGAAATCCTTTCCCTGAATCACGTTTGTGGTTCTGTTTTTTGTTGTTGTTGTTTTGTGGGTTGGGTTTGGTTTGGTTTTTGGTGTGTGTTTTGGTTTGTTTGTTTTGTTTTTGTTTGTGTGTGTGTGTTTTCCAATGCATTAACAAGTCAGAAAAGTTATATTCTATAGCTTCAGTTAAATTACAGTTTAGTGATTGATTTAGTTTTTCTATTATTAATTTGGTTAACATACTGGATATTTGGATGTTTTATTGTAATTTGGAGTTAAGCAAATTATGGCAATATTTCTTTAAAAAAGGATTTATTGTAAAGAAGAAATTATCATTCAAATACTATGAGGTAGCAGTGACCTCACCTACTAAAATAATTAAAAGTACTGAAGGCACAAATATTAGACAACCACACAGCTTTAACCACATCCACTTTTCTGCTTTTCATTGCATAGTCAAAAAGCATTGAGTGAGCCATAAAAAATGTGAAATGTCTGATGAGACAATAATTTCATCAACTAGTAAAACTATCCAATTCATACTAACCTTAGTCTGTTCTAGCACAGTTTAGGCAACCTTCTGAACGTCTATTTGCAATTTTTATTAAGTTTTTAAAATTAAAGTGAATTAGAACATATTGAAATGCTCACAGTGCTCGATTACTTTCCTTTTTCCTTTGTCTTTTTTACATACCCCCCAGTGATGCTCACTGGGATTTTCCTTAAGGATTGAGTAGATTTGAGAGAGATCTTATTCAAGCTATTTAAATACCCACTGTCACAAAACTGTGTCAGGGTATCTCATTTCCTGGATGTGAGTAGTGATAATGCTTTTGTGGCCACTCTGCTCTGAATTTTGTGCTACCCCTGACGAAAATGTTGTCCTTGACTTGAAAAAATGTTATACAACATTGACTGCCTAAAATTGTATTGAACTGCAGATGTTAGTCAATGGTAAAACTTCTGCTAGTGTCCATGTAAGAAAGTGCAATAGTTATTGTTCACAGTTGCTTTAGATGCGTCATATTATTTGCATTTAAAACAGAATCGCATCTGGAGCCTCTGTTGCTTGAGGCAAAATATATTTCTGGGAGATCACTCTTAGTGAGGTCAGTGATTGAGAAACTTACATTTTTGAGTACATCAGTAAGATGCTGCCGGACAGAACTATTCCTTCAAATCTTTCAATATTATTTACCTTTGCTAATGTGCAAACGAGTGTAGCTTTATAGATCACATTTACTAGCTTTATAGATCATATTTACAGGCAAATAGTGACCTTGTAATGAAACCTCATTGTGTTTCCTCCTTTTTCTGTGCCCTCTTTGTGTGGTTTAGCTGAATTACCATAGACAACACAAAACCTGATGCAATGAGATATGACAGTGGAACTGTTGTACTCCATACTTTTGGTTTACCCCTTGCTTTAAATGTAGACCACTGCTCTTCTGTTTCCATAGCCATCTCTGCTCAGGCAAAGCAGATAAGAGGCCTTTCTCATGAGAAAGTTTTGTATGCACATTGCCGAGGCCAAACGACAGCATGGCACCTAAGTCAGGGAAGAATCAGATTCTAAATTTCAGTTGTGAAAATGTGGGTATTTGATTGTGATGGTGTTGTGAAGGGAGTGAATATTATTAAAATGAACATGTTTGTTCATATTTCAGAGAACATTATAGGGCATTATAGGTAGCTATATTTAGCTTGCATGACAGCTAATCAACTCTTGTGTGCTGACAAGGAAAAATTGTGCTGACAAAGAAAAACTGTACTGACATGTGCATTTGAAACATGACTCTTCAGTCAAAAGTCCCGCACCTTTACCAATACTATCTCACGGCTTCTTTCAATACTTAAAGCCTTTCTGATCCCTTTTTCTCATGGCAATTTACTGTATATATATTTATATATACATATTACATGTTATTGTTCAACTGTGTTAGTTTGGTTTTAGCAGTGGGTTGAATGCAAGGATAATTTACATGTGAGACATGCTTCTTAAGATGTTTCACTTGATCTAGAAACATAACGAATATCCAGAGGGGACAATGTATGATAGATAACAATTGGCCCAAATCACTAATTTTGTCCTAAAGTCACTTTCTAAAGTTTCGGTTGGTATTGCTTTTTGGATAGTTTGTTTCCACTATTCTTAAATGCTTTATGAAGTTTGAATGCAGGTCTGGGGATGTGATTAAATCTGATGAATTTAACAAATACTGTAGTTGCCTCTAAGAACAACACAGCGCAGGGTTGGTAGAAAATTTTTAATCACATATTGTTTGCTGAGCCTTCAAGACTGAACTGTGTTGCAAATATAGTCTGGTTTTATCTAAAGGGACCAAAGCCGGGGTGTTTCTGGAGCCCCACCTGCCTTCTGCCTGTTCCCTGCCAGGCTCACAGCTGGTTCCCCGTGGAGGCTGCTGGGGAACCCAAGCCCTGGTTCATGCTCCCCAGTTCTGTAGCAGCCATTGCACCGTCTTAGCAGAGGAAGAGTCCAGAGCTCCCCGAGTCCCTGCTTTTATATCAGCCAGACAGAGACTCAGGTTTCCCTAGCGAGGAAATTCCTTGCCCTGGCAGGTCATTAAAATAGTATTTGCAAATATTACTGCCGATGTCATTTTCTGAAGTACTTTAAAAAAAAAAAAAGTCAATGATTATGTTCAATCAAAATCATGTTAAAGTGGTAGTACAAGATGGAGTGAAACTTTCAAAGCAACAAGGATTTTTTAGAATTAATGTTTAGATGCCTTAAACTGGGCCTGCTGTGGCTAAGTATTACAAAGGTCTGAACTGCGGTATTCTTATCAGAGTAATATTTCACTTTGAGTTGAAATAACTTACTCAGAATTCCTATGTGTCTGTATTTTTCCAAGTCATATCACAAAGCCCTTTGGAAGATAGAGATGGATGTGCTGACAGCTGTGGAGTTGATTCTTCACAGCCACTAATTATAGCATGGTTGAGTTCTGCAACAGTGCATCACACAAAATATTTGTCTTATCAGGACAAGCCTGATATGTGGAGAGGAGTAATTATTTTCTCCCTGCTTATAGTGGTCCGCAGATACCAGGGAGAAAACAAACTTAGTCAGGATGAGTGACTTCTAGCATTTTTTAACATCTACCTGAAGACCAGATGTCCCTCAGTCCAGGTGCTCTATGTTCATTCTCTTATAGTTGTCTTCTGTTCTGAGGAAAACTTGCTCTTTTTTGCCCTCAGACACCATGGATAAGTGGATGGGTGTTAAACAACAATTCCTTCTGGTTTCAAAAGGAATTTGTTGAGCTGAAGGACTGCAGAATTTGGCTAAGCATTGGGTTAACCTCATTACAGTGAGTTAGCTGCATACAAAAAAAAGCCTGAATATACAGTGTTTTGTTTTATGTTCCTTTCAAATGAAGGGCTGATTTCTGAGGTTTTGGCCACAGCTAGTGCTTGGGGCTTTTTTCCACCCCGTGTCTCAGGATTTAATATTTTGGTTCAGGGGCAAGGCGTTCCTGACACTGGGATGACCCAGCAACTGTACTAGCAAGTCAGTGGCACCTTCTCTCTGTGACCATGCGTGGAAGCTGGCCCACAGTAGGGTTGTACTGTCTCCAAGCCCAAACAGCTGTTCATCTTATGCCTAATGTGCAGGAATGTATTCTTGTGTATCAAGATTTAATTTGGACTTCCATTTATGTTTATATACTATTGATTTCAGTGATGTTTCACCTAGTATTCCTTTGCCGATTGGATGGAGAATCAGGCTGTGATAGACATGAAAAAGGTCCTAGAGTGTAAGGCCTGACATCCTTCACTGAAGAACAGACAGTGAGAGAGGGTGAAACTATTGAAACATATTCTAATAATGTCTTCACGCTTCTTCCCCTCAGTGGGAAGTCCTCAAAGCATTCACTTATCTGTAGAATAAGCCAATGCAGCCTGAGTGGTCTGGCAGAAGTCTGTGTAAATAGATTTGTCAGAAAGGAAGTAAGTTGTTCTATAGCTTATGGCTTATGGAAGATATGGAAAACACTCTAAAATGTCAAGTATGTATGGCCACACTCTCAATTAATACCACAGGCCCATGAATCTCCTATCCTGCTGTGGTGAGAATTGCTCACAATGCCAATGTTAAGGCTCAGTTTTCAGCTACTGCCTTCTTTTGGGCTGCTGATAGCATGAGAACATGGGCATGGTTGGGAAGCACTGAGGCTGAGAAATTCACATGTTTCCTGTAGGTGCACCCTATACTGCGCCTAGTGCCATCTTGAGTTCCCCACGCAAGATTTTTCATGAATGCAACATGTAAATCAGAACAGCCTTGTCTCTGAAAGACAAAAGGATATTTCCTTGTGACTGAAACCCCTAAAAGAGGAATAAAACAAGTGATCTTCTGCAAAGTACCATCACAGAATGCATTAACCAGAAAAGGGAGAGCTGTCAGACATAGCAACAGAAAAATAGATAGCTTACGAGAAAACAAAATGTGCTTAAGTTCTCTCAACTAATAAGGGGTTTGGTTTCAGCTTTGTTGGAAATACAGGACTCATTAAACATCAGGTATGAGCTGAAGCTACAATAGAATCTGTTTGTATTTCTGGATCTGGATTTCAAACAAAATTTCAGAGAGTTTGTGTCTACAGGCTTCCATCATCTTGTCGTAAATGTGTGACACCTGTATATAGACACAACGTCAGACATCTAGCTAAAAATGAATTTAGGTGATGCAGCTTCACAAGATATCATGTATCATCCAAGTTATGATATTTATTTCTGCATGGTATTAAGTAGCAGCAAAGGCAATGTAATGCAGGTTAATGAAATCGATTAGCCTGCTTTTAAATAGCAGGCTAAATTAAATTGAATTATACTTGCAGTAGGCCTGTGAATTAATTCAGACAGTTACCATGGCTCAGCCGATTTGTCGTAACTTGAATTCCTTGCATCATTGGAGCACGTATGAGCTTTTGTTTTGGGTAGGAGGAAACCATTGGCTGCACGAATCTCAGATGTCTGAATTTTACAGACTAATTATATCTCTGGGCCCCTCTCTACAAAAGGTAGAATGTGATAATGTTTCATGGAGGCTTTGGTTTGTAAGGATATAGCTGTAGACATAAACCTTATACTTTCTGGTTAAAAGGGCCCAATTCTGCAAATCAGATTCTGTTAAGACTTTTTCCAGATATCTCATTGACATGACTTGTCAGCTTATTCCACATAAACAATTCATGTTACTCCAAATCACCCCTGTACCGCATGAAAGCTGTGCATTGAGTTGACACCTATTTCTCTTGAAAGCATTTGTAATTTCATTTTGGACTGTGAGGAACTCTGTTGATTGATCAAAAAAAAAAAAAAACAGCTTCTCAAAAATCCCATTCTCACCACAAGATAATGACTATAATCCCAGCCTTGGATTTATCATGTTTTTCTTTGACCAGATATGTCAGTAGTTTAGAGGTTTTTGCACTAATAAATTGCTTTAGGTTAATGTGAGGTACCTTCAAATCATTGGAGATTTCATTGTGGAAAATACTTTCCAAAGCTGCATATCCTAAATGGCTGCACTCCAGAGTCTGGGATTCAAATCTCATTTACCGTAAATGATTGGCAACCAGAAGACGTATGGTTTTTTTTATAGCATGCTTAATAGAATATAGGGGGAGGAGGCCTGATTTTTCCATTTCCATATAATGCACATGGGTTTATTCAAGAAATTACCATAAATAAAGTAATTACTTCTCAGATAGTAATTAGGATTATATGTATTGTGTTTGATAGCGATATTGTTGGGTTTCACATGTCCTCAATAGTGGGTATAGAGATCCTTTGGTTGCTTCTGTGTCATTCAGCAATCCCAGTTCAGATGAGATTGCCGAAAGTCTCAGTGCTGGTCTTGTTCTACCTCAGGTTACAGACACCTAATGGCAAAAGAGGAGTTTGATGGATGGTGAGTGGTTTTCAAAATCCCACGTACAGCACCCTAATGTAACCAATATGGATGTGAGTGATCCCTCTAAATTAGCAGCCTAATGTCAAGCTGTTAAATCTATGCTCATTATGATCTGCCCTGCCACCTGGGAATTAAGCAAGGGCCTAAAAAAGAAATTTTTGGTCTAAATATAGGCTCTTATTTTCAAAACTATGTGTTGACCTACATAAAATCTCGTGTTTGTGTGGACTGCTACTCTTCATATTGCTGTGAGTAATAGACTGCATTTAGCTCTATGTGCTTATAGTAAACAATTAAAAAGTACAATAGCTTCCATCCTAATTTTGATAACTGACAGTTACAATTATGAACATTGAGAGGGATAATATTTTGTATTAAAATGTATTATTTTTATTGATTTTTAGGAAGTTACTTATTCACCTGTTTCATCCCTTAGCAGTCATCAACTCCCTCACTCATGTGAAGGAGCTCCTTCCAGTTTCCTTCACAGAAAAATTTTCCATTCTGAGGAGAAAGAAGGCAAGCAAAATAGAGCAGAGTACAAATAATGTCCCTAAATGTTAGTGAAGGACTTTAAGTAGGTCTTGCCAGAGACTGTGGACTAATCAGGCTCTTGATGGGCCACATAGTTCCCATTGCCACATCTAGCAGACTAAGAAACTTGGATCCTATTTTTGCCTTTGCCATTGGCTGGCTGGTGTAACCCTCAGCCAGACTTTTAATTCCTTTTTTTTCCCCTATTACACATAGCCTGCCTTGTCTGTTTAGTTTGTAAGCATGCCTGGACAAGGATTGTCCTTTGTGGTGTTTGTGTAATGCCAAGCCAGCAGGGCTTCAGGCTTGGCTGGAGCTTTGAGGTGCTACCTGGCTATAAAATTATTGTCATGTCAGTACAGTTATCAGTTATCCCGGTTTATGCTGTGCTGGCAGTTTGCTTCGTTGACTCTTAGTAGTGCAGATGAAATCAGAGTGGGTCCCCATGCATTCCCACAGTGGGCATTGTTGAGCTATAGAAATAAAAATAATAATAACAAAGAATGTGTTGGAACCTTCTGTGCAATCCTGGCACCATTTGCGTTGTTGTAACAACTCTTTCTTTTTTTTGGGCTGAGTTGGTTTCAGGGCAGGGACTGTAATGCTTTGAACAGAAGCCACAGTCTCTGCAAGACACCAAGTGAACTGTAGCAGGTTACATCACTTGGGTTAAACACCTCTTTTCACAACTGCTACGCTTGCTGGCAAGCTCAGCCACGATGTCACGGGCTATGTGTGCTTAGAGACTGAATTACCCAGCGTCTTACCCAGCTCCCCTCTGAGCGTGAGAGGAGTCCCGCTCCCTTCTGATGGGAATGTAAGGGGGGTAGAGATGAACTAGATATCTGTAGCTTGTCTAGCAGTCTGACAAGACTTTTTTAGATCAACACTGCTCCAGATAATTTTCTGAATACAAATAGTCAGAGGAATAGTTCTGGAAAGACTTTCATTCTAATGTGCTTAATAGTGCTCTAAATAACTTTGTCAACATGCGTCTCAACATTTCAAATGTTGCCATACACGGGATTGCTTTCCCAGACCCTGTGAGACCAGCCCTGCTGGGACTCACTCATATGTGCTGCTGCCATCCAGGGTGGCAACAGAGCGCAAGACGATCTCTTTGGGCTGTGATCAGGAGGTGTCATTCTGTGTCCTGAGCCATGGACAGGCAGAGCTATTCACACCCGCTACATTTTCAGGTATATCTTTCAAAAAGGGGATGGGAATAAAACTAAATCAATAAATGGACAAATCACAACCTTAGCTCAGGAAGAGCCAGCACTGCTCAGTAATAAAAGATTGTAGGGAGTGACTACAGAGGTTGAAGCAATGTCTGTGACACGCTTTTCAGCAAGGTGAGTGGTAAGCTATGCTGGCTGTAGAAGCAGCAATTTCACAATACTCGTGCAATAGGAATAGGACTGGAGGGAACAGTATAGCAGGTAAGAAAAGATTTTAGAAGATTTAATTTCCCTGAAGAAAGGCTAAGCTTTGTTCTTGAAGAGTCAAGCGAAATCCTGCATGTAGCAAAAATTCTGCTCTCCTTTTGCATGCCTGCTGTTTTCTTAGGTTAATCAGCATTGCTATTATTACCAGAGTCTCTGAGGAGATGTGCAAACACATAGTTCTGTTTCACCCATGCTGGAGAATGCACAGTCCCACCAGCCAAGGAAGGGGTGCTAGGGGCTTGTCCTCAGATACTGGCAGAGTTGGGATTGAACGCATGTTTCTCACAGCTAAACTCAGTACATGAACCCCAACATCACTACAGAGTCCACCTTAGTTGTCTCATTGCAGAGAAGAGTGATCTTTGGGTCTTCCAAAACTGGCTTTTTGTAATAGTAACAACTGTGGTAATGTCTTAGAAGTACAGTATTTTAAATGCTCAAGATAAGTTGCTGAAACAAGCGTAAACAAACAAACAGCAGATTCAAAAGATGCCTCCATGTCCAACTACAGTTGGTGCAATGTTCTCTTTGCAGGACTTGTTCTGACTTGGGTAAGTTTGGTGAGAATACCTGTGCCTCTAATGTGTGTACATAGGTCCTGGTCCTTATAGTGCTGTTGAGCAAAATCTGCTCTGTATGGCCTGTTCTGTGAACAGTACCATATATTACCGGTTCTTTACATGCAATAGCTCCATATTTTCCTATCAATACAAAATCCCTGGTTGTCCTCACTGCAGTTGTGGGTGGTTTAAATGGGCCACCTCTACAAAAATGCTGGGAAAATAGCAGACACCAAATGTTGTGAAGAAGTGAGAAGGGTGAGTAGAGTTGTACTTCAGCTTGGAAAAGAAGGAGAGTGTATGATGCTTCACAGTTTGCTCTTGCTAGAAATGATTTGTTATCTGAATGAGGACAATGTACCACAGCTGCGTACAGTAGAGCAGAGGAGGGGTCACCACAGTAACACAAAATACTGACTATACTCATGTCAGCAGGGGTTTTATCTTGGAAAGCTGCAGAGGTAAGGTACCATCTCTCTGCTCTCCCTGGCTCGTGCAGCCCTGCACTGGCTGCCACTTAGGGCAGGGTCCTAAAAAGCACAAAGCTTTGTTGTCTCCTAGTCTTCAAGAAAAAGAAAAAAATTCTGTTATAGTCTCTGTCATCTTAGTGGAGTGAGTTTAAATGTATGATGGATGAGACACCAAAATCTCTTTTTCTCTGTTCTGTGGATTCTCATATGAAGCCTGGGAAGGCCTTGATGAAAGCAAATGCTGAAACATGAAGGAGTGGAGGATGCTCAGAAGTGGAACATGCTGCAAATTAATAGTGAGAACTGACTTATCACTGTGTGTTCCTACTGGCCACAAGTACCGCAGTGTCTTCTTAAGGACTGTCCATGAGCTGAGGAGAGTGTACTATCCTGTCTGCTGGGAGCACATTCACACCTGTTCTCTTGAATAATTTGTCTTTATTTACTCTTTTCCATATCACCATCATTTTATTTTTAAGTGAATCTCATTTTTCCTTCAGTATTACCATCAAAGATTTCACCTCAGGTCTTAATTTCTCATTTGCTATTGATGTGTTATCCCACAAAATGAAATGAGGATTCATGATTGCTGTATCTTCCTGAGCAGCTCAGATCCTACATGTTAAATGAATTATCATTATCAGTTTGTCATTTTTCAGAAAACAGTTGCCATGTACTGCTGGTAAGAAGAGCTGTAATCTGGAGAGGCATGGATTTTTTCTGAATAGCAGATTCTTCTGGACACCTCTGGGGAGTATATAAAATCAGGAAGTCTTAGAAAATGCTAGTTTTTTCATACTGTTATAAATAGCAGCTTTTGCCAAGTATGAGACAATTTCTGTCACTGATATATGTATTTAAACTTGAAGTTTTTCAACAGTAACATGGAGAATCAAATCTCTTCTGGATTATATTGATTTAAATGGAATGAATTTAGGTAAATAACACAGACTTCGACTTATTCCATAAAGGTTTGAAATGCCTTGAAGCACCCCATGAAATCCAGCACCCAGTCATTACACTTTCCCAGTAACTCACCAGTGTGTAACTGCTGGGGACCAGGGTCTATGATTACCTGTTTGCTTAAGACATTCTCTGTTTTCACTTTTCTTGGAGATGCATATAAAATAGCTCTTTGTGATGGGATCATCTCTGTTTTCTGTGTTTGCACAGCACCTAGAATAATTGTTTCATGAGTGGAGTTTGACCATACAGATAAAGGGGGTGTAGGGAATAAAAGATTGCTTTGTTGGTGGATTTGGTGTGGCCTTCAATGCAAACCTACACTAAATGAAACTTGGACAGAAATTTTGTTCTTTGATCTTGCTGTTAATTTCCAGATGTGCCAGGACAAACTGTTTAGGGCTGACCCTGCAAGGTGCTGAGCGCGGTTGGGATCTGCAGAGGTTGCTCAATACCAAGCACAGGTTCTTTTCTCTTAATGAAACTGTTGCACTTTAAATGTCGGCAGCTTGGAGTTGTCTGAAATGGCAAACACTTTGGAAGAGACATTACTGTCGGCTTTTGCAACAGTCGTCTCTTTGGAAACATTCCCCTTGAATAGTGTTAAAAGCAATTGCAGTTCCTGTAATTTAACCCATACCTATCATCAGCACCAAAAAATGAAACCTCTACAGATTCCAGGCTCACCAGGACCTTGCCAAGAGTTGGAATTATACTCTGAGGCAAGTAACTTCTTATAAACAACAAGTATTGAGCTCAAGTGCGTGTGTACGGTCCTGCAGGGTGTTTGTGTGCATGCCTGGCTGGCACTGGTGGTGAAGAGCTTGAGGTCCGGCTGTTACATTCACAATTGTATCTGTCAGAATTGCTACCAAAGTTGCACTGACCGATAAAATAATACAGCATTTAAGGGGTTACCCAGGTGTGATCTATTAACAGGTATAAAGAGTCCAGGAATTATTTCATGTTTTAACTTAAGGATTGTGAAAGTACTGGAAAGCTAATGGTTATTGTATTTTTTCGGCCTCTGTATTTACACCATATTTTGCTGTGCTACTGTGTACCCTCAGAAAAATCACCTTCTTGTTACTTGCATGTCAGAAAATTTGGGTGTGAAGAGAACTAAGATTTTCTAAGAACCTCAGGCTTTGCTGCATTTCCAGAAGAGCAATTGGTGTCCTGTGACAGTGGCAGGAGTGAAAGGCCAGGCACTCCGTTGGTACAACTGGGTATAACCAAAATGACTTCAGCAGCATCATGAGTTGTCTGGTCTGAACACGCAAGGTCGCAACCATCAGGAGAGCTGAGCTTTGTTGCAGAAAGGGATATCAGAGCAGCAGAACACCAGGCCCTCCAACTTCTTCCTCTTCCAGCACCTCCCACGTTTACTTCCAATATGTTTGTGCCAGGAGAGGCTGTTGCAAGGTGTGATGCAAAGCCCAATCTGTCCTCTTAGACTCATGAGCAAATTATGCAGTTTAATAGGTTAGTAGCTTTGCTATAGCTTGTTAGTAGAACAGTTTGTAGGTAATTCATCCCATTAGCTTTTTTGCTTTCAAACTTAACTTTCAGACACAGATTCTCAGAACCTTTTGCTTTTTCCATTTTTCATGACCCTGGGTTTCTTCATTCCCCACTTCAGTACAGCTGCCCTGGGACAGTGATGCAACTTCCAGTCCTGCCTGAGACCTTGTCTGCAGTTTTCCAAGGGCCAGAAGCCTGCTGACCCACTGACCATGACGAAAGTAAATAAATACTTGATGTCCTCCCTGATCTGTTCCCTATGGATAATGGAAGATGATCTTCTATTACTTCTTTATTTAACCCCTTTGTCTTTTTTTTTTTTTTTTCCTCTCAGTAACAACAAAGAATTTTGTCCCTTTTCCCTATCAGGATCTGTTCACTGCTGTCCTCCCCGCTCTGTCCTGTGTAGTCTTTAAGGACTCTCTTTTTCATGTCCTTCGTGGCACACTCCTGTCCACTTTTTATAGTATTGGCCCAGGGTGGGGGACTGGTGTCTGTCAAATTGTGATAGCTTATCTAGAGTTAATTTGGGGTCCTTTTGTTCTTTCTCTCTGAGTGTCTTTTCCTGAGTCCCAGTCACCAGCTCAGGTACTGAGACTGTTCAGCTTTTGCTGAAGGTGGCTCTTCTGCTTCCTTGTTATTTTTGTTTGAAAATGGAGCTTTTTTATGTTTCATGTTTGTGGAGCATGCAATACTCAGATGTATGTAATCCCACTGCCTAATTAACAGCAAATTACCAGCAACATCACAGTGCTTCTGAACCAACCATTTCCCTGCAGAGTTCTGCCATCTGACTGTGTTCTGTTTGCTGACACCCACTGCTTGCAGGTAGAAGGTGAACATCACACAATTGTCTGAATTAGGGCTTAAAGAGCTTAGGGGATAGTGAGACCCATCAGAGAGGTATGTGAATACCCTCAAGGTGTAAACTCATAGTCATTTTCTCGTCTTCTGAAAGCTGCAACTCCTGTGAAGCTTCAGAAGCTCTATTCTCCCAGTTAGAAAACAGCCAACATAGTTTTTACTCCCAGTACCGTGTCCTGCGTTCGGTGGTGGTGTGCCACGTTTGAAACTTCTTGAAAGAGATCTGTCTTGCTTTGTGTCCAGTTCCACTTGGTTGTGCGTAATAAAAACTTCCCTGCACCCTAACTAGACTTTTAGAGGCTGGGAAACTTGTTCCTTAAAGACAGAGTCCTGTCTTCTACAACTGTGGAGAAAGAAAAGAGAAGTAACACAGCCATTGTCATACCCAGGTAATAGGAATTCATCCTGCTTCAGAAATGGATAAAAATACACAAGTTAGAGGGAGAGCAGAGATGCTTGTTCTGGGCTTTTAAGCTGCTATTTGCCCTTTTTGCAGGATCACCATCTACATAATTGACTTGGCAAACACATGGAGCTTCAGTCAAAGGCTTTGGTTTATATTGCACAATGAGATATTTTGTTTAATTTCTCCTGTAAGATACTTTATACTTTTCCAGAGTGTCTTAGCCAGCTTTTGCAACCAAGCAATAATTTTTAATAACAGACTGACCAAAAGGATGTTGTCTTCTTCAGTAACTTAGGCACGAGGTGTTATAGACCACTTTGTTACTGTCAAAGAATGGATTTTTTCATTCCACTGGCAACGTGTTTAATTCTGGATCTTGTTACTCTGCTCTTCCCCTGCTGCCATTCCCTGGGACAGAAAGAGCAGAGGGAAGGGAAATTTAGATGAAGTCATTCAGTTCTGTTGAAATGCAAAAAAATATTTGGTCCTATTTGGAAATTAGCTCTGCAAATTGACTGACACATTGCTGGAAGAATAAATAGTAAAATACAGTACACTTGTCTATATCTGACAATGCGGATTTCTTGTGAAAAAAAGTTAGAAGTGTTGGATAGCACCCAAATGTAAAATCTTGTCTGGCTAAAATTTGAAGTGTTCTTAAAATTGGCTTCATCTGAGGTGTTACAAGTAGAGTTTTCAGCTGTAGCTGAAAGGGCTAAAAATTCAATCTCATTCAAGACCATAATTTGGTGAGATTGCAACCCCTCACCTTTCCAGTGAAACCATCCTCTTAGAATAAGGCTTGATTATCTTTTAGAATCAGTTTTATGTGAGGGTAATATCACCGATTACATCCAGTGATTTACACCAGGGGCGTGTCTTAATTCTCCTCTCTTTCCTGCTCCTGCGGACAGGTTTTATGTGAGGAGCTTTTAGCAGGGCCCATGCTGAGAGTCCCCACAGTGTGTCATTCACAGCGTGGAAGGGCTTCTGTCACTAGGTCCAGCTTTCCCTAAGTGCCTGTCACACAAAGGCATCTTGGTTCTAGGAGCAAAATGTTGACGGGATGATCCCTCAGCTCCTCCTGCCCGCTCTGCTCTGCACGGCCCTGCCAGACCTCGCTGCAGACCTCTTGCTGCCATCGCTGGGATGCTGATCTCTAGTGTGGGGCTTTGTTCTCCCTCTGGCTGAAATATCCCGAACAACATCTTTGGGAACAGAGGGCTTGGGATGGTCATGAGTTTTCACTTGAATGCAAGAGGCCCTTATTCTTCAGGGTATGTCTCCTCTGTGGCCAAGGATGCGATGGCAGCTGTGGGGAAGCAGCAGAGATGCACTAAACTGTCTGACGTGGGTGATGGCAGGGGGGGATATTCTAGGCCACTGAGGGATCAATAGGACTCTGCTGCTATAGGATTCTGAGCTCAGTTTTTTCAACCTTGGTGACTTTTGTGCTGTCACAGCTACAACGGTACCTGTGCCTGTGTTAGCCGGGTGTGCTACAGCACCTCCGGGGACCTGAGTTCCCACCTGGAGATGTGGGCTCCCAGGACAGCAAGGTGGGTGCTCACGTGAGCAGAGCAGCACCTTGTAGCTTTGGTTAGACTGTTGATTATCAAAATTCCCACTTTCAGGAAGGCTGAGTAAGATCTTATGAAAAGTTAGATCCAATTAATTTTATTTTGAAGTAGTGCAATACTGCATTTTGGTAATGATAGCCAGTTTCATGTAACCGGGAAGGATAGGCTTGTCCTCATGGCAGATGTCACCACTTCCAGGAGCACCCTGACTCCAAAGCCAGGCTTGGTCTGCGTCTCTCAAGTTGTTGAAAAAGTCTCAAGCTCAAACATATCCCGCAAAGGCAGTGCTTGAAGACTAGGATGTGAATTTTTCTGTTCTGGTCTATTGCTATCAAATTTTGTAAAAAATCCAGAGCAGAAGTTGCTATATATTTTTTTCGGATTCTTCTCAGGCTGTATGCTTAGACTACAGAGTATGTCACTTTTCTACATGGTAAGTCCACAATCCTGCAATGTTTGGCTGTCTGAGCTCCCTCCCGCTCTGTGCAACAGGATGGTGGGCTCTTTTTGGTGTGTTGATATGCACATATGGTGCATAGACAGTTGGCAAATTCTAAAGAAATGACCTTCAGGACTGACATTCTTCTATATTTTCATGTTTTTGTCATGCTGTGGTGGGTTTGTTCATTCCTCTTTCATCTCCTCTGAGTGAAAAACTCTGCAGTCTTCCAGACAGTGTCTCTCTCTCTTTCTCTCACTCACTCAGCCAGACCATCTGTTCCCAGATTACAGATTTCTCTGCATGAGTACCAGGTAACAGACGTGACTTCGCCCAATAACTACAGCAAAAAAGGCTTTCACACACTCTCTGCAATCTGTGAACATATGATCTGTCTAGGATAACATGTCATGCCAAACACACACCAGAGAAATTTATATGCAGTAACAGAATGAACCCTGAAATCAGGTACTTGGCAACCCCGAACCTGGCATTTCCTCTCCTTGTTTCGAAGAGGCTTCTGTGCCTGCGAGAAAGGCTGTGCTCCTGCCCTGCTGCCTGTTTCCCAGGGGATGGAAGCATAAAATGCTTCTCTCAGGTTTTGCTGAACGGGAAGCTGGTAGCATCACTGCCCCATGGCAGCCCTTGAGGCTGGAGCGGGGACAAGGTCTCTCTGCTGGCAGCTCAATAATGAGCATTTGCCAAATGATGGGAGACACCGGAAAGGACATTTTTTCCATCATTATCTTCACTGGATTCTGCCCATTTTTTGAGAAGAATATACAGATAAACTGATCTCCTACACAAAAGGGTGTGTATGTAATATATCTATAAATATATCCCCTTTTCGCGTTGCCACATCAGTCCTCAGAAGACCATAATTAGACAATATTAAAGCAGGGTTTTTCAACTGGAGGGAGCTGCTGCTCACTCTAATGACCACTGAGCACTTGCCTCAAGCCTGCGCTGCTCTTTTATTCTGTGATGGCTGAAAAGTTCTGAAGCTGGCTTGAGGCTAAGGGACCATGTGTGGGTACTGAAGACAGATAAGGTACAAAGCAACAGTTTGTTGAGCTACCCTGTGATCTGCAGGCCAAGGTTAGTCTTTATCTCTGGAGCAGGGTACGTACTGCAACATGTTCCGACAAACTGGTAATATATTTATTTTTTGATAAGTATGTGTGTGTTAAATGTCTCATGTTAGTATTGCATTCCCCAATGACTTAAATAGAAACAATAAGAAAAAAAATTTACAAATTAGTATCCAAGAGAAATGACTGCAGACATCAGAGTAGAATTTACTAGTAAGTTTTACTTTTAGATGCCTGTTACAGTATTACTTACTATCCCTTGGATTTCTGATGAGAAAAGGAACTGGTTGTCTGCTACATAGTACTACATGAGAAAACTGCCTTGAGCAACTTAAAACATAAGTGCAAAGATTTTTCAGAAAGGTGGGAGAATCTCAATATATAGCACCTCTGTGTGCACTAGTTACTACAGAAATAAAACAAATAATGTTCAGAGAGCCAGGAAGCATTTCTGTATTCATTTATTATTAACCTGCCTCATATGGCCCTGCCTGGGTCTTGGTTCCCAAGAGCCAACATCCATTATCATGGTTACAATATGGAAAACAAAAGTGGCGGAGCAATATTTTGAGAAGGCTTAGTCTTGGAAAAAGACCGCGTCCTTGTAAACATGGTGCAAACATAGGACAAAGAGATGTTCTGTGCGTCTGACCGGCATGATCTAAGACAAAAGACAGTAAGTGTGTGCACACGGGAAGCTGTGTGTGATTGCTGTGCGCATAGCTGCCTGTCTGGGAATCCATGCTGATACTTAATTAAGGGGCATGCTGCTTTGGGGATGGGCACACGTGCCTTCGGAATGTTTACAAACGAATATACTCCTTTAACAGGTATGGGCATTTACTGTGCTTTTTTGCACAAATCTCATAAGGCATTGTTGATGTAAAGGCTTTATTTTATATTTAATAGTATAGACAATGGTTATTGCCACACCATTCGTATATGTTAACAGCAACCTCACAGCTAAAACATGACCTTGGTCCGATATTTGAGACATTCACCACACTGAAACCATCCGTTTTGTGCTTTGGTTCTGTTCACCGAGCAGTTGTTTTTTGTGATGCCCAACAGCTCCTACTGGATCCTAAAGCGGATTCCAAATGGGTAGGGAAAGGCAGGAGAGGCAGTGGGGTAACAAAGGGCTGGGCTGAGCTCATGTTCCCTCGTGCTGCGGTGACACTCGAGCCAGTCAGCGCTGGCCAGGCCTCACTCGGAACCTGGAGCAGGTTTTCTCAGAGCTGGAGTAGAGGCCTGAGCCGTGTGCTCCGTGTGTGTGTGACCCTGCACCAGAGGACGTGCTGCCTCCTCCTCCTCCCTCTCTCCAAAATAAGGATTGTTTTCTCAGGGAGTTCAGAATTGCTTCTTGAGCCTGGGGGTAAAAATGCAAGACACGGTGTGTTCCTGGTACATAGGGCAGGAAAACTTGTATATTCTGGCTTCCAGTGAAGGTAATTCACTTGTGCAATCACAGCAGCAGACAGTTGCTGAGCACAGAGACATGCTCAAATATTTGAGAGTGAAACGTAGTTATAGGCTAGTATAAATGAGAAGATTTTGACTGTAAGCAATTTATTCATTGCTATTCTTTCCTGAAAGATTAGCTCCCAATGTGGAACAAATGTCCCTTTATCCAGCCTCCTCTCTCTGCTTCTGGAGAAAACAGGAAAAACAATCATTTAAGCCATTTAGTAATATTTTTGTCAGAATTGCTTTGTTCTGAAAATCAAGATGATCTGGATATGATTACCTCTGTGTAGAGATTTATGTTTTCAACATTAGGCAGAAGCTGTTCAAATAAACGTTGACTCAGGCTTCTGCACTTTCTCTATAATTTCCCACATCTTAAGTCTTTACTTTGTGCAACTGCTTCTGAAATGGGCAACTAAATCTTTATGTTCTTTTTCGTGTTTCTTTCAGTGGTTCATCTTCATCTTTCTGCTTTAATGCTACAATAGTGTGTGGGAGGATTAGTTACACTGATTTAAAAAAAAAAGTTAAAAATAAAAAATAAAGCAAGAATGAATTAATCTGAAAGCCAGACACCTTTAATAAGTAAAGTAGGGAGAATAATATATATAATTAGCAAGACTTCTGCTTACTGTGTGCTCTAATGTAATATATTAGCCATCTAATTATTCTAAAATATTATTAATTGCCTTGAAACTGTTAGCTACTGTTGTTAGCAGCCAATTAGGGTTAGTCTTAAAAGGGAGCTATTTGCTGATAATAATAACAATTTAGACAATCAGGGTACTTAGCCACATTGGCTTTCATACACTTCTTTTTGTTTATTCCTTTTCATAATCCGTAATTCATTTTCCCCACCCCTATAAATCAGAAGGGCAAAGAGGGACAAACCTACATTCTATACAAGGTATTTACATTGGTAAAAACAGAGCAAAAGACCTTTTTTCTCCTTTTTTAAATAATATAAGTGTACGAGCAGTGAGTAAAATGCACAGGGTAGTGGAAGCCCCTGTGTTTACTGCTCTGTGCTCTGTACCTGTGCTCCTCAGCGAGGGAGCGCGACTGATACCGGCACAGCCTCCAACTTCTTCCTAGAAGTAATTTTTCCATTTAACGTTCATGTTCTCAGAATAGTGAGTTACAGATATCATGTTCCTGTTCACTAAGCTCCTGTTCTGCAAGATCTATTCTCCTGTTTCTCTTTTACTTAAACTTTTACATCCATCTTCTCCATGTTATTATAAATTAACATCTAGATTATTGCATGGTAGGGGAGAAGGCTAGAAAAAGCTATTTTTTTTTTCTGTGGTGCTTACTTAGCAATTGAGAAGGGGATATACAGAGGTGACTGGAGGCTCTTTCACCTATGAAGACTGTAGATTTTTTTGTTCTTCCCTGTCATGGCTGCATGTTTACAGAACCTACAAAGAGATCAGTGGCAACTATTCCTTAAGTAGCAGAAACATGGTTTGCTCTGCCATTTTTGCCCTGGCTGGTGTGCTCGTTGTGTGCAGCAGGATGTGATGCCTCTGTCAAACAAGGACAGGATGGGTGTAGGAAATCCAGCACTGCCCCAGTCCTCCCAATTTAGCATCTATCCATTACTAATCCAGTTGAGATTTCTAGGGAACCTTTAGGAATTAGGGGATACTAAGGAGTTTCTAACATTCTTTAGGCTCTTTTCAGCACCAGGCTTTCATTTTTGATGATGGTTGCTCTCACATGCTGTGCTGTAGCTCTCAGGGTGCCTATGGCCGTGCCTACAGATTCCTAGGGAGCAAACGGGATTCAGCAAAATCCCATAAGCAGCTGGTAATTCAATGGCCCAGTCTTCTCTTTATTGAAATTAGCACAATCTGTTAAATAAGCAGAGATGCTTCCACTTACATTTATGCTGGTTGTGATCCATTCACTGTTGTCTCATTATGTTGACTAAAGTTAAAAGGAAATTTCGAATTAAAACTATTCATACCATTGCTGACTTTGATGGGAAAAAGCAATCCTAAATTCACATACAAAATTATAGACTCTAAGCTGACCATTATGATTCAGGATTACAATCTTGGGATTATAATAGTTCAATGAAAACAGTGCCAAGTCAAAGCCAAAAAGTTGAGTAAATGTTACATAAGAAAAAGGACTAGAGAACAACCCTATGAATCAGTGTTCACCCACATGTTGAACAGTGTGTGCAGTTCCAGTCCTTTCATCTCCAGTAGGATGTGGTACAACTGGGAGATGTTCACAGAAGTGCAAGGAGGGTGGAATGGCTTCCACAGCAGGAACAGGCTGCATACGCTGGGACCATTCCGTTTAGAAGGGATGTGACAGACCTACAAACTGCTGAGCAGAATAGACAAAGTGGGCAAGAATTGGCTCTTTGCTCTCTTTTCACACGCAAAAACCAGGGACCAGCAAATGAAGCTAGTAGGACCCATGTTCAAAAGAAACCAAAGGAAGTTTGGTTTCTTCATGCAACAGGCAGTAGATTTGTAGTTTGTTCCAAAGGATACGGAGGCTGATGGAAGTTTACACGGGTTCGAGGAGAGATTGCACAGCCATATGGGTGAGAAATCAGTTAAGAATTATTAAATTGCAGAAACTGCAGCCACTCAGAAAATCCCTGCAGCTAAAACCAGTTGTTATGTGGGAGAACCTGTGGGGACTGTCACACCTACATGCCCTTTTCTTGCTTTTTCCTGCTCAGCTCCTTAGAAACCGTGCTGGAGACAAGTCCTGGGCTCAGTGGACCTTTGGTGTGATCCACTGTGGCTCTCTTTATATTGTAACACCACTCTGCTCTTGTGCCTCAGGGGTGTAGGATGGATTTGGGCTGTGGGAGCGAGAAGCTTTTCTTTTTTGGATGCTGTGAAACTTATCTATTGATTAACCAACAGATGTTCACCTGGTCTTTAACTGACCAAAGCTGCCTTGCCAGATAAAGTGCAATTTTACAGTATGGTCTACAAATGAGATATCTGTGCAGCATCGGGGAAACCCGCAGCAAGCAACTATAACGGCTGACAGACCCATGAGACCCAGAGTCTTGCATATTCCAGAACAAATTTAAAAATCTATTGTAATGCCCAGGAGGAAAAGCTATCAGAAATTTTCATAGTGTTTCCTTCATTGTGAATTTATTTCTAGTAGCAGCTAGATAGATAAAATAATAGAAATCTAGCTTCTGCATAAATGATGATACAAAATAAGTTACAAAAGGCTGCAGGAAGATCAGCTCTGATTGCTCACTGGTGACTTCCTAATTTACAGCAATATACTGCAGCAGCAGCAGAGTGAACAGTTACTTTACTAGGCTTACACTTCAAAGCACAAATCTAAAAGAAGGACAGTGTGTAAACTGTACTACTAGTCCAGGAAATGTTCTGGCAGTGATGGGCGCAGCGTTGCGATTGTGGCTCAGAGAAAACAGCCCAGACATGATTCTTCTGTTTCTTTCAGTGCAGCTGTATATTAGCAGCAAATTAAAACTCATTATCGCTACCTCAGCTGCTTGGACACATGAGCTCCCTTGCTGTAGTGAGTATTTTATGATCAAAATTTGTCTCTTCTTCACCCTTTTCGAGTCCTACCCAGTTGCTCCAGGGAGAAAACATAAGAACAGACACCTCCGCTTGCTCCCAATGGTCTGGCTGGCAGAGGGGTTATCGCCATACCATTTGTATATAAGTTAACAGCAACCTCCCCAGCTCCTCTAGTTGTTCTAGACTCATAAAGTATTCTGGACTAGTTTTAGTCACGTAACTGCCCCAGTAAAAGAGGATTTTTTGATCAGATCTAATGAGTGATCTGTAAACATTGTCTTTCACGTCAATCAATTTTAAAATTTTCTAGCAGGACATTCAATTGTAATATATGTGCGAATATATATGAAACCTATATCCATATATAATAAATAATTTTATATTAATATAGAAAGGTTTCACCGTAATGTACTGATTTTGACAAACACAAAAAAGGATACAGAATTTTCACATCAGTAGATTCAAAATGCTGATGTTTTCACTTTATTCTTCTATAGGAATTGTGTTAATTTTGAAACTCATTTTGATGTTTCCTAATGTGGAAATTTTTTTTGAAGTGTTTATGCTGCAGGACATTTTGAAATTTGTGATTTTAGAATGAAAAGAAATTTCCAAATATTTCAATTTTCCCTGGAAAACAAATGCCAGAATTTCATCAGCTGCATGTGAGCCATTTTAGAGCAGGCAGATTCATACTTTTTCTAGGTTTCTCTATACAATCCCATCTCTTTTCTTGTATGTAGCATTTATATAGATATACTTATGCATGTACTTTTTTTTTTTTTTTTTTTTTTTTTTTTTTGTGGAAACAGCCTTCTTTTTATTCTAGATTTATAATTTTTTAGCTCTACCAATATCACAGCCAATTAAAACTGCCTCATTTGACCTGAAGAAAGGGGAAATGCATTTTGAATGTGTCATGGAGGAATTGTTTTTTAATTAATCCACTTAGCTTCAAAATTATTCCCAGATTGAGGAGTTAGACTAAGCAGAATGAAATCTTTTCACATCTTATTTTACTGCATGTACAGATTTTTTTTTTCTCACGTTTTAAGGAGATGAAAAATAAACAATTGTGCTTTTTCAAATCGATATTTTAGAATCCAGAATATTAATTTGTTAGTGTGAAATAACATCAAAAATATAGTTCATTCTATGCTACTATGTTCTATTCCATCATTTCATCACTTCAGAAGGTTTGGTTTTGACCAGGTAATATAAAATTTGTGTTTGTTAAATTCGACATTTTTAGTAGTTTAAAATCTCAACTTCAGAACTTTTAGTAATGGTATAAATATAAAAGTCTATGGATAGAAACAAAGAAAGGTTTATGGGAAGAGGTGCTGTCATTTATGTGGTGAGTTCATACAATCACAGAATGTCCTGAGTTGGAAGGGAACCACAGGATCATTGGGTCCAACTCCTGTCCCTGCACAGGACACCCCACAGTTCATGTGTCTGAGGGTGGTGTTCGTTCTCTTCTTGAACACTGTCAGGCTTGGGGCCATGACACCTCCCCGGGGAGCCTGTTCCAGTGTCCACCACCCTCTGGGTGAAGAACCTTTTCCTCATGTCCAGCCTAAACCTGCCCTGCACATCTTCCTGTCATTCCCTTGGGTTCTGTCATTGGTCAATAAAGAGAAAAGTTTGGTGTCGTGCACTCATGACACCCCAGTTGGAAACTCTGTCCTGAGGGAAAAGATGTCTGCCTTGATACAAAATACATTATCAGAGGGGGTGTTCTTTAAGAAGAGACAGAGCGAACTTCCATCATGTTTTGACTGTCAACGACACGTTATGAAAATTACAGACTACTGAGATGTTTCATTAAAAAGAATTCTACCACTAGAAACATTATGATTTCTTGGATAGCATAGGGTTGTTTAACTTTTAAGGGAAGAAGAGATGACTATAATCATCTGCTCTGACCCTATGAATAAAATGAGCCACAGCAATTCACAAAATTATTCAAACCACAAGCTAGAGTGCAGCTTTTGGAATAGTATCTAATCTTGAAAAGTAAAGAGTGCCTCAAAACACTAACAAAATAAAATGTCTGGACAATATTTGACACATGTTCAGAGTGTCAAGGAGAGGCTAAAAGATCTTTGAAAGGCCAAATCCATTGTTGTTGTTGTGTTGGGTTTTTTTAATGATGACTTCAGCTGGCTGTAGTTGATGCCACTAAAGTGTTACGTAAAAGCAAAACGCGAGGAACATGTTAACCACCTTCCCAAGGATTTTCCCCCTCCTGTATGGTATTACCTAAAGTAGTTGCCTTGGCCCTGACTTTTACCCCTTCTCTGAAATGTGCTCATTTCCTTTTCTTAACTCCAGGGATCCACTGGGGAATTAACCTTGGGCACTGCAGCCCAAGCTTGAAATTAAGTCATAGTGAAAGTCGAGACTCCTGCACACTTCACTACTCCGTTTAATTCAGAAGAATGGATTTATCTAACTTCATAAATACACTGTTAAGGAAACCTAAATAGCACAGAGCTCTTATGAAACTCTTAAACAAAGGTTTACAAACTTTCTCCATGGAGATATGATGCGGCTGGCACTATAATCTTATGGGAGTTTGTTTATGAAATGTCTAAAGGGGTAGACCTGTAAAAACAAATAACAAACTCCTTCCTCCCATGCCCAAATTCCCATGTGAAAAGATGCACCAGTAGTTACAGTTCATTCTTTCTTTTGATGGTATAAATACCATCTTGTCTGTTTTATTATTTCTTCCCCATAAACTTTAATTTGCATATTAGTCTGCTTTATGAAAATAAATTGAGCCTGTAGCTGCTACTATACCACCTCACAGGACAAATATCTATGCATGTTTAGAGTAACCATCTTAAATTTCTTTGCTGTGTACTTTTGACTAACAGGTAAGGATTCTTCTGGAGTTGGATCCTGTGATGATCCTTCTCCTGCCTTCCAGGCTTCTAAACTTCAATATGATACTTAGGTTATCTTCCTCTCTTTCTTTTCCTTCTCTAGTACTCGTTCTTCTAACTCAGCAACATGTGCTAGGAAACAGGGATATCATTACAGTAACAAAGTACTTTGAGAAAGACAAATTTCAAAGTAAGAAAACCCATATTCCCCAAATTACCTGTGTTCAAGGAAAACAGTGACGTATTACAGAATTAGGACTGTGGAAACCAGAAAACAATTCAGTTTATTTCCTATTCAGCTCCAGTCCACAAACACGCAGCTCAATGCAAGTCCTCAAGTGAACATTGCTTATTCTCTTTGCCTTTTACACATAGGAAAACTCAGTATTGTACCTATTCTTACATACTGAAATTAATAACATTTCTGACTAATTTCACTGGTCAGAAAGACTGATAAAATTTGTTTGTCGTCCCAGTAGATACAAATACCTTTTCAGGAATCTGCTGTCCTGTAATTAAAAAAGATTGCTGGTGTCCAGCTGCAGGTAACAAGTATAATAATAGCAAGTTACTTTCTGCAGAGCTGAGGCTACGTGACATTGTCACAGGGCACACAAAAACCTAAACCATGATGGAGTCACGTAGCTCTCTTCTGTTACCTTCCATTGCTGTTAGAGTTGTTAATCAGTGCAACTGCACTGTCCTCAGATGAGTTACTCTTGATTTGCATCAATGTGAGGGGGGTCATCTTATTTTAAGGAGTGCCAGTTCTTTTTGGAGATATCACTAATGTGCCTAATATTTCCAGTCAATGAAATCCAGATTGTGCCTGCAGCTCATCATAGCTTTTCTTTACAAATTGCATAGAACTCCTTGGTCCAGTGTGAGAGTAAATATTAACTAACTTAAAAGTCGTCATCATCCAATGCGCCCCTGTGAAGTATGTAAAGCAGAGCTCCACAGCTGGAGAAAGATTATTATTTGCTGGGATTTTCACAGATCTGATCTCCTACCTTAAAGTGCTTCCAGTGTTTGTGGGTTCCCTGCAGGGACTCCCTGATGAGCATGTTTTTATGGTTTGCAAAGCATAGGTGGTACAGGTACACATGGAATTGCCTTGTTTTCCGTGTATGGCAGTGACATGGCACAGGTGGCTAGACTGCGACAAACACACACCACTCCCCCACCCTTCCCCCCAAAAATCCACACCAAAACCCCAGACATGTCCTCTTCTTGGATATTTGTAGCATACAAAGGTGAACAGTGCAGTGTAGAAAATTATTATGCAGCTTCATCAGTTTTAACTTAGCAATTCAAATTCTCTTAAGGACTCTGTGAATTACATGAGAATGGATTTTTTTTCTTTTTTTTTTTTTTTTTTTTTAGGATATAGTAGATATCAGGCAAGTTAACCCTGATATATACTGAAATAAGTGGTTTCATGTCTTCGCAGTGTGCTTGACTTTGATTTTCATTTGCACTAAGGCAAAAGTCCTTTAAGTCACTCTTGTCCAGATGAGAATATATGTCTTTGCTTTTGAGCTTTTGTCACACAACTTCTTTTGCCTGAACCATTACAGGAGAATAAATGCTTTTTTGTAAGAATTTAGCACTTTCCACCCTTCAATTAAGAACTGACAGATCTCTCACCTACACATTTCTGAGTCACTCTGAAAGACTTGTTTTGCTTGTATTTCCAAGGATGTCAAAAGAGGGAAATGAAAGTTGTGCATATTCTACATCTATAAACATCCACACACACATATATGTAAGCCCTTCAGCCCACCTGAAGTTAAAGAGAAACTTCCTGAAGAACTGAAGCAGTGCTGTTTGCTGCCCGGTCTGGTGTGCTGTGGAAATGTTGTCCCGGGCATGACCCTGTTACGCCAACCACCATCATTCTCGTGAATCACTGCAGTCAGGTCAGTGGAGAGCTGCGTGGAGGGAGCGGTCATTCTCCTGAGTCATGCTTGAGGAATTGTGCTGCATTTTAGCAGCAGCCTTCTAGATTTGGTTGGGAATAAATGTTAGAACACACTGTGTAGATTGTCCATCCCAACACCACTGCATAGCTGAAGCTGAGTATTTAAATAAGTTGGTTATATGTGTCGTTACTTCACCCTGTGGCAAATGTTGTTATAGTGAGAGGCTGAAAGGCCTGTCATGGAGATGGAAAGATAAACCTCTGCACAGGCTGCATCCATAAAGTTGATGTACTACCTGTTTGCAAAGGCATACTGTCTTCTACTGACGCTTAAGATGGGTTAAGTCTATGTTTGAAGTGTGTTATTTGTTACCTAAAACGCTGTTCTACATGGCTTTCAACCCTGTTACCAGGCTTAAAATGATAAGTGACCTTCTTATTATCTAGTGCATTATTACAATGTTTTTATCAGTGAACAAAGCAAATGAGTTTCAAGTTAGCATCAAAGATGTGTGATTTTGAGATACCAAACAGTTTTCTCGTGGTTGGGCTGATGCAATTGCTCATGTTTAACCCATGCAAAGATTAATACAGATATAATGTGACGTCTTCTCTCTCACTTTTTGACCACTACTAAAGCACAGTACTCTGTAGCGTTATGCTGTACCCATTTGTGAACCGTACCTAATTGATTAGGCTAGTTTAACATTTTTATTCTGCACATGAAGTTCCCTCCTCAGCAATCTCTCCCTCCCAAAATGTATATTCATCATTAATTACAAAATCAATGGGAGAGATGGCCCGGACACACACAATTGATAGCTTCCCTCTTCAGATCAGCATAACCTACCAATTCATTATGTGGAGTGAATAATACAGTTGCTGCCACTGCGAAAAGGGTCAGGTCACCTGCTGTAAATTCCTTAACAAAATGTGGTGTCATGTGCCTTTTCATTCGCCGAGTGTTTACTGTGTGTTTGGAGGGATCCATCTTCTTTGTGAGCCCAGGTTTGCCTCTTATCTCTTGGCAAACCAACAATCACAAATTCAGACAAATAAATGTTTACATGTTGAAAGATGGAGAGGCTCCTCCTGAAAGCTGCAGTGGTTAAACTGAGAGCTGCACAGTGCTGAGACTGCATCTAGGAATAAGACATCAAAAAAAAAAATCTGGTTCCTTTAAACCCAATAATGCTCTTGCATGATTGGAATTTGGGCCATAGTGTGCATACTTTCCTGTGTTTTAGCATATTAAAAGAGTGAAATATCCCAGATATTTCTTTCACTCTGTACTATATTAGGATTAGAGTCTTCCATTTCTGTTTTCTCAAAGAAATAAGCTTTCAGTCACGTTTTCAAAAATAGCTTCTGTAGTCTTTCAGCAGCTACCCACTTATAACGTTACAAGCCAGGTCAATTATGAAATAGATACAACATTTCCTGTAAGAGTCAGGAATGCAGCTGACAATAAGTAAGTATTCCTTTTACAGATGGATAGAAGAATAATCCTCTTTTTATTTTTAATTACAGTCAGGGATCAGATCATCAGATATCATGGCCCATGTAGTACCTCACTCCAGGAGTGTAACTGAAGTTAATGGGACACCTGGAGGGGTAAGGAGGTAGATTAGATAACAGGAGTAACGTTGAGAATCTTCCTGTTAGTGCCAAGACAATAGAATCTTTATGCTGAATAAAACTTATACCAAACTACTTATACATAGAACAGGAATCTTTGCCTTAAATTCTAAGATATGAAAGACGACTTAGCTATTTAAGTAAGGGGAATACATGCTTACAATTCCCATAAACATTAATGGAGATTTTACTGGAGAAATAAATTTTTTATTGATAAATAAATTAGGGAGAACACCTGAAGCATAGCTAATACTGGTATTTACAACATGATTCAAGCCAGGCTATGAAAAAAGAATAATGATTGGATACTTGTCTTAATTAAATTGTAGTACAATTATCTATGCATTAGAGATCAACAGAATATACAGACAGTTACAAACATGCCTTAAACCAAAGATGTTTTTATCTAGTTTGGTATGAAGATAAATTTATTCTCTGATTTTATTAGCACTTCTGGATTGCTCCTTGAGCTAATTTTGCAATACTCCCAAAGTGATTACCATTCACAGTTTTTATTTAGACCTCAGTGAAGAAAATTACTGTAATCTCTTGCTCTTCATATGCACATTCTGAGTCAGACAGTCCTCTCCAAAAAACTTTCCAAAAGGATTCATTGGTGGAGATCCAATTGCAAAATCAAAGTCTTAGTCAACTGAAATGTTGGTGTCTTTCAGCAGAGAAAATAAGTGCAAAGGGCATGTACATATTAAATGCCTACTTCTAGTGGCACTTCCCTGTCAAATATATTTTTCTATTATTTGCTTCAGTATTATTTCTCATGTTCCAAATCATGGGATATTCCTGTGCTTGTCAGCTCCTCAGTCACCTGCAGCATTTCCTGGTTATTTTCCAGTAGTCATATTTTTATGATATTACTACAATCCTTGCCAGAACCCCTTTGCCTCACTTTAAATAATTCTTCCACAGTCTTATAGCGTGCTTTCAAACCTCAGTAGCCATCTATCATATCTTTCCCCGCTTAGCCAAACCATATACACAACTCTTTCATTACCACGACACATGGAAAAAGCAAAGACAGATGAACCAGATCTGATAATTTCTTCATGAATAAGGTTTTCTTAGCTAAACAGAGGCCCTTTTTATGTGAAGAAACCTTGCATATTGTTGGCCTGTGTAACTACATTTATGAAGTTCTCTAAAAGCATGTTATTGATTTGTCTGTGATGCAGTGTTGTTACACTTTGTCATGTAAGTATGTAGTTGGATGCCTTTATAAAATGCCAATTATTGACCCAGTCGTATAAATATTTACTCACTGTTTTAAAGCTCAAATGATTTGACCTGATTGTATAACAACCCATTCTTAAATAAAGAAAATGCCACTGTAGTATGTCCATATTTGAAATTTTTTAAAAAAGCTTAGAATTATCCCAATAAGAATTATCTAAATTGGAGTGATTTCAAATTCCGCATGTTGCATGTTTCTCTTATACCCTAATGGCTTGCATAATTTTGCTTTTAAAATATATTTTTAATTATAGTAAGAAAATAATTAAATATTTTTCAGTCCTATAACTTGTTTGCCAAGTTTCAGCCCAGAGCAAAATTTTTATGGTTGAGTTACAAACCTCTGAAAATAGGGGTTTAAAATGGAAACACTGACACCACTTTAACTATAGTGGCACTTGTAGCATGGTGTAACATACACTAGAAATAGAAAACAAGATTAGAGATGACATTCAGGACATGAGGCCTTCTCCAAGCTGTGGGAAAATAACTGTGTTCTATTTTTTTTGACAGCCTGAAAAAGGCCTCCTGGTCTAAGTGTCACCTCTAATATTATTTCCCATTCATACTGTGTATTTAATTAACCCATTTTTTAATTATTATTGACAGCAATTTGTTGCAGTTCTAAGTATCAACCCACATCCAAATTGTGGCTTCCCTAGCTAGTGTATGTCAGGGTGGTGGGGAAAGCACCAAGGAGACCCAGTACTCTGTAATACCAGAGAATCACATCCCACAGCTGGCTGGATCCTGTCGCCGGCAGCTGATGAACCAGGCAGGGGAGGGTCCCTCACGCCTGTGCCAGACCAGGGAACCATGGCATTGTGCACATATGTAAGCTGCTGCTTCTAAAGGAAAAGTTGATAATTAAATACGCTTACCTTGGAACCTCTGAGAGCAGTAACCAGGACAGTCGGTTAGTCGGGTGCAATGACTTCCACCACCACTTCTGGAGCAGGCCACAGCTTTCACCACAATTCAGCCTTGAGCCAGGATCCTGAGTACTGTTAATGGAGACCATTGCTGAACACCAAGAAATAAATTGGTAATATGTGACTCTGGGCTGGGCTGCCTTCACCACAAAGCCCTAGTGTTAGCATTGTCAGGAAGATCTCTTCATCACTGTGGGTCTCCTTTAAAGGAGGGACTTGGTATTGTCTCAGAAAGGTAGCTAAGCTTAAGAAGTAAGTTTTAGATTTCTCCATTTTGAACTCTTTTTTCCTTCATTAGCCATCTCCCACCTCAAAGCTACTTCAGTTTCCTATTCACTGCACTACACAGTCATTCACTGTATGCTTATATGGCCTTTTAATGCCTACTGAGGTGCTACAGCATTGCTTTGCTGTGATTTCACAGGACCCATTCTCAGTACGAGGTAAAACCAAGCAGTAAGCAAAGAAACTACCATTGCAGAACAAATGCAAATGTAATTCGTTCTTGTACCCACCACACTAGTATCAGCATGAGATCCATATCCTTAGGGTGATCAGACAGACAGAATACATTTATCCTGTCTATATTGCTAGAATGGTCAAGGTAGAAACTTGTAGTACATTTGAACTGCATTTTCAGTACTCATCTGATCAATTATTTTTATTGCTGCACTGTCAGTAGACAAAGATACTGGAAGCCACTGCTCATTCTCCAAGAAATGGAGGTGTTCCTGCTCTGGCAGGGGGATTGGACTAGATGATCTTTCGAGGTCCCTTCCAATCCCTAATATTCTGTGATTCTGTGAAATGTATCCTGCAAAGTCAGTAATAGTGGCAAATAGTGGTAAATTTATTGCTGAAGCAATAAAATGCTTCATTCCAGCACTGAGAAAGCTGATATACTTATTAATGTAGGGATAAACGTAACCTATTCTGTTCTGTATATGTAAGTAGGTGTATAGCATTGTGTATTTTGTTTGCATGCACAGTGTTGTCATGGCAGGTAGTCTGCAGCCAGCAATTGCCAGCTGTTAAATGTTCAAGGAAACGTGATTTGAATTGCTCTCCACACTGTGGGAGAGTGGCCAGGAAAACAGTCCACAGTTAATAGAATCAATGGATTCAGTTCCTGCAGCAAAGACATAGGAAAACTTGTTTACCTGTGTACATCTTCTGGATTTTAATTTTCAGAAAAAGAGGTGAATAATAATTATTCTCTCTTGCACAAATGATACATCTTAAAGCCTAGTCTGGCTCTCACAGAAAATCTGGAATATGAATTATAAAGTCGAGCTTTCACGTTCATTTTTCAACAAGATTTTGATCGTTATTGGCACATTATCTTACTTGACTTTGTGTTGCTTATAGATAAGGAAAATGTCATATACTTTCTTTAATTCTTAGGACATATAAACATTCTTTAAAAATGTTCTTTCCCGTGGTTACTTCTCTCACTGAATAGTATTTTTCATATAAGCAAAATGTATGATATAGTCATTTGACAAAAAGTAGCATGATGATTTGAAATGCTATTACGTACTGAAGCTGCTGTAGCAGGCTGGTAACTGCAATGTTTGTTCTCAGGCAACTGCTGGAAGATGCAACATTCTTCCAAAAGCACTTTCTTGGTCCTACAGGGCTGTGAGTGGGGGACATGAAGAATGGGTGGAACAAAAATCTTTGTTGAGGAAGGAGAAGCCTCCACTTCAGGCTATAGCTGTGCTAATTACTGCACATGGAGCCCTAAACTATTCCAGGAGACATGCTGAAACTACTTGACACTTGTGTCAGAACAGTGCATTACACCAGCCACCGTGTCCTGCTTGTGACAGCTTCCAGTCACATTTCTGGCCTGCAGGGCTAGAACAGGAGTTGCTGAGAAGAGGTTCTTTACACACAGAAGCTGCAGGGAGTTAAGCTGAAAGAGCTCTGTTACAACAGTACAATGGCATGAGCGGGTATTGATGGTAATTCCACCTGATCCAGCCCCAATGTGATCCAACATAATACTGATTTAAATGATTCCATGTGTTTGTGTGCAAAAAACAATGTAACTAAGCAGACTGTATTGCACCTTCTGTTACTCTGGCACAGCTCTGTGTACAGGTGATTCTGTCCCACCCAAACAGCTCCCTGGCCTGCTCTTTGGCAGATAGGAGCAGTGTATTTACAAAGAGAAGCTCATGGCTGGAGGGCATAGATCTGCAGCTTTCAAGATCCCTCCAGCCATGCAAGTCCTTCATCCACAAAAACTCTTGTATTCTGCCTCTAGGCACAGGTAAATGACCTTGGAAGTGCTGTGGCAGCAGATTATATGAAGTCAGCGCTAGGATTTTTTCCTTGTTTCTCTTGAAACATTTTGTGTGATGATTCTGAGCTTATGATACCACTGTTCCTCTACACTATCAGAGACAGCAGGAGATTAACCACATGCTGATAATGTGCAAGGGAAAAGGGGATGTGCAAAATTTGCCTAGGTTCAGCACTAGCTCTGATTTTCCAACACATGTAAATCTGAAACTCATTGCTGGGAAATCAAGCAAAGCAAACCAGCCTACTGGTGAAATTTGCTGAAGCATAGGTAAACCAGAGCTGTAAGCTTCACACAGCTCTAGGACCAGCTTAACCAATTCTAGCAAAACTTCATGGCTTTATGCTGCATTTATTCCTCTGAAAGTCAATGTTATCGTTTCCTGGTAGTTTATTTCCTTCTCATGTACCACAGAGACGTGACAGTGAAAGCTCAGTTTCAGTGTGCGTGCGCAGCATTTGAGTTATCTCATTGCAACAGCAGGCCCTGCTCTGCATCACGTCATTCATAGGAGGCAACAGAAGGAATGTTTCAATTCTAAATTCTGAAGATTTACAGCAACACTTTTCTGTGATAACATATTTATGCTAATCAGAAGCTATGTGAAATACTATGCTGATGTTATAGTGCTACTGCACCTAACCCAGAAACTATTCACTGTATTTCTTCCCACATTCATCTTACAACTTGGTAGGCACATTGGCTGGAGTTGTCTGAATGGATCTGCACTGGATGATGAAGTATTTTTCTTCTAGACTCACCTTGGTCGCATACTCTCCTTGATGAACTTTTTCCTTTAAGTCACCATGGGAAGCAGCAGGAACCCTCCTGCAAGACATGAGGTTTCATGTGAGCATGAGGATTCACAGTACATCTACACAGATAACTCTGTCCTTCTGTTGTTCCCTTGTGGTCCCTTTGGATCAGGCTTTAACACTGACCATCAGCTAACTAACTTCTAGGTGCCCTGACTCATGCTGAAGCTCCTGAGTGGTTGGAGTTGGCTCCTCACTACTTTACCTCTCTGTTATTTTGTCTCCCTAGACATTCTCCGCTCCACTCTGAAACGGGTATCTGAATCACCATTTCCCAGTGTACCAAATAAGTTGGAAATACTTCTTTATCTGGTTCAGTGACTCTTTTGCTGTTCAGACCAGGCTGAAATGTTCTAGCAGAATGAGAACATGTCTCTCAGCCAGTTTCCAGGTGCTCGGAGCACTCGGTGAGGAAGTTCTTGCTCTGAGAAGAATCTGCTGATTATTCTGAAATCCTCTCCCACCGCATCAGATGGGCCACTCCATGAGAAAGTTCACATCTGAGAAGTCCCTGAGGAAAGAACCAAAGAGGTACTTAAGCCTTGCCTCATTATGGGCATCTTATTTCTTAGCTGTTCCCTTTGGTACCCTTTTCTAGAAATCTAATTCTCTGCACAGGTTCTTGGAGAAAACTTTCTTTAGCAAAGATATCTAACACACCAGATTCTGTGATGATGACCCTAGATATGTTTTTGCTAATGTTGCTGATAAACTTTCTTCTGTCTGTGCTGCTCATTGCAAAAGGGAGGGGTTTTCTCTTTGGTTTTAAGAAAATGCCTCTCTGAGTTGCAAGTTAAACTATTAAAAAGTAAAACTAAAATAAAGCTTGACATATTGTGTCTGACAAAAATCCTTAAGTACAGGATGATATTGCAATACTTTGATCAGAAACAGGTTATAAATTCTTACAGTGAAACTGCTATTATATGGACAGACTATTGCCTAAAAAAGACCCTGTTACTTATGGCTACTGGGAAATGCCAAAATCTGCAGTCTGGTCTTAGTTTCCCTTTGAACATTTCTTAGGGACAATCTGTAAAATTGATTAATATTAATGCTATTATTATACTTAATAAATTACACTGTAATGAAGGTTACTTGGCATAACTTTAAAATTATTGCAGAAGGCTCAACATTTGGTGTCTTAATAAGGATATATTTTCACAGTAACAATTAACAGTTTTGTGGTTTCTGCTGTAGTAACTGCTACAGTGGTAAGGGTCATCCTGCCATGTTTTTCCACACAGAAGGTAGCCTAGGTTGGGGTCAGTCTTGGGGTGTTGGCTGAATGACAAGAGGACAAGCAGTGTGACAGTCTCCATGCCAATGTGCCTGCAGGAATTTGCACAGGGGAAAGAGGGCACTGGTGAGAGTTGCAGAATAAATCAAAGTGTGAAAGCAACTGCAGTCAAATGTCACACTCAAGCAGTCAGTAACTTGGCATGCTGTTTGGAAATAGGTTGGGTTACCTGTCAATGTGGCATTTTCTTTCTGTTCCTAGAGAAATATTTTATCTGAGGATAAAACCTAAGAAGCACAAATGGTTGTTAGACAGACTTGATCTTCTAAGCCCTTATTGTAGCAAATCATACCATTGACCTAAATGGGACCACTCCTATGAAAAAGATCTTAGTTATATTCTCTAATTCTTTTATTATTGAAGTGATTTATTAGGTACAGTTTTGTCACTTTGTGTGTGTGTATATCTATGCACCTTAACAAAATAACATCATTTGTGCAAACTCCATCATAGCCTAACAGTCACTGGGATCAAAGTCATTGTGTAAGACTGTAAGATATCAGTTCTCACTTGGAAACTTTATCTCTGAACTTCCTAAGCAAAGATATATAGACTCTGATTTGACTTTGCTATTTTCTTTGCTTGGGAACCACCAGCCTGGAGTCCTACACCTGTCTAAGGTCAAAAGCTTC
Source organism: Streptopelia decaocto (assembly GCF_964273445.1). Taxonomy (NCBI): domain Eukaryota; kingdom Metazoa; phylum Chordata; class Aves; order Columbiformes; family Columbidae; genus Streptopelia; species Streptopelia decaocto. The sequence goes on from NC_138660.1 coordinate 17,658,085, forward strand.
CCCTTGGTTTTTACGTAGGCATAGAAGACTTGTAGCTGTGGACCAAGAAGAGTTTAAACTGTGAAGAGTAAAACAAGGACAATGGGTTAAAATTTAGAATCAAGCCTTATTTGATTTTTCCTATTCCAAATTAGTTTATGTATTATAATGTAAATCTCTTAGCATTTCCTGAAATACTGATTTTTTGAGTGTAAATAATTTCTACAGCTGCTCCTTCTGTTGTCAGGCAAGCCTCTGTGCTCTGGGGAACGTTCAGGAGCAGACAGCTGCACAGTTCATGTTTGTTATTCCCCTTACCCCGTGTGCTGTCTTAGGAAACAGTCCTGCTGGCTTCAGGAACATAGAAATCCAAATAAAAGTCAGTTGCCTTCAGATGGAAATCTTGCAGCCAACAAGTTGACTCAGTCTTTATAATGTACCTTGCTATGTCACTACACGGTTTTGGGAAGGCAGCTAGGAGTAACTTTGTTAAAAATCACCTCCCTTCTCCTCACTTCTTTTTGTCCCTTTTACTGCTAATTTAGAACTAAAGCCAAACTCTTGGGAGTCCATTTTATCTAAGCAAGGATTAAGACAAAATATTGAATCCCTGCCCTCCTTCAGTTTTGAGGAAAAAAAGTAGAATTCTTTTATTTCTTTGCAGTTCAGCTCTGAGCCTGAACTTTCCTCAGATTTGAGTGTTCGTTGTGTTCTGGACCATTAGTTAGACCTTCTCATTTACAGTCTAGTAAACAATTTTTATTCTTGGGATACCTTTTCCCCAGGAAAACCTGCAATGTTGGAATTGAAGCTATGCCCCACTTTGGGGGTTTGAGGCCCTGGGACACAGGCTCCCCTTTAATGCTTCACTTCTGCTGCCGTAAGTGGACCAGGCAGCAGCAAACTGGTTACGCTGAAATATCCCAGGATTTTTGAAAACTAGATTCCCTCTAATTAAAAACACATTATGAATTCTCTGAAAAGAAAAAAAAACATCATAGCATTGCTGATTTTTATTATAGCTGTCACTGTCACACCATGGATTCAGCTAGCTCAGCCATTTGTTATGAATAACATTTATTTTGAATTTTGGCATTTTTAATTGAGTAACTATGAGTATTTTGTAATTATTTTACCAGAGGTGGATTGCAGTGAAGCTGTCTGCAATGCTTCTAGCCCATATTTTCTTTAAAAACAGAACCAACGTGCTGACCTGCAAATATTTTGCTTACTTTGATACTATTTACTCCAGCATTCTCCTCTGTTAGGAACATAGTTCTTCATTAAAGGCTGAAAAGAACATTGCTGTTAGTCCTAGGTTCTCAAATACAAAAGCCATGAGGAAAAAAGTTGGAACCATTTTCACAAATAACATACGAGCCCAGAGCTCTTCTTAAAAAACAATGTAAGGAGACTTCATGTGTCTGTCCATGTAGAAAACAGACTAATTTTTTTTCCTACGAAAACATCTTTGTGTCTGATATAACAGAGCATTCATCACTGCCCTTTATCTAAAGAAGCCCACCCACAGAAATTGTTCAGAGCCAATTTTCTGGAGTTCTATCTGAATCTCAGTGTCTGTGTAACTCAGTAACTCATCTGCTGATGGAGAGGTACATAGGTCAAAGTGGACAGGCCTAAAACCATAAATTTTAATACAGCAGTGATAATGAAGCACAGTGCAAGCTAATTCTGACATTTGTTTCTGAATTTTTAATTTAATTCAGTCATAAATGAGCTTGGTAAAAGTATTAATTTGAAGTAGTTTTTTATTTCTCATCTGCTGGCTGAAGCTTGCAAACAATAGGGTAAAGGTCTTGCTATACTGCTCCAAATAAGTAAACAATCTTTTCTGCCAAGAAGACTGCAGTGTAAACACAGTGTCAGGGAATGATTTTTGACTAATTCATCCTGCATATGGATACTTGAAAACTACAGATGCCACACAATGATCTCTCTACAAATATTTCCCAAAGGAAAGGAGAACTTTAATTTCACCTAGTTTGTAATAAATAATTCCCATGGACTGCTGTTAGCCCACATTAGAGAAACACTGTTGAGCCCATGAGGGCCCATGTGAACCCATGTGAGGGCAAGGCAAGCTTAGAAGAGGGCATGAAGAGGCCATGGGAGGGAATGAAAGCCTCAGTCTATCAGAAAGCAGCTGAAAGAGCTTCCCTAAATACACTTCTTGTTCTTTGATGAGGCTGCAAGGTTATCTGCACTATGGCCAGGTAAGTCAGACTTAATTGTCCATTCAGAGCTAAGAAGGAGCTAAAGGGGATCTGGATTGAATCTTGGATTGTTGACTTAAAAGCAAAGTTGTTTACTTCCCTTCTTTTCCCTCCCTGTGCCTCACATGGTGGCACACCAATAGGAGCAGCATGGCACACGGGTCCCCGTTCTGTCTCTCTAACAGTGAGTAATAACTTCTCTGATGCTCATGCTTGCCTGATTCTTTTCCTTTCACTCCAGATCACCCTCCTGTGCTGTTGTCATTACCCATGTTTCTCCAGATGGACAGATAAGTCATCTCTTCCTTACCACATTTTCACAGGAACCATTCCCCGTCCTGACATACTGCTGTCATTTTTGGACACCACTGTCTCCTCAGTTCCCCTAATTACTCCATAACTCTTTCCCTGCCTTTCCTTTTCTCTTCCCCCT
>NC_138660.1:17660930-17712692 GCF_964273445.1 Streptopelia decaocto
TTATCAAAGTTTCCATATTTGTCTTTTAAAAATAAAAATAATTGTTTGAATTGGATTTCCTACAGTTTTAATAAAACAATGAGAGCCAATATAAATACAAAGAAAAAGGGTCAAAGACAATTTAAAAACCATCCCTTGGAAGGGCAAAATCTTTCTGTTTGGTTTTTCTTTCACAGAGAAAAACTGCATTCAACTCAGTCGAGCACCACGTTTTCAAAAATTTTGTGGTTCTGGTTCAATTCTACAAAAGAGAAAAACTTCAAAGCTAAGGATCAAGCCTCCAATATTTGGTCACAATGTGACACAGTTGGGTAAAATTAAGGATGGTAACCTGTTGTGATAGACAGTGGGGAAGGGGTGATCTCTGACCCTGGATTTCCTTTCTTTTGCTGATTGAATCATAACAAATCCCAAACACAGATTAATTTCTTTTGCTATTATGATAATATGTCTTTGCTTTTTATTTTGGAAGCAAATAAATTCTCGAATGTCCGCACATGTGTATTGCTAATAAAATATTTCATACTTCTACGATAGCTACGAAATCTGACTCCCCTTTCCTGGTGACCTGTTCTGTGCTCTTTGTGTCTACAGGTCCTTGCAAGCAACCTTTTTTTCCATTAGCTGACATGGGAACATGATCATAATATGCAGTGACATGCAATACAGTAAGTACTATGTTGTTGTACCTCTGATGGGGATCGGTATATGAGAAAAAGCAAGGTCCACAGACAGAAACATCTCTACTTAAGCCCATAGATGGAGCTTGGGAAAGCGGGCAATGTTTTGAGCTCAGAGCTGGTGACACTCCGTGCAATTTTCTGTAGCAAGGCAAGTCAATGGATATGCAGAAAAGACCGGGGGAAAAAAAAAAAATCACATGTGTTGCTGAATTTATAGGTCAAAATTTTTCCATCTCAATCTGTTCCTTAAAGAGAAAATTGGATTTTTTGAGAATATTTTTTCCACAAAAAAGTATCTGCTTTCTGTAGAAAATTAGAGCTATTCATCAGAAAGCCAAACACCTGCGAGCCAAATCTTTCTAGCTGAAATTATTGATTTGGAGTGCTGCTGCCGGACCTCTCGGGAGGATGGCAGTTTGGTGCTTCATCTCCAGGCTCTTTGTGAGTGGGCTCACAGCTGCCACCTCCTCACTGCCTTCCATGGGAAGGGACGGGAGCTTCTGCAGCAGTGGCAGCAATGCCGCCTGTGAGGCACAATTCAGGTGACAGCTGATTTCTCCCTCCACTGCTTCTGCAAGGCCAGGGCCTGAGCACAGGCAGGCTGGGGCAGCGGGGATGCTCCAGGAGCTGAGGCTGAAATCCAGGTCCAGGATGGGGCTGAGCAGAAGGCTGGTTGTGATACAGCGCCATAGAGAACAGCCATGTCTTCAAGCGTCTACACCTACCATTTGTGTGGCTAGAGAAGTGTTTCTGACTGGGAGTTTTCAGACAGAACCTTTGTTATTTCACTATTATAAAAAGAAATCTCTTCAGATTTTCCAATTAAAAAAGAAATCAATAAGCTTAAATAGTTTTTGTAAAGTAATGGGCCTGACCCTGCTCTGTTGAACTCAAAGGCATTAGTTGGGCAGAAGATTACCTACAACTGGAGCCTGGTAATGCATGAATGTTTAGTCAATAGTTTTATCTCACAACGATTTTTTTTTCAGAATTGTATTTTAGTTTTGGTCAAATCAAGCTTTTAAAAAATGTTGGCAAAATGAAAAATAATCAGGAAATGTATCATTTTTGTTCAACCCAAAATATTTAGTTCAGATTCAAAGGAATGGCTTGATTTTTGTCTTGGTCTGCTTCACACATATTAAAGCTTTTTTCTTTTTAAATGTAGGCCAATTTTAAAATGGACAGCTAAAAAGCTTTGTTTTGAAAGTTTTTGGAAGTGTTTTGGCAGTGCTAGAATGAAACACTCCATTTTGAAAATGCTAAAATGAAGTGTTTTGACATTTTAATTTTTTCCCTGCGTTGTTTCATCTGGGACTATTTGCTAAATTCCATTCAAATTCAGGAAGAGTCTCACTCCCTCTGAAATTCATTTGTATGGTATATTTATTATTTGTCAGAAAGCAGAGATTCATTAAGCTCTGCATCACTTCAACCTTAAATAATGGGAAAGAATGCTTAATAAGGAATTGATTGTATACAGCTACATTTCTCACTCTCAGTCACTGCCCTACCGGAGAGCACCCAGCTGCATGGAGCTGCTGCAGGAAGGAGGCAGCCGTCACCCATCCAGGAGAAGGGGCGAGCTGCTGCTGCTCCCTCCTCTCCATCAAACAGGGTGCTCTCCTCCTCCTCAAGTGCCCATTTCCATTTTATGGCCCACATCAGTGCTCCTGAAGCCTTTTGCTAAGCTCTGCCACTGCCTGTGTTGCTGCTCCTGCCATTGAAAGAAGAATCTTTGCTGTTAATGTTAGTACACGTGGTCATTGCAGTTCTTATGTTTTATTGCCCTGCTTCTTTCTTTTTCCCATTACTCGAAGACTGGGTTGAGTGTACTCCAACTGGTTTAAATGTTTCTAAAAGCCATTCACCTGCACTAGAAATGAACAGCTCGCATACCAACATTTTAGTCTTTTCTGGCTGCTCAGCTTTACCAGGGCTATTCACAGCTTGCACTTTACTAAGGTCGTTGGTATCACCGTTACACATTTCCTGTATTACATGAGGATTGGGTTCCAGCAGTTAGCAAGTCGAAAAATATTCTTGGGGGTGGGAGGGGAACTAGGTAGATAAGTGCATTCCACATGTCCGATTTGTTTCTGGAATTGCTGCCTTCATCTATGTGAGAAATAATTGTGATCAAACATAGGTCTGAAACATGCTACCTCAAATCACACAGAAATGCTTTTGCAGTCTGCACTCTGTTCCAGTCCACCTGGGCCAAAGTCTGATGGGACCTCAGCTGCTGGCCACTGTGCAGTGCTTGAACTCTAAACAATCTTTGGGCCTAAATTTGCACTACTGTAATTGGGAATAGGTCCAATAAAATCAGTATCTATCTATCTCCACATTTATTCTCTTGAAATTCAAAGCCAGATTTGGCCCACCATGTGGACGGAATCCAGCTGAAAACTAGGGGCCAGATCCTGCTGTGACTTACAAGAAAGCAGATGAGAATTAACTCTACTGCAGTTAATCGGGCTCAATCCTCATGTGTCTGACACTGATATAACTGTTCTGACCTCAGTGGAATTGATCCTAATTTATGCCACTGTAACTGAGATTGCAGCGTGTGTTTAAATTCCGTTGGGTGTGCCTTCTTCCAGGATGGAAACTATTTGCAGACTATAACAGCCTCTTTCCTAACATTGAGGCTTGCCATATCTGAAATTTTTGTTGGGGCAGTGGGGCAGGGGGTGTGGAGAAAAGGATATAAAGCCAACTTTGTGCTTAGTGCTACTTTTGTATACTTTGAGTCCTTCAGTGTTCTGTTAAATTATCAGTGTATAATTAGGGGACTAGAAGACTCCTTTCCTCTCATCCTAATATAGAGAATGTGCTCCAAGATCACCCAAAAGAAGAGAGGAAAATTCAGGAAATTCAAAATGGCAATGTGGCAATTCTGTGCAGGCCCGTTTCATATATGGGCTTTCCTGCTAATTGATTTTTTTCTTGCCTCTACAGCTCCTGTTTTTTCTAGCTCTACATACTGTGTTTTTGAAGCATATGATGAATGGGATGCTGTGCAGCTGAAAGATCACACGTCTCAAATGGCTCACTTGGCGTTCTCATACTGAATGGACTGGCTGAGTTGCAGCTCTCTGACAAGGGAAACGGTTGCTTTTCTCTCAGAACAGCACTGTAAGTCTTAAATGCAACATAAAGAAGCATTCATCTAGCAAGATATTATACACATATGTATATATGAGTGTGTCTATATATATATACACACACACATTTGTGTGTGTGTGTGTGTGTATATATTTTTGGAGTAAAAAGCAACACTGTTTTCCTTTGCTTGCACTGGAAGTGTTCAGTTTGTCAAGCTGACTTTCTCCCCTGTTGGCAAAGAAATCTGGCCAGGAGTCCCAGCACGCCATAAGAAATCAAGCTGTGACCACATTAAGCATGAATGGCAGGGCAAGGTTACAGCGTGTAACATGAGGCTGAGGTGACCTGTTACCGACTTAGAGGCTGGGAGGTGTGAGGCTGGGTCAGATAACTGTTGCAAATGAAGCACAAAGCAAAGCCACTTTGGCTGTTTACTCTTTCAAGAGGTACTTGTTAAGGATATTTTTTTTTTAAGGCATATTTTGAAAACTTCACCTACAGCACTTGTAGCCAGCCTTCCAGAATCAAACCAGAATAGTTATTCATTTTACCTACCAGTACACTCATGGCATATTCCTGCTTGCTCTACAATCATTAGAAAAGCTTTTCTAAGGCCTCATGCACAAAGTGACTGCTGTTAACAGGCTGTCAAAGACAGAGATGTTCAGCTGCAGTGAAATAAAGCACTGTATTGCCCAAGCAAGTAACACAAGTAGATTGGTGCATATCTCCTGTGATGCTCCACAGTTGTTCTACTCAGTAGGAAGCCAGGCATTCTCTTAAAGAAGAAAAAAGAGAGATGCCAGGAAATTGTTTATACCACCTATGAACTTTGCTCCCCAAATCTTCATTTTATGTCTTGAAATACTGAATTAAATGCAGACAAAAAACAAAAGCAAAACCCAAAAAGCCCCATACCTTTTTGATTGTAAGGCTTTCTTAGTCATTTGTCATTGTTTGGTTTGGGTTTGTTGTTTTTTTGTTTGTTTTTTTTTTTTTTTTTTTTTTTTTTAAATTTTAATTTCACTCACTGACTAGACCTATAAGCTCAAGAGATAACACCATTTTAAAGTAGCTCTGAAGGGAATTTGGCGTGGTGCTGTAATGCAGGCCAGGGAAGAGCCTGCTCTTAAAATAGACACAAGGCACAGTACGTGAATCCGCTTTCAGGATCACACTGAAGCACAATTTTAACGTTGCTTTGTGGAGTGGCCTACTTGAAGAGCACAATGAAAACTTTCAAGACAACCATAACCAGGGCTGCAAAAGATCTGCAGCGTCCCACCCTTTTACTGTGGCAAATAGGTTCTAGTGGAGATCATGCACCTGCATCAGCTTTACCTTGGTCTAAGACTGCACACCTGTGTATGGAATCCCTTGTGAGTTACCTTTCTGCAAGGGGAGGGCAATCCAGCTTTCTCACACCTCAGCTGGAAAATATTTCAGTTTTTGTTGAGGATGTCACTGAAGCCAACAGAAAAATAACTTGGTATTTGTAAGTTCTAGCTTACACACCATGGGTAAGGCCTAAGTATAATTAGGGTTTATGTGTTTAAAAGGTCAGTACTACAGCCTTGCGTAATAATATAATCCAGAACTGTATGCTGGGCAGCAGCACACTGACCAGGGAAGCGCCCCAATTTAGCTCATGTGTTAGGGAGCTGTGTATTGTCCCAACAGAAATGCCACCTTTTCTGAGGGTGCAGAGCAGCAGGGAAGCAAGAACTTCTAGATTAGCGGGAGTTCAGAGCACTTACTGCATTTTAGAAACCTTAAGATACTGAGGATGTATGAGGTCATTTAAGGACGGCCTCAGTATAGGCCTGGCCACATCTGCTTCATTTCTGATTGACATTAGTCCAGCCTGTTCTTAAAAACCTCTGCAACAGAGCATCTCCATAGCTCCCCCCGAAAAAAACATTGTGTCTGAGCTGGTTCTTAGCATTGGAAAGCTTTTGCTAATGCCCAGTATGAGTCTTTCTTACTGCCAATTATGTTGTTCTCACCTTTCTTACCATCTAAGCATGTCTTCACACCAGCCTTTTGTGTGCAGACTGTTATTCCAGTCATCTCTTCAGCACACTAATTATCTCCACTTATTCAATCTTACATTTTAAGTTGTATTTTCTAGATTTTTTTTGGTTCTTCTCAGACCTCTTAGCTAATAGTGCTTTCCCTTGTCACTTATCAACTTTCTGGAAGTCATGTGCTCATCACTGGACTGAAGCCTTACCAGTGCCCAATATCGTTCTACCTCTGGTAGGACAGTTTTCACCAGCAATGCTAGTGTCTTAATGTCTATAAGCAATGCTGACATACGTTATCTGGATGTGGTAAACCTACCAGGTTTACAAATGCCCTGACATTAAACCATCAAAGCCTCTTGAGCTGTTTCACTACAAGTGCTGCTTCTGCCAACTGCGTCTGTGTCTAAATCTAAACCTGCTTCACTGGTGTGATGGACATAAAGCCCTGGTATGAATGATTCATGCTTACATAATTAATACCAATTGCTTAACCAGAAGCGATTGCTGCACAAAGCATTAAAATAATATTAGATCCAAATACTGCTATATTTCTTGGTTTATGAATAATAGTGCTTAAAACTCAGTAATTAAAAGATTATACTTTACTTAATCATTTCAATTCTATCAAGGTGTACCAGCAGTGCATTATATTCAGTGTCACCAGTTCTGTTTCACTGATTTAAGGCATCACAAAATGGTCACAAAGTTATCCCAATAAACAATGTAATTTTGACACCCAACCAACCACACCTTCCCCAAAATACAATCACCACTATGCTATAAGGTAAGACAACATATAGATTTGACTCTTTGTTGAGGATGCACCAGAGGACCTCTCACAGCCCCTTCCAATTCTGATTTCAGGGCCAGATCTTGAACTGGTGCTGAGTCCCTTGCAATTTGGTGGACTATATAGGGCTGTTCATTCGCATTGGTTTGTGTTTACCTCCCTTAGTTAGGAATGAGGCTTTAACTAACTGACAATACTCAGCAATATCCTGTCAATCTTGTATTTAGTAGAATTTCAGACAAAGTAATGTCTTTCAAATACACATAGAGAATGATGACTAAAAAAATTATTAGATGTTACCAGAATTCAAAGTTCAGCTGGTTTGGAATAAGGTATTTAAAAAGAGAGAGTGTGTGGCACCAGTGTAATGTGCAGACACAGATGAATTTTTCCTCAAATTCTGTCTTTCAAAAACTAGCAGAGAACAAGAAAATGTTTTTTTCTTCAGCTTGTTTTAAGCAGTAATTGAATGAGCTTTCCAAAAAGACAATATATGGAAAATTTTTTTTCAGAGAAAAAAAAATCTAGAAAGGGAGGAATTAGTGAAACAGGAGATAAAGATGAAAGTAGCCTTCTAAGTAAATCTTATAATATAAAGCACAGTAGTATCATACTATTCTGTCATATTTTTATATACTAGTAGTTTTATTCCCTATTTGTGCAGCCCGCTGTTTCAGGGGTTCTTCAGTATTCCCTGCTGCAGTAAGCAGTCATCTGAAATACCTGTGGGACTGGCCGCTCTCAAGACACTCAATATGGGTTGTTCCCTAACTACTGATTTCTACTATTTTAATGGCACAAAGAATTCTGTGTTTTGACATGGAAATCATTATCACTCTAAAAATGAATTACAGTACTCATCCGATCATAAAATGACATTATGAAATGAGCTCTTTTGCTGATGCAGTAACTATGGAGTTGCTTGATGTTATTCTGGTAACACAATTTGACCAGATATAAGTTTTGACATCCAAGAAACACGGACACTGATGGAAAGTGATGGACCCAATGTCAAAAGAAGAAAACCTGGCTGCAGGAGGACATCCAGAAAATTAATAGGTGGGTTGAAAAAAATCCCCTTTCTCAAAGGGCAAAGTCAGTAAACAGCAAAATGAAAAAAAATGAAAGAAAAGGCTAAGAAAAACCAATTTTTATATTTCTTTCCTATAAAAATAACAAAGAAATACTCAGGGGAATTTTAGAGCTCAGTAGATGCAGGCTGAGGAGTAGTTAGTTTTAACCTGAATAGCTGACATTCAATATTCATATTTATATTTCTACCACAGCCTTCAAGAATAACTGTTTTGATAAAGTGAAGTATCTCATTATAAGTATGCTTTATTTCGTCCACATTTTTAGTCTTTTTCTTAATTTCTGCCATAAACAAGTTCCAGAAGACTGTGAACAAATTGCCATCCTCAGGAAGACCAGCATTTGTAGACACTTTTTGTTTTGGACGTTTTATTGCAGAAGCCAAGACTTTTTTTTTTTACTTCCCTCAAAAGGCTTTATAAACACTTCTGCTTTCACATTTATGAAGTTTATAATCTCCCAAATCTCCAAGAATAAAAAAAAACAATCTGGTTTTGGAATCAGACAGAAACATACACTTCCACCTATGTTGTCTGTTCCTAACTGAGCATTTGTATATATCATCGATTGGTCACTTTTCCCTGTCATGGAATATAAGTCATATGGCTTGTGACAGGGTTTAAGGCAGAACTGTGTTAAATAATGCAGCACCAAGAATTCAGTACTAGCACAGGTAAGAAAAACTCCTCCAAGTATATAACATTTACATATTTTGCCACTTGCTGACATCATGTCTCCCTTTGCACTGGTTCCATTGTCAGGCTATTTCTAAAGCCAGTCAGAAAAACTGCATTATTTTGATGTTTATAAGCAGTGTGTAAAGTCCCTGAGCAGATTTTAGAAGACTGGTCTGGCCAATATAATTTTATACTTAGTGTTCTCTTATATCCTTCTGTAGGCATCTACTGTTGGCCACTGTTGGACACAGGATAACACAGGATACATATTGGCAACATGGACCTTTGGCTTGCTCCAGAATGGCCGTTCTTACTGTTCTATGCAAAAAAACCCTACATACAAAACCCCGTCAAACAGTCATTGAAAATGCTGAACGACAAGAAACAATGTTGTTAGCAAGAAACGATCCTGAAATCAAAATACTGAAAATCAACCAAAAGGAAAAAAGTTTTCATCAAAGTGACTTGGCTCCATTTTCCTCAGTTCTTGGCTAGAACATTTCCATTGATAGAGTTGCTAAGTGCATTCTATTTACAAATATAAACACTTGATTTTGATCAGCAAAAATGTATCAGCACACTTGAACAGTGTCAATGATGGCATAATTACACTCACAATTTCCTCTCTGTAATGATTTCTAAATGTCAGCAGTCATTTTTTGTCTAATTGTAGCCTGTATGTCAGCACTTCCTCTTAAAACAGCATGTTCCTCTCTGCTGGAATTTCACACCTCTCCACTCACTTCAGTGAAGATAATGAAGATGATATAGGGCTCCAGGATATTTTCACTCCTGTACTGTTTTACCATTTAACATCAAGCGGGCAGCATGAGGACTACTTAAAAAAAAAAAAATGACAAAATTTGATCAGTTAGCCTCTAAATAATTATTTGATTTTAATCAACAGATTGAGAGGCAATCTTTATTTTTCTGCCCCCCTGCTGGTCCTTTCCTACTAACCTGTTTAAAACCATGGGCTCATGATAAAAATATTCTCACACATCTATAATGTAAACTTCCTAGAGGAGGCAGCTTACCCTGCCTTGCCAGTCTCTTGATCAGTTCCGTGTCTGACATGCTGCAAAAGCAGGTGACCCTTTCTCTTCAAAGGCAGCCTGTTTAGAGATGTTATCACTACAATCTCATGCTGTGACCTAGAAAGTGACTTTTGAAATGCTATTTTGCATGGTTCCAGGCATCCAGAGCCCACAGCATAACAAATAGGGGCATCTGGAGTCTCAGAGCTCTCTTCCTCTTTCCATAGATCACAGACCACATCATCAAGTGTATGAAAGTGGATCACTTGTGCAAAGAACTGGAAGCTCTGCATTGAGGTTAGGAGCAAACATTTTCCACTCACCTGAACATACACTGGAATTGGAAACGGGGACCAAAGAGGCCTCCTTCAATCCAATTTGCTTGCAAGTCATCTTCAGCTCTCTGATGATGCTTAATTCAGGGATTTAGTCGATAAAGCTTATAATTTACTGGCCCATTTAGTATCAAAATAGGTGAAGAGCCATAAAGAATGCACACTGTGAAATCAAATAATGAAATAATGTTGAGATGTCTGATAAAAAATGGAATACAACTGACTATCTCTGATTACAAATACACACCCATCCAGAGACGTATCAACTCTACTTATATGTCTGAATGGGTCCCCAAAAGATAGATAAATGAATAAATTTAATAAATAAGATGTAGGTGGGTTGTGGGAGTGTTTTCTAAAGCCCATGGTAACATTTATTACGTGTCTCTGTGACATTACCAACGCACGTGACACATACATAACTGTATATGTGCACATAGGCACACGTGATAACACACATATTCATACAACACAAATGCTGACCTGTTTCTCCTTGTGTTTTATGCTGCATTTTGTGTTCTTCAATTTTTCTTTTTTGAGTAAATTAGTGACTCAGAAATCTTGTGGAGCTGTTGGAAAGGGCAAGAATTTATTAACAATTGCATCCTGCGCACTTGTGAGATGTATCAGTGAGTAGACCCAGTAGCTTCTGGGTCACCCTGCTGCAGCGAGATGTCCCCAGGGACCATTTCATTAAGGAAACAAAGCAAACCAAGGAAACTAACAGCCCAGCAATCAAGAGGAAAATAATCCAGTCTTTGAATACTTCTACGAGAAGAGTGCTGAAGTCAGCCAGACCTGCCATGGGGAACACAGTGGGTGCAGCTAGCTTGCCTTAAAAGCTGAAAGACTATGCAAAAGATGAGCCTAGAATACAAAGAGACATTGGTCTAGAACTTTCTCATTTTTATACCAAAGAGAAAAGTAGGAGCTATTAAAATTAATTCTAAATTGTATGTTAAATGCTTATAGCTATATTGAAACTTTACCACAAAAGTTCCTTTTCCTATGAGCAGGTTTCACTTCTGTGCACTGCAATACAAAGATGATCAACACCTCCTTGCCACACTGCTCAGCTAAAGCTAAATTCAGAAAAGGGAAGGCAAGGAAAGAGCCATTCCTGGAGGCTTCTGCAGTTCCAGGTGGTTTGTCAGAGGTGGTGAAAAGAATTTTCTTAAGGCTAATAAGGTAAAGAGGCTAATTTGAGGAGCAGGGCCATCTGTTTCCACAGAAAAGCAAAAACAGTATTTTACACATTAGTGTGACCCTGTGTGTAATGCAAACCCCACATGGAGTTACCTGAGCTAATTCTCAATTACCCTGGTTAGGAGTTTTTGAATTTATTGCTGAGTCTCAGTACTTTTGATTGAACCTCACGCTTTTTAATGAACTACAAAAGGCAAAATGCCTTTCATTCCCCCTCCCGCAACATTTGAACATGAGGAAATACACAAAAGGAAAGGGGAAATGGAGTTTGCCATTTCAATGGGCCAAAAGTATTGGATTATCGATGTTTTACACACGGGAATTTTGTTTCTGTTTTACATTACAATTAAGCATTCCTATAGCTTCAAACAAATAAACACACGCTGCTGAGAGAATGACACTTTGTACATTCAGTAGTAGTTGGGTTCAGCCTGTAAGAGCACAGAACCATTCTCTATACCAACAGAAACAGGTTTATAGCTTTTTAAAACAAGTCTGTTATGGCCTGTGCCATTTGGCAGATTAATCATGACTCAGTCACTGCACACAGGGCATTGACTTCTGCTGCATGTGAAGGCGTTTGACATCACTTAAAAATTGTGCCAAAAGCATTTCAAGTTGGCCTCTAAGAGAAAGATGCACATTAAATTAGAGACCACATCTGAAAACTTCAGTTGATTTGCTTCATATGAACTTGAATTGAACCTCAACCTTACAAAATAGGGCATATTAAAACATACAGACAGCTTAATGGTAACCATGACAACAGTACTTCCAAAAAAACCTCATAAGTATAGCCAACATTTCCATATACCATGAGGGATAATACGTTATTTTGTACACATTAATATCAGTTCATACTCTGTGCATTACTTTTCATCAGTAAAAACTGTAAATTATGCAGCTCTTTTCAGATACTTTATTAATTTATTTTAAAAACTTTTTATCGATTTTTGTGTTTTGTTGTTGTTGTTTGTTATGTTGTTTGGGGTATTTTTTGTTTGTTTGTTTGTTTCCCCCTCCTACTCTGACAAGGTCCATACAAAATGAAGTTGGTCAAAAGTTCCAAGTTTTGGTTCTGGGTACAACACGGTCTCAAAGTATTATCTCAGTTTTAAAAGTCTTTCTTTTGGTAAAATTTGATGCTGTAACTATAGGTGATGTTCCACTTAACCACAATATTGATTATAATATTTTCACCTTTTTTTTTTTTTTTTTTAATTGTGACAAAGAAACACTTTTTTGTTGATTTATTTTAGGAAGAGTGCTACCAATTTTTCAAATAGCTTATTACATTAAATGAGACTTTATTCTGTGTAGATGTCTGTTACTTTTCAGTTCTTAAAGGACTGTTCTTTAGTTTGGTCTCTTGTTGGCACGGAAGCAAAATGCTTTATGTCTCATTTTTATAACCCATTTCACCCCAACCAGGGTGAATTTTAATCCCCTTTTCTCTAACTAATTGAGAAATACAGCCCTTTCCATCACTTTGGACAGAAATATGTTATTTTGAAATACTCTGCCAAGAAGCATTTTCCTAAATGAGGATTTTCTAATCTTTAATTAGTATCACAAATACTTTTGCTGCCTCTACATTCCTCCAGTGAAAGGTTGTATAGAGCGAGTCACTGAATTCTGCATGTCCTATGGGACTATGTGAGGAGCTACACACTCCCCTTTCACACAGTGAACAAAAGCCAAATTCTTCCTTTCTTTTTTAGGTCTGAAACGCCAAAGCGAAAGGTGCAATACTGAGGGCTGAATACTGATGATCAGGCCTTCTTGGGTGGTATCAGGGTTAGGCTTGACGTAGCTCTATAATTCATCTGCCATTATTTCTTTTGCTATCGCATTGCTTTTCTGGCCTCATATATTTCCTTAATAGCACAGCTACAGTGTTTACTATTCTTAATGAATTGCAACTACAATGTCCTTTCCCCTAATGAGACCAGAGCACAAACAGTTCAGGTACTAGCAACCAGAAGCATTAAATATACATATATAATTTCTATGTGTTTTTATGTCTGTGTATAATTATATATATATATACAATGTAGTCTGTTAAGTAGTGTGATATATGTGTTTGGGATCAGCCACTTCTATTATATAGCACATTTAAGTGATAGCTAAGGTAGTCTTAGAGTACATATTAGTATGCATTAGTAATGCATATCACTCTCAGCTCACTGGTTACGAACTTTGTTAAGTTTCCCTAACTAGATCTGCAATCGTACCTTTTAATCTACTCTGTTTTGGGAATTAGACCTGGCTTGCACCTGGCCTCTCCTCAATAACTGTGCCTGCAGTCTCAGAATGGTGATATAAGTGAGGCTTACCCATCCTGCAGGAAGACACCTTAAACGTCATCTGGTTTTTCATTTGTCTTGACTTCACCTGTCTGGAGAATCTGGTTGGCTTCTCCTTGGCTTAGGCCAGAGTGTAAGCTAACATGTAAGTAGCATGTGCCAGAATTTGACTGTAAACTGCTGCCCAAATTAGCAAAACTGTTATCAATGCAATTATGCAATTATAACAAATTGTCTAAAGTTGTAAAGAGACCTTCAAATCTGGAACTTAGGCAGCTCTCCTGGTGTTAAACACAAGGCTCTATTTCTTACCTTTTCAAAATAAAGAGCTTGAAAAAGGAAACTTTCCTTGCCTGTTCCATTTGGCTATTCCAGAGTTTGTGGTTTAGGTTGGATTAATTCTCAGATAAAGAACTGACATACAGATAGCAGTTGTTAGATGTATGAATGACAGCTGAAGTGATGGTAGCATCTGCCTTTTACTGATTTTTTTTTTTTGGTCTAAATTATCCTTTCCTTAGTGTATGGAACCTCATTCTGCTTTGGAGACAGCACGAATATATAACCCAGTAAATCCTACCTCCACCTGGATGCCTCCCTCCTTTCTTTATCTGGTATTGCATGAATACTAATACTATAAAGTTACTATGAGATAGCACTAAGGGCACAAATGCACCTGATTAATTGTTCTAGCAATGAGAAATTCAAAAGCAGTGACACCCTAGAGGTTTTAACGGACGGGATAATCATAGTATGAGCAATGAAGACCTGTCAAGCTGTCCTCTTGTTGTGACCCTCTTCTGGCTTTTAATTCAGCCCTGGCACTGGCCTTTTGCTCTCTCGGGACATGTCCTACTGCAATGGCAACCGTTTGTGCCTGCTGCTGGCACCATGTGTCCTGCAATCAGCTGCTGTAACCAAAGCCCATTGAAGCCACTGGGCAGAAGTCCAGCCTGGAACTGGCCATAGCACTGCTACATCTTTGGGTGTCACTAACACTAATTGAAATGGCAAGCAAGGCCTTTTCGTGGCTATCTAGTGGTATCGTACTCCTTCCATTTTAAATGCAGTTGGCCCAAGAAAATGTGACGTTAAAAAATGTGACATTAAAAGCACTGTTAGCTGGGATTTGTATGAAGTAGGATATGTAGAAACAGCAACCCCTGCTAAGACAATACATTGCACATAAAAAAAACTAAGAGCTACCAGTCGTGGAAGGTATCGCCATGTGTGGCTCGGTGCCTGTGCTGGCCAGGGCACAGTGCCACACTGACGTGTCTAGGATCCACACTAGCTGGGTTAGGGCAAAATCCAAGCTCTCTACAGTGAGATGCAAATTCTGACTTGTGGAGAATAGGGAGAAGAGAGGCTCCCTGTCTTACAGTCCTCTGTGAAAAGTTACTGCTTCCCCAAATGCTTAGGATCTTTAAGAGACAAGCAATAAACTGACTTATTTCTCCAGTAAATTGGGAAAACACATCCTTTACTGCTGCAGAGGTTCCTAAATGAAGCATAGCTGGATGGCTGCCAGTAAAGCCTTAGTATAGTAGTTGGCTAGGGAACAAGGATGCCCTGGCAACCACGCTTTAGCGAGGATGCTGCATAATCTTTAACAAACTGTTGTGCACTAAGGCAGAGCGTAGCGGTGGGGGCAGGGGGAACTTCTTCCCAGAGATTTACATAGGAGTTGCTGCACAGGAGAAGGTGAGCACTCTCCATTGATGAACAACAATGCTGGAGAGATTGAGCATTAGATGTTTAAGGATAAAGAGCCTTCAACAATTTTGCAGGTGTACTTACTCTTTCATGTACCTGCTTGAAGCCACAAAATGTGACAAGGTGCCTTTCCATCAGGGGATAGAAGATCTAAGAGAAGGTCATGCAGGCTCCTTTTGAAAATAACAAAAATTAAAGCTTATAAGGAGAAAGGGGGAAAAAGCTGGGTTATGAACTGTAATTGCTTTAGACTGCACTGGCATCTGTTTGATCCCTGATTTAGTTTTGTAGTTTCAATCCCTTCTTTTGAGTAAGCAAGCATGCATCAGTGCACTGGTAGTTAAGGAATAGTTATAGGTTTATCATAGGTACTGATGGTTTCACTTGCTGTGCTAAAAAGCTAGATCAGGTCACTTGTATGCTGAGGAAGCAAGGTAAGTTCTCTTCAGGCAATCACTGCCCATCATTTGATGACCCCACTCTAGGGTAAGGGTTTTAATGCTTTCATAAACCTAAACTTTTGAGGAAGACACAAGAGGACAGACCATTGTCTGAAAGAAACCTGCAGAATACCATTGGTGTTGCAGCTATTAACTGAGGCCTTGTAAGCATGTTAGTTCATTCTACCTACTAGTGACAGCCCAAAATCTACACCAGGTCTTCGTGAAGTGCAGGTGAGGTCTGGTGACTTCTACCACCCTGCACATGCATTCAGCTGGAGGTTCCTCTTCCACACCTTTGTGCAATAGGAACAGCCACTGCTAAAGAGCAGATGTCCTTAATGTCACAAGAAACTCCAGCTGATTGGGCAGTGGAACAAACTCACAGGCAGATCTCAAGTATTTCTCAAAGACAGTGTAAAACTTATTATTTCATAGTATCAGTTAATATTCACGAAGTATCTTAAATTCCCAGAGGAATCACTATAAAGTTGCTATAGACATTATTATTACTATAACTAACAGAAACAATACTGTGTTCTATAATCTACACAAATACTAATATTGTTTTGTTTCTTAAGAGTACTTATGTCCTTTATACAATTTCTTGTGTATTTTTCTCTGTGTTCTCTTATCCACAGGAACTTTATAATGATTTGAAACATGGGTGGTTTGGGATTAGTTTTTACTGTCTGTTTTCATGCAGACTTCTATGAAGGGTTTGCTAATGAAACATGCGTGTGTTTGAATTAAACCCTTTAATGCTAGGGGAGGAGATCAATTTGACATGGAATTCAACTGCTGTTGTTTCTCTGAGGAGAAAAGGCCTGCTGGATTTAAAAGCATTTGAGTATATTTGTTTGAGTGAACTGTTTCCTCAAGGAAGTATTCATCCAGTCCATGTCCTGAAGGGTTAAGAAAACAGAAACCCATAGTTTTACTGAGTTGTTGTTATGTACGTTGCCAAGGGAACTGTAGCTGGAATGTTTAAATGTGTTGTTTCTCCCCAAACCCAGAGGAGTGGAGCTTGAGTGTCTTGGTGTGCCCTCATCTGTGCAATTATCTTCTATGTGGTAGAAGGACTTATGGAGCTGAATCAGACTAAATACTTGTTAGGGACACTAGGTAACATTCCCACTATGCTGGATGGAGCAAATTTAGCATCATACTCATTACTTATGTGAGTCACAACCAAAAGCAGAAAAGGAAGCATATTAAAAGCCTTCCTTATTGCTTCTCCCTGAATCCCATGGACTTATTTCAGTAATACACACTGTAGAAATTAATGATCTCTGAGGAGCTTTCCTTAAGAGAAATCATGAGGTTGACTGATCTTGACTCAGATATCTAGTATCTCAATTGTCTTACCT
The DNA here is from genome assembly GCF_964273445.1 of Streptopelia decaocto. Taxonomy (NCBI): domain Eukaryota; kingdom Metazoa; phylum Chordata; class Aves; order Columbiformes; family Columbidae; genus Streptopelia; species Streptopelia decaocto. Next base: position 17,677,721 of record NC_138660.1, read on the forward strand.
CACATGTGATTTAACTTAGCTTTACTAGTGTAAAACTGAAAGATGTCATATTGAAACCAACTGTTTCAACAGAGGAGGCAAATTTTAGCCTTGTTAATAGTTAGGCTCTCGCACTGTGAACAGATTGGTCTGCAGAAAGTCTAATTAAGCACTCTGCACTGCCAGATCAATTGCTGTAACAAAAATACATATCTATATATATCTGTAGAGGTCAACTGTGACTTAAATCTTTCAAGAAGCTGGAAACAACAAGGCCCAAACCCTTCCAAAGCCACCACCATGCCATCGTTCTCAAATGTCGGGCCTGTTCTACCACTATGCTTTTTCCATGAACAGGTGGCACCACCCAGTTGAGTCAAAACTAGCTAAGCAGCACTCAACCCCTAGTTGAGTCAAACCTTCTTCCAAGTGTAATCTGACCCATACTTTGACTGATTTATATATTTCTTCTGGCATGTAGGAGGATCTGCATTCAGGTGAATACTTTCAGTTTTGTACATGTACCTCCTCCTATCACTGAACATCAGGTTTTTAACACAGTCCAAGATAAATCTGTCTTACTATAATTTGAACCATTTCTTGTAACACAGATTACCTCCTTTGCAGCTGCCCTTCAAGCACTTGAAAGCCCAATGCTTTCCCAAGACATCATTTCTAAACACCTGATGAGTCTTGTTGCTTTCTCTGGCTCCTAAGCAGGACCCACATCTTGAACGATGGTTCCTGAAACAGACAAAGGTCTCCATCTTGTCAGTGCTGGGGCAGGTTACACACATTTTATCCATGCAAGTCCTATGCATACATCCTACTGTGAAGTTTCCTTTTTTGTTTCTGCCTCAGTATGAAACCATTGACAACAGGCTTACTTTCTGCATCCAGATAAAAAAGGAAGCTTACTCTTCAGCATGTCCTGCAGTTCTCATCCTCCAGTTGTCCAAACTGGGAGTACCTGAACTGCAAAACAAGGAGGAAGACTGATTCACATGATCTCAAAACTTCTTTCAAGCTCTTACGATTCATAAAACATAGGAAACCAGAGCCATATGACCAGTGTTAGTAAAAACCTGGGGATTCAATGCTTCCATCAGTGGTCACAGGCCAAGTGTCCTATTTCAACTATGGTCAGAACAAGTAGACAGTGCTGAATCTAGGCTGGGCACGCTGACAGCTCGCGTTTCCCAACTGTGATGAAGCTGACTATTTAAAATAAAAGAAAAAAAGACAGAGTCTTGTTCACTGATTTCTGTGGCTCTTTTACTCCATGTCTTTTGATACTGCAATGCAGCAAAGGGCAACTCACAAAGCATTAATTTTGGGGTTAATTCTATTACATACTTCTGTGTTTGATGAAACTCCTGCACAGGTTACTTTGACCAGGCACGTCTGCACACTTCTGAAAGTGTAATTGAGGGCAGGACTGAGGTGCATTGGCAGGAGCTGGACATGGCTTCCCTGCAGTCTCCTCAGCTCAGGTTTGTACTTCATCACTCAGATTTATCTAAGTTTTAATTTAAAATAGTCTCTTAGAATTATCTTTAGATATCTAAAGTCTTCTAAACTGAATGCAAAACAAAATCTCTGATATGAGCTGAGCCTCCTATGTAAAAGACAAAGAAACTATAAAAAGCAGAGAAAACATAACCAAAGCCCTGCACTCCTCAGACAAGTTTATCCTGCAAAGGGTGCTAAACTCCAGAGGCCTAGTGATACACAGAGTGTTCCTCACATCTCTCTTTTTCTTGCTATTTGTAGCCACAAGGTAAGGATGAGCAAAAATCTGCCTTTTCCCTTTTATTAGGTGCGGTAAATGCTTTTGTTTTTGTAGTGCTTCTTTTTGTAATATATAAAGTTCATTTTGAGTTTTTTGGGAGCTTTTTGTTTCCTGTCAGAGCGTGGAGGAGAAAGCAGTTCCCGTCTGTAAGTTATGCGCCCCTTACAGTGCCCCTTAGTTACACAGCGTAAAGAAAGGAGAAACAGAATCCATGGCATCGTGCAGAAATGCTGCACTATATAGTTTGCCCTGGTTAAACATTCCCAGAAAGGGAATAACAGAACGCTGCAGAGCTCATGAGCGTCTTTTGGACAGGTGCTGCAGAGGATGCAGGCATTTAGGGTTAAACCAAAACAGTGCTGGGTTCAGGGCAAATTGGTTTTCACATCTGAGCTACATAGATCAGAGTTATTTCCTGTTTGTATTACTACAACACTACCTCCTCCATACCTGAAATAAGTGGCATCTGGAGCCTTGAAAAGCAATACTTAACATCTGTGGGAGAACTTCAGTTTGATTTAGCTATGTGCCCCAATCTTCACCCACTTTTTTTGATCTTTGTCCAAACAAAGTATGTCTGCAAAACAAAGCTGAAAGTCTTGTATGTACAGATCTTTTTGTGGTATGTAGTTCTGTGATTTTTTGCCTTATGTTCCAGATATTGAGGGAGATATCAAACAGGAAAAACAAAATAAAAACACAAAACAAAACCACAAACAAACAAAAAAACAAAAAAACCCCACCACAAACCAACCCACCAAAACAACAAAAAACCACAAGAAAACAACAAAACCAAAAAGGAAAACACACACCCGCAAGAAGCAAAGGTTTCAGCTCTGGATCAAGTTTGGGATGGTCTCACTTTCTCCTCAGTAACCACCTTTAATTCACTTTATCTTGCTCTAAAATGTTTTGCTGAGGGAAGCTGAGAGCTGAATCTAGTGAGATCCTCACAGCTGCTCAGGCTTTCTGAATTAATACCTCAGTGCATTCATGGCTAATAGTCCCCAATCTAATGACAGAATGGATCACACCACTGCATCTCGATAGTAGCTTATGTGAAACTCAAAGGTGCATTTGTAGTTTGTGCCTTGGGTCAGCTGCTTTTTCTTTGCTGCTGATATTTGAACCTTGCTCATTCCTGTGCATATGCTTTAAAGACCCACCTTCAAGATTAAATACTTTATCTGTTGATAGTTACACTAGAACATATGCTATATAGTTATGCTATATAAATGCTATCTACTGCCCTGCCTATCATAGGTAAAGTCAAGTCCATGCAAAATGCTGGACAGTAGAGCAGGTTCTGGATGTGCATAAAAACATCTGCAACTGGGAGAGAACAGGATTTTAACAGTGTGAACAAGATCCAAAAAAAAAAAAAAAAGCAGCCCTATCCCTTAAAAGTACACATTGGAATTACACGGTAGCAAAGAACTCGTCCCCACAGCAAATGTACTCTTAGTTAACACAAAAGCCCTTTTCTGGTCTGTAAGTAATATTATTGTAAACTATGAATTACAGTTTATCAGCTATTCTGCCAATTAATAACTTTCTGTTATGTTCAATTAGTTAGTTATTGGCCATACACTGAGGCAAGCATTTGTGCAATGAATCAAACCTTTCAGCACAGTCAGATGCTGGGGATGCTGGCATACACCTTCCTTTTCTGCCAGGCTGTAGCTGTATCGAACAACAGCAACAACCACCACAGAAGAACCCACAGCCTTTGGTTAGCCCTTGCATTTTTACGCTGGGATTTGTTCAGTTGATATAAAATAGTAACTCAGGCGGTCCAAGTCAATGCTACAGGGGGCCTCTACAGGGGGAAACACAGACCCTAACATGTTCCCCAGAGCCCCCCGAGTCAGGTTCAAAGAATGCAGTTTTAACTAAGATGAAACCCCTACCAACTTTTACAGAGGCCACCCTCTGCTTACAAAACCTAGTCCTTTCCCTGCAGGCATTCAGGATCCTTTGAAATGGAAAATTTATGCTGTACTGAAATAGTTCATACTATAATAAACAATTAGTGCCATCATTCTGCTGGTATTCAGGGCACAATTAAACCTGAACCTCATGTGAGTACTCCATTTGGGGTGGGAAGGTGGTGGGGTGGGGGGCACAGGGAGCTCACCCCTGCGCAGTCTTTCCTAATGCAGCAGGTTTTCCTGCTCAGTGACAACCCCCTGCTCCCTCCCCACATTTACATGGGGCACAGGGTGATTATATAATTTACAGGTCAATTTGTTGTTTGGGCAGAAGCACTACGAGAATGTGGTATGTTGGCTGAAGCTGTTTGTTTGGTTAAGTTCTCAGAGTTCAATGAGGTCATTTTCTCATCTTCCCTGTGTTTTCTGTATTTTCCACAGACTTGCCAGCCTCAAACAACACCCTCTTTCTTCGCATTAGAAATGGAAACACGTCCTCTGCAGGAATTTTCCACTTAATAGCTCCTGCTTTCCTACCGGGGGCCTCAGTGCACCACCACTGCAATGCTGTATTTCTTTCCACTGCAGTTTGACATTTTGCAGCCAGAACAACGAGCGGCATTCACTCCATCCTGATTTTTGAAAAACATCTCTCTATAGGCACATAGAACGCGCCCAGTGCAGCAGTCACCGGGGGAAAATGGCAAAGTATTTAAACATCATTACATGTCACTAAGAATATGACATTGTCGAGTAATAATGATATTTTATACAGTTGCTTTTCCTGACTCCCCCGCTCCCCCCCCCCCCTCAACCCTTTTACACACACAGGCACCAAAGCCTCTACCCTGGTCTCCCATTACCAACCAGTCTCATGTTCTATACTTGATTGTAATTGTTTGCCTTTGTGAATTATTTCCCTTGCATAATATTTGCAAACTGTATATCAGATCCTGACACTGTGAGGAGCAAAAATGCAGATTGCAGATAATCTGAGCAGTAAACAAGGAGCCTGCTTTAAAATGCGCAGTGACCTGTCTGCAAGCAGCAATATTTGCAAACTGTTTACTGCTGAGCTGCAATGATGTCGTCTGAAACGCAGCAGCCTGAAGATCGGAGCAAAATGGGATCTCAGACACTCGGTCAAGCACAACCTGTAATTTTTTTGTTTGGATTGTGCTTTTTTTTCCTTTAAGTTAGAGCTGTGTTATAAATTATTAAAAGCTAATTTCCCCAAATCCCTCTGCTGTGTTTAAGAAGTATTTTTAAATTCCTCAACAGAAATATAAATATCTGGAAGTAAACATTGTTTATGGCTAGAAGGAAGGTTTCCCCTGTCTGCGCAGTGGTAGAGTCTCAGACAGCAAGGTCCCAGTAGGTCAGACTGGCACATTGAATTGCGTATCAAGTGAAACTGGTATTCTGGAAACGGCTGGAAAGAGGAAGAGGGGTGTTAGTGAGGAGGGTGCTCAGGCCAGGAGGGTGGGCCACTGAAAAACAACAAGGAAAAAATAGGATTGATGATTTGCAGGACACCTAGGGTATTTCTTTCAGGGGGTATTACTTCCACTTTTAACCAGGAACAAGAGCTAGTAGAAAAAAAAGCAGCAGGAGCTGACAGCTTTGTGCTGATCAAAGGGACATAGCATTGAATGCCTTCCTTTGCTAGCTATTTATTAGAAAGAGAGAAGGGCTCCTTTGCCATTCTACTTGGGAGAGAAGGGATTAAAGATCAAAAAAGAGGGGGACTCGCCTGACTTCTTTGTTCAGAAAATATTTCTCTTTTTTTTTTTCTCTCTCTTTTTTTTTGGTGTGCCGTGCTGTCCACTATAAGACAAAAACACCCTTTTAATAGTGTTGTTGCTTTTCTTTTCTCAATGAGCGAAATTTCTGGTGATGAACAATTCCAGTAGCTTTTTTTTTTTTTAATGTAAAGAAGTCCCCCTTTGGGAAACTTAGCTGTCTTTTAGCCTGATTAACCTAGGAAATAAAGTTTAAATGCACTGCTGGGATTCTGTTAGGATCATCAGTTCGTACAGATAACAGCAAAAGGTGTTAAAATGCACTTCGCTGGTGCAAGTGATCTCATGTTGTAAAAATGATTATGCTCGGCAGAACAGGGCAGGATTAAGGGGCCATGTCTACATCTGGGAAACTCTGTGTTTTATTAACATTAATACGTGTATTAATCACACACACAAAAAAGGCCCATCAGGATGGTGGCAAATGGCACAGTGAATTAAACCTGCTCTCTTCAGTCAGTGAAATATGATCATCTTCATTCTTAGAATTGCAATAACGCTATTAAGCGGTCTGAATGAAACTGGGAAAAAGCCTGCTTGTATGATTGTGGATCACTGTGGATTACCTGTCATAGAAAAAGAAAGACTGTTACCAAATGAAGATGCTTCCATTGCAGAGGCTTTGAAGAAGTGTGGGGAAACTTGGTATCCGAGCTCTAAATCAGAATAACTACACTGCATAGAGTTTGATGACAGTGGCCTAACTGCTCATTCATATTCTCATTTCTGTTAAGTGGATCAGATAGAGAGATGCTAACCATGTCCCATGCTTCTGCTCCCTCCTCCTCCGCTCAGTTCAGGTTGTTGCTTCCGAGCACAAGTGAGAGTCAGGCTGAATGGCTGTGCAAGCAAGGCTGGGGTAGGTGCTGATCAAAAGAAACGCTGTTGACCAGACATGTGAATAGCTCAGCAGATGAACACTGTGGGGTTTGATATGAGCAGCATTTGTCACACTTCCATTCCATTTCCATTTGCAGCCTCTAAGTTTTGTTTCAGCTTGAGAGCAACCACAAGTATCAAAATGAAACATTGCCAAATGAGTGGTGATTTTAAAGCAAGATTTTTGCAAAGTCTATTGCTAGCATTAGGCAAGCAAAACAAATACATAATGGTAATTTTTAGGGTCCTTTTTGATCTCCAACCTTCAGTGCCACTGAAGCAAATCTAAGTCCTTTAGTGGAGATGGCAACTCTTGAAAAGAAGTCCTCATGTTTGTGCTGTATTCTCCTTTCAGCTATGCTGTGTTTGTTGACCATCACCATACCAGAGCAGTATATAGGAAAGTCTTGGTAAAAAATAGTTTAGCACCATGAAAGATGTGCTAGTGAGACAAATTATTGACTATAATGCTAAAAATATTCTAGCTATACGTGTTCACATCCTGTCAAGCAGTTGCCTTTTTCATTCCTGTATTAAAACACTTCTCTTTCAGTGGATATTTGGAATATTGTATATGCCTATCACCACAGCAGTGACATTTGATATTTTGCTCATCAAAATGTCACCTGCCTATCAAGATATCTCGGATAAGTAGGGTTGGGAAACTTGGTTGACTCATGCACAGACTTTTTTCTGCCAGCAGATATATTGCAAGAGGCACTTACATTGATGTGGAATAGCAACAGAAGTCAGCTTTCCTGACTGCAAAGTTAAAGGAATTAACGTTTGCCTTAAAAAGGATATTTCATTATAGTAATTGCTTTACAACATTATGGCGACAGACTATTAAACCAGTCAGCCCATGACAATGCAGGGCTGTTCTTATTGTAACTAGTGTTTGCAAAAGACTGAAAGTGAAGAGGACCCTGTAAAAGTGAAGTCCTGTAATATTTTGAGCATGTTTAGCTGGGACACTTGACTGCCCTAAAAGCCTTAAGAAAAACTTAACTGAGGACCTAGTAAGTAGAAAGGTGACAAAAGAGAAAGGAAATGGGGATGCTAGATAAGTAGAAAGCAAATTCTAAACAGGGAGGCAAAGAAAAGATGAAAAGCCAGGCCTACAAAAATACAGCCGGGTTTTTAGAAGTGACACCATTATGACAAATGATCAACACTGTTTCAAATATACTGTATTTCTCCACCCATTCCTGAGTAGATCTTAAGTACCCTTCACCGCCTTGGAGTCAGATTTCATGCCAAAATGTCTGCGTTACTAGTTTTGCAAGTGTTGCCACTAATTGAAACCACATAACGTTGCAGATCTGAAATAAGGCAGGCAGGGCATCCCTGCTGAAAAGCTACCCAGCAGGACAAACCCTTTGTTCTCTCTAAAAATGAACTAATTCAGAGGAAGTGTTGTCTAAATCGTTACTTCTAAATGTATGCAGAATTTCCTCCACACACCCCCCAGACACACTATAATTTTCCTGCTTATCTATCAAAGAACTTTACTATTCTTGTAAACTGCAAAAATGGTTTTAATATGCACACTTGTCATTTCTAGGTGTATAAATTTTGCTTTTGCAGGGGTCTTACATGGCACGTATTGTGATCAGCCCATGAGTAGGGTAATTAATTAGCAAAGTCCAGGTCCTCTTTCATTTCATTTGTACCAGAGTAATTTAAACTAGGAGAATGATCACAACCACACTCAGTAACTTAACTCCCTCCTTTCAAAGCTGTTTTAATGATTATATTTTAGTTGAAAATTTTCAGGAAGTTTTTACACCGCTTGTTTTCCTGAACCATGCAAGCTCTCTCCCTTCAACCCTGGCTGTTTGTCCTTTTGAGTAGTGTTGGCTGCATTCCTTTAAGAAATTAGAAGGGATGCAGCTGTCATTATTTTGTCAATCATAAAATCTAAGACATGGAAAAAGCCTTAGGACAGTATGGGGTCATATAATTTCTGTTGAGAAAACAGGGTGTTCTCCAGTACTTTCAGCAGTACTTTTACTTGACCTAAAAGAAAGTAAAAGATGAACTTCTGTTATCAGGGTTTGGATTTCCAAGTGGATTACTGTGGTGTGGGTACATAAACATCACTTGATACCTGGTTTGCAAACCCTCAAAAGCTACACTCAGGACTTTTTGGGGAATAACTCATTATATCATTTAGTTCTGAGCCTCATCACTGTTAAAAATATTGGTGCTATAGCAATCATTTAGCTACCTACATTAACACCAGTGAAACAGATAAAACAGCTGTGGCCAAGACCAAAAATGTCCAAATCAAAGCATGTTCCTTGTCACAACAAATGGAAAAACTGACAATAGCATATAACTGGTAGCATGCAAATAACTTTTTCTCTTGCACCTTAACAATGAGGGCCTCGCGCACTGTGCAGCCCTTTTAAATCAGGCCTTTTGGACAGTGACTTTGAGATTTAGGAAGACTTTCAGGGATGTAAGAGCTTAGATAAACCCTTTTTTTTTTCTCTCTAATGTGAGAAAAATCAATTCATTGTAACGTCAAGATTCCAGAAAAAAAGATTGTGTAGCTTTGCTGTTGAAACTTTGATTGCAAAGTGATAGACAAATAGGTTAGTGCTTGCTTTTCAGTACCTTAAAAGAGCTGGCCTTCATTGATGCTGGTTATTCCTGGTTAACCATATTTTCATCAGCCATGCTTTACAATTTAAAATGAAATAACCTGATAAACTCGTACCAGTTTCTGTATGTCTGCTCCAATTTATACACCAAAGATGAAACTTTTAACATTTATTCATGCTGGAAAATATTTTTTGAGTGTGTGTTTTCTTGACTAAAAATTCATATCGAAGTACGTCAAAAAATATTTATCTTGTTTGTGTGTATCAAAGCACAAACCTCAACAATTATATCACTTTTAACTTAAACAGCCGGCGGCATTCTAATTATTTATTTTCTTGAGTCCATGGCCTTTAGAGACACAAATTTCCAGTTAGTCTCCAAGTAGTGGGAAACCTTTTGTGAAATGTGTGCCTTCAGAGAGGAAGGGGGGTTTCCTTTAGAATAACGAAAGTGTCTGTGGATCTTGTTTGAAGCTACAATGTATGATTAATGATTCCCTTCTATTCAGGGGAAAACAGTAACTCTCATTAAGTGAAATGAAAGTACACCAGGGGAAAATGCAGCCTAACTGAAAAAAAGAACTGATCCTAGGAAATCCAAGCATCAACCTTTTTCTGGGCAATGAAAAGCAAAGTGTAGATATATTAGGCTTGAATTTCCCGTGAAGAAGCCAGCTATTTTGTTGCTTTCTATCTGCTATATAGAAGATGGGTCCTGAGCTCTGCCAAGGGTTGCATCTTGCTTGTCCAAGATAATGAGTGAGTTATCAAAATACAAGATTTATGACAGCGCAATACAAGATTTATGACAGCAGTCAAGGAATTAATGAGCAGAATTATGAGGACTGAAGAAGCCTTTGCAAATCCCCAAAATAGAGAGAAATCTCGGCTTGAATCATCTTCTGTTGTGAATTGGTATGGCATCTGCTGCTACAAGTCTAAAAGCGGAATGAATAGACAAAGAGTTTCAGATGTACAAGCTGTGCTTAATCACCAAATAATAACAAGTAGGAACTCCACAACAACCCTCTGTGAGATCACGCTCAAATTAGTTACACATTCAAGTTTTAGAGCAACAATTTCCTCACTTCTATTTATGGGAAAACTGTAGTATATATACCAGCCACAGAACTTCCTGCATCGCATGACATGGATGATTTTCTAATTGACTCACCCTCTATATTGCTTCATGCCTGGTCCCTTAGGAGCTTTTTTTCACTGTAGAGCTCAATGAAGCTCACTGTAAAGCTCTTCAAGAGCACCTCCTGGCCAACTTTTGGGTGTGAAGAACAAAGAAATTAGCAGAACATTTCATGATGCCTAAGAAAAATGTTTTCTGTGAGACTTTGTGTATTAATCCTAGCTATATCTATCCGTTTATTGTGTTTTCCTGACAAATAGTATCAGAAGAGCTGAAGAAGAGTTTTATTTCTGTATAGTGTTTCTCATACTGAAATTGTCCCAGTAGACACAGGCAGGTTGTGAGTGTTGTCGGAGGCTGTTAAGTGTGCTTACTGGGTAAGCAGAATCAAGTAGTCAGGTTGTGGTTAATGATAATTCACATAAAGGACCAGACAATGAGAACTTGAGTGGGAAAGGAGGAAAAACTTGGCCATACAATCATAGAATGGTTTGGGTTGGAAGGAACCTTTAAAGATCATCTAGTCCACTACCCCTGCAATGAGCCAGGACATCTTCAACTAGATCAGAATCAGTATATCAGTAAATCCCTAATTTTTTCCTTCCCTTCTTTCCTCCCTCACCAAAACCCCCTGTTGGTTCTTGGAATTGAGAGAGTAGCAGCCCAAATTTTACTTTTCATCTGCTCCTTGACATGCCTTTTTTTCATTTAGCCAGGGATAAAATATTGCCCTTTACTGTGTAAAGGATAAAGTGGTTTTTAGGAGTTGATTTCAAAGTATTGGACACCTAAACAATGCAGTTGGGATCACAGGAGGATTTTTCAAAGGCAAAAGCAGAAGGTACTCAATGGGACTTATGAGCCCTTCTGCTTTTTTAGCTGCCCATAAGACTTTAAAGACTATATATCTATCTATCTCTCTCTCTCTCTATATATATATATCTCCTGCTGTATTTCCTCTTCAGGGTCACTGGCCTAAGAACCCTTTCCAGAGAAGCAGGACTGAATTGTTTAGGTTAAGGGGAAACTAGAATAGCAGTTAGAAGCAGTGGAGCTTCTTTAATTATTTCAGAAGAGGTACCAGGCTCATTAGAGTTTATATGGTTTTACTGCAGAACAAGATGTATCTCCTGGCACTTGTGGTAGAACCCCTCCAAGCACATCCTGACAAGATTGCATCTGAGGCCCCCAGATAATGTTGTGCTAGTAACCCACATTTATGTTCTGGGTATTGATAAAAATAAAGTAAGGCTCAAAAAAACCCTCAGACCAGCAGCAATTAATTTAAGCCAAATAATGCTCTTTGAGTTGCCACCTGAACTATCTCTGCCAAATAATTTCAGCTTAATTAACACCATGCTATGGGTCTCTCTTAATAAAGTTATTCTGTTTTAGATGGAGCTCTGCCATAGCTATTGAGAAGCAGAACGTTTGGACACATACCCAACGTGTGCAGCAAATGGGTGCTTGACTTCTTATCAGCATCAATACCAATATATAGTCAGACACTTAATACAGAGTCCCAGCCAGGTACCCTGCCACTCAGAATCACCTGTAGTCTGAGGATTAAAAGTTTCTCAGAAAGTAAAAGACTCCAAGGGAGTTCTTTTTCAACATGGGAGAGTGATGTGGACATTCCTGGATTTTTTACTGTTGAGAAAGAAGACAACTTTTTCCAATTTCTTGCATGTTTAGATCATGCTTCCCTGCATTTCCACTACTTGGCTTTAAACAAACACAAACATAATACAAATTGATGCCTGAAAGGGAAAGAATATGCTTTGTAGAAGACTGAGTGAAAACAAATGTCAGTTTTGAGCCGACTGAAACATTTCATTCCACCCAAAAACAATTGTTCACACGAGTCTAAATAAAAGGTGCTAGAAACAAGCCATAAAAGCTACTGCCAGAATCACAGCTGAATCTGAATTACTCAGTGCTCTGAGACTGCCTGGCTAGCTGGTATTCAGTCATTAGAGAAGAAATAGGTATCTTTTAAATTAATGGATATGAAAAATGTAGTCTCCTTTTGCCCTTTTTTTTCTTCCTTCCCCCACCTCCACTGCAGGTGGCTTCTCCATCATATACCATCCCACCCCCTCTCCCTGCTTTAAGCCACAATTAGCACATATTTTCATAACAAAAATAAGCCTCTCCCTCTGTCCTCCCAGCTGTGCTTCCCACCCAAATCACATTATGAATCAAGTCAAGTACATGTGTTTAAAATAACAAAATATATGTCATTCTGCCCTCCCCAGCCTTGCTGCCTTTTCCCACCCATCACCTTGGCTTCACTGAAATACTTCCTGGAGGACTCCAGAGTTTCTGCTGAGCTAAAGACACCTCAACCATCGATTTCTGCTTCAGTGTTTTCAGAGCAACACATGACCAGGGCATTGGGCAATAATGTCGGGAGTCTGTTACACTTCAGACAGTCAGATTAAATAGGTGCAAAAGGACGAGGCAAGTTGGATGTAGGCCCAAATGGAAAACAGAGGGGTGTAAGCCATCCTTGTACAACCCACATGGGGTCACGCTGCAGAGCTTAGCGTGCTGATAAACCGACCGCTGCAGGAGCACCCCTGGTTTGAACATTAGCTAGTGTGGAGAGTATATAAGTGTGGAGGGGAGGAGGAATATCCTAGATGGGCAGATTTACATACATTGTGCTAGATAGATTAAAAAGTGTGTGCCAAGGAAACTTAACCATGCAGGACTACCTCCACTTATTCTGGCAGAAAATGAGAGGCTTTCATATGTTGACATGTCATGTCCAGAAGCTCTTCCCTGATATGAAAGTACATAGGTTGGTTAGAAATATCACATTTTTTCCCTGATGAGAATAATAGTTATGTTCAGCATACTTCTCCATGCCTTACCGCAGTTCCTCTGGAACACAATTGAGTCAGAACCTATTGAATACCTCAAGACACCCCAGAACAAGCTTATTTGTATTTGCAGGTTATCAATAAAAATGCTGGAAATATTTGAATGTTGTATGTTTTCTGAGAGAGGTTTCTGTTCTGTTTCTCTTCAGTGTTGCGTGATTTCCAAGTAAAGCGCTATGGTATCACCTCTTGAAATCTAACCTAGGCTTTTTCAAGCCAGAGCCTGCTTCGTGCTTCTCAGCCTCCAAATCTGAGCTTTTATTCAGCCTTCAGCTCACTGCTCCATACAATGAACTGAAACTGAGTCTTCAACCTTACGCCCCTTGGCCTTTTAATGCCAACTGGGGTAGCTAACCTAAAGATGAATGATGTTCAAGCAGAGTTAATTGCAAGGTCCAAAACTGTCCTTACTGGGATGCTTTTCTGTAAAATTTTTCTCACAAATACTGAGGACCTCATTTCAGGTGACTTCTCAACCAACAACAAACATAACCTGCAAGAAGTTGCAAGGGTACTGTTTGCTTTAAATAAGCTGGGTAGACCACTGCAGAAAAAAGTTATTTTGTGCTCATCTAACCCAGGGATTTCATTGATAAGCACTGGGCCATGGACATACTCTTTGTTTGCCGCTAGCCGAAAGGGCACGTTTTGTACAAAATTGTTAAGAGTCTCTCATCCTAGAGCTCCGTTTTCCCAGAACATTACCTCCATACACAGAATTTCAGGCCTGGCTGATGAACTTTTCAACGTGCCAAGTGTGAGCCCTGTTAGCAGAGCAGTACAGGTGCTGAGCCCTGCCAAGTGCTCTGAGCCCCCAGGGTGAGTGGCCAAAGCAGAGGCCAGCTCACAGCTGCTGGGCACATGCCCAAATCAGACCCAGGGCCCTCGGAATGGCACCTCCCTGGCTTGCTCTGCCTGCTGCATGTGCCCCCGTTGAGCACATGTTCTCCAGGCAGGTGCATCAGCCTTTCCTTTTTGGGCCTAGCTCAAAATGATTTTCTATCATTAGGAAGTATTCAACTCAGTTCTCACCCTTAATTACAAGTATTTGCAAGGGCATTCTCCAGCAAGCCAGAGGGGACATTTAAAGGACTTATAGACACTCTAGTATGTACCTCACTATTCTATTGCCTACAGGCTTCTACAGGTTGCAGAGGTGAGGGTAATAAGCTTGCCATAAGTAGGCACCACCTCTGTACACTGAACAATTCTTGACCTGTCTCCCAGGTTCCCATTGTGTGATCTCACAGCCCATCTACCAGCTTTGACGCATCTACATCTACCAAAGAGTTCATTTAGACAAGGACAGTTTGAGCCTTAAAAAAAGTGCAGTGAAGGTGTTTCTGCTAGGGACTTGCATTTCTTGTTTAGTCTGGGTTCATGCTCCAGGGGGTGAATACTGAGAATGTAATTGTTCCGGTCAGGGCCCAGTCTCCTTCTCCAGCAGCCAATGATGGAGGTGGTCTAGCAGCCTTTGATGGAGAACAACATGGCACGGGCCACAGCCAGTTTCAGAGCCAACCACTATGGATTTAGGTTTCCACCTGAAAACACTCTATGTTATCTGCTCATTAACAGAGGCTAGAACATCTCTTCAAGCCACAGCATGGTCATTTTTTTCCTTCTTTCCCAGTACAAGTTAAAACATGCTTTTATTCTTCCCAAAACACAGACTGGCTCAACCATGACTCTCCATCCCTGGAGGATGAGCTGTCCTGGGAGGATTACCTGCTTTTCAGCTTATTTTGGTCCCTGCCCTGACTGTGCATGTCAGGCAGCCAAATGGCAGCTCAGAGCAGAGGGGCAGCTTGGCAAGTGACATGTGGCCAGTGCATGGGAAGCAAGATGGGCTCGAATGCAGAGGGGAAGGGATTGTGGGCTCTGTATAGCAGTTCAGGTACCACATGCTCAGGGCCAGCCCTGGATGACATTGATGGTTTGGAGCAAGACAGTTAACAGATCCCTTATGGCAGCCAATATTCTGTACCATTTGCACCAGAGTCAAACAGATCTTGCTCTCCTGCAGCTCCTTTGGAAGGAAACCCTGTCTTCACCCTCCTATGTCAGGTACAAGATGATGCACTTAAAGTAGGATGAGCATTTGCACAAACTATCTTCACCGTGATCTTGATACTGCATTATGAGGGATCCTAGGATTCGAAACACGTGGTTAATACTCTTCTGGAAGTAGGGGTTTGCAAGTGCAGCGGCCTTTCCACTGGCCTTCAAGCATGTCAGAGCACAAAGACTTAAGTAAAACTTTTTTATAATAGACATGAGAAGTGAACTGTGCCAAATGACCACAAGGAAAACCACAACTGTCTATGCCATATTTATACTTGGTGAAACTTCTCAGAGAAGACAAATTTTTTTCTTTTTTGCTTAAGAGTATACTTTGCCTGCATAAAATTAATTCTAGGCACAAAGTGTACCTTGGGAAGATAGAGTTCAAGGTAATAGATTTTTTTTTTTTTCTATTTTGTTGCTAATTTATTATTTGGGCAATACTGAAAACATGCTAACTGCTTTACAAGCATGCCTAGGAAAAAAAAAACCTCACACAAATAAAAAACAACCAAACAAACACAAAAAACCACATGACAGAAATTGATTCACTTACAGAGAACAGGCAGGTGCAGACTTTCTGCTGGGGTAATCAGGCAGGGGAGAAGGGATTAATGTATCTGCGTTATTAAGCTTTGGTGTGCTTGTCATAACCTTCCGCTAGCTTTTGCATTTACTCACTGAAACCTGGCTACCAGATGGCATTATTTGGCTTTGCCTGTGCTTCTGAGACACCATAGTATCATCCTGTATTCTATCCAGAACCCCTTGGTGTGTTGTTATACAGTAAGAAGAGTGAGTCTGGCACCTTTCATTAGCAAACCATGCAATAAATAGCATGAGATCCCCAGGAACAAGCTGGTGCTGTTTTAATGCTCATTTAAGTCTAGCATTTTTCTGGCCAATCTTCTCTAGATTTTAATTTATGTCACAATTTCATATTTCTATTTTTGTTTCTGAGAGCTCATTTTCTTTTTACCTTCCTGCATCAGTAAAAGCGTGCATAAAAGCTTCAATCAATTCATTTATCTCCCATTAGTTTCCTGTCTTTATAATTCTAATGCCATTATTGATTGGAGTTAACTCCTAAATTTACTGGTATAAATAAAAAGGAAATTGGCCCAAATATATTTCCCATCACCTTCCAAGTATTTATTTTCTGCAGTGTTTTTTGGTAGCCTGCCTCATCACAGTGATGTCGGTCAATATTTTTGGCTTTTAACACACATTGTGCAAAAATATGCAGCAAAACTGATTTCTAAAAACAGAATTTTCTTCCCATTAAGTCTTTATGAAGCAACTCACGAGGTTAAGAAGTTATGGCATTTCATAATCAATTGAGCAATCATCCTCACATACTACTGATAGCTAAATTTTAGTTCTATTTATATTCTCCTATTTTCTATTCTCCTAAGTTTGGGGCAACCCTTTATAGCACTGACTGCTGCTGTGAGATATGTCTTTCATCTCCCAGCTATCTGAAGTACTTGGGGTGGCCACCTCCAGCCCTAGGCAATGCAGAACTGTGTTTTGTAGTCTACAGGGTTGTTTTTTTTTAGCGGTTCTGGGGAACAACTACATCTATTAAAAGTTCCAGAAGATCTTTTAAAACAGGCAGCTAGTAAGCCTTTAACTATGGAGGTTTTATCTGACAAGACTGGCATAAAAATCCCTAGGTGAAAAAAGAAGTTTGGCCCTTCAGCCTCAGATCTCTTAAGGAAACCACTACAGACCCTACAAGATATGTGGCTCAGTGCATGATTAACTGAAGGACACCTTTAGACTTGATGTCTTTTCCAGCTGCTCAGACTAGGCAGGGAATCCTGAGCTGCTTCTGGCTGTGGCCATACAGACAGGCCCTGTGGCCATGCAGACAGGCCCTGGGCCCCCGCTGCCCCCCCAGCTCTTCCCCACAAAGGTCACTCCTTTGGAGTCAGAACAGGACTTCTGCAAATATTGGCTGTACAGACAAAGTGTGTGCATGGGGCATGGACTCTGCATTAGGAAAATCCCCCAGTAGGATCTGCTTAAGATTATTTCATGACTGCTCATTATTTTATAATGTTAAAGATATAAAGGGAAAATTCATGGTCATTTGCCTGTATGTGTGAGGTACAACCTTGACACCTTGCTGCCACAAGTTCTGTTGTCTCTTGCAGTAAACCTCTTCAGACAGAGCCTGATGCAAACTACAGAGCCTGTGCACTTCCACACACATTTGCCTCTGAGCCGAATTCCATCTTCCGTAGCTAAAGCTTGAGGACCCTCAAAGAACTCCACAGTTCACTTTGGCAGTGACTCCAAGTAATGGCTTTTGTTCTGCCAAGCTTGAAAGGTCTTGCAGCTAAATTGTGCGGGGATATCTTAAGACGAAGCAGCGAGCATAGTGAGTATCCATAGCCATTCAGTCACAGTATTTCCATAATGCAATTACTTGCCCATTTAGTTAAATGATGTATCTAAGCAGGATATATCTCTACAGCAATAACATATTCTACTTATTAAATCATGTTTGGCACCTACTTCTGGATTTTTCTAGTGATTTTAGAAAAACTCCAGTGACATGAAGAGTAGAAATAAACATTTTTAACTTGCTCACATGTCTCAGTATTTCTGTAGAACTGTGTTCTGCCACAAAGACATCATCTGTGCTTAAACATTTGCTAATTTCTCTCTCTTTGTAATCCAAAGTGGAACACAGGACAACGGTAAATACACCCCTGAAATACACCATAGTACAAAGCCATTTATTGTGAGCAGCAATCACAAACTTTGTCTTCTTTTTTTTCTCTCTCATCACAGAGTTCAGTGCCATCTTTCCTTTTTTTCCCAGTGAATGCATAATAAATTCTTCAGCTGTTACACTTTTTAGGTTATTCAGACCAACTTCAAATTGACACCATGTAGGAATAGCCCAATGATAAGCAAGAAAGATTTCAGATATTGTTGTTGGTGCACTAGCCATGTAAGACATTTCCTACAGCTTTCATTTGTTAATTTCTTCCCAAGTCTGCAAGGTGGGGTCTGCAGTTACAGACCTGTTTCCCATAGGTACATCTGCCTGATCCCTTGTCTTGCTTGCAGGGGAGTGTGTTTTAGGCTACAACAGGGCCTGGTGGGAAGATCAGCATTTGCACCAAAACCAAAATACACATTTTTTGCATCTGAAAACCCTGCACTAAAGAAGTGGCTTCTGGCTGTATTATTCTTTATGCAGCAGAGGAGAGGTTTGCATTTATTTATAGGATTTGTGAATTTGCACAATTAATATCAATTGATAAATCTGCCATCTAGGATCTCTTGGGAAACCATCAGAGATGCATTACTGCATTCTCTGAAATCAGTAACCTTAGCAAAGACCTGATGAGACACTCCTGCCATTGGTGAGTATCACTCACGCAAGCAGGGAGAAAGCTATGTGGTCATGCCCTGGCCTGAATCCCATATGTGCTACAAACTTCAGCACAATAGCCCTCACACTTTGCTTCTCTTTAGCCCCCTTACATAATTTACAGTGGGTAGCATTGTGCTGTCTTTCCAACACAGCTCTCTTTAGAGATGCAAAAGCCTGCTTTGCTGGAGACACATATAAAACCACCTCATTTAGAGCTATATAAAAAGGCCACTAAAATCTTCACTTGGAGAACTTAATGGGGGTTTTACCATTGACGTCAATAAGGCCAAGTTCCCACCCCTTTTTTCAAACAAGACTAAAACACTAAGGTCAGGTGACTATCAGAAATTATGCAAGAATACAGCTACCAGAACAGAAACACAGTAAACAGCCATGTAAATCTTTGGTGTAACAGGATCAATGAGTGTCAATGCAGTTTTACGAGTATACATTTATTTATACATGTGGCCATTTTGAGACAGAGCTTACATGTTGTGGGGAAGCACTGCAAAGCTCCCACACCTCATTATATAGATGTGTGTAAATTTGCCATATATAGTAAATACACTCAGGAAGATTTATTTTAGAAGTTGGCTTTCCAACCTCTTCTAATGTTAGGTCCAAGCAAGCATGCAAACAAAAGCCTCACAACCCCACGTGGAGAAACAGTTGTGAGTAGCATTTAAACCACCTGTCCAGGGAGCTACTTTGAGCCCATGAGACGTGCCAGCAATGGAAAGGTCAGAAAGAAGATGCTGGCAAATGGAAAGGCAGAGTCATATCTTTGCACAGAGTGCAACTGTGCTAATATGTTGTCGCTTTGGCTCCCCTGTCAGTCTCCGTCCTGGGACTGCTGCTTGGGTTGGGAATGGCAGACGGCAGCTGTACAAGTCCCTTCTGCAAACTGAATAGTGTGTGAGGGCCTGGTTAGCCCTTTGTGCTACTGGGGGTGGTTGGGGGGTGTCTGATGAAGTGGAAGGAACAAGGTGTGCTCAAATTTTGGTGCAGAAAACATTGGGCCAGAAAGAGCTGGAGGAGACACCTGCTCCAGCAGCTCTGGTGGTATCTCCAGGCCAGCAGCACTCAGATACCCTCGGGGAGCACACAGACCACCCCTCCCTGAGCCAGGAGTCTGCACAAATGAGACAAACAAGTATGTGGCCTGAAGAGCCCACATTCAGGCAGCAAACAGGAGAGAAATCACAGAATATTGTGAGTCCTAAGAAAGTTCTAATCTCATTTCTAATCTGGTGAGGAGTGACACACACTGGCATACACCAGGACTAACGAACAGGCTGACACTTTCCCCGCTAACTTCTAGGGAAAGGCTCTTCCTGAAGAGTCCTGGACGGCCTTAAGTGGCAGGATGATATAATCATCTGTGACACAAGGACTTTGCAGTAAAAACCAGTGAATAAATCAGAGAGAGCGATCACACTTGGAAGACGCATCAGCAAATATCAGAAGTCCTTTCACATAACTAGACCTTCCCCAATGTTGAAACAGAAGAGATGGCCATAAATTTATAAGTATGTTTCCATGGATTAGCCTGCATTGTCAAAGCATAAAAATTCCTAAAGTACAGATTCAACAAGTTTTAAATGTGAAAATTACTTAGATGCAAATCACTTCCAACCAGAGAGAAAGGAAAAAACAGTGACTCAAAAAAATGTAGGGTTTTTTTTCTAATTTAAAATAGACAAATGCAACAGTTCTGTTATGCGTTATTTTCCAAAGACCATATTTGGTCTGTTCCAGAGTGGAACAAAAAGAATTTGAGACCTTTAAAGTTATCATAGAATGGAACAGTTGTTCTCTGGCCAGTTATATTAAGCAGTCTTGAGGTTACAAGAAATGCACTTAGAAATGAGAGATGTAAAGAAAAAGAGGGGCAGAGGGAGCTGAGAAACATTACTGAATATTTAATTCAGGAAGGCAATGATCTGCTGCCATCTCTCTGATCCCGAGGAAGCAGTATCTTAAGCACAACACATAAGGTCTTTGGAATGGAATAACTTTAGACAAGCAATAACCCACCCATAGAGCATCTAATAATATTATAGTAGAGAGATAAGGCATTTTTTTAAAGTTGCCTTTAACTCTCTTCAAACAGCTGTGCAGATGCATTGGCCAACCTAGCAACTTTGCAAACATTAAACACTTGTGAATAGTGGATAAATTCTGCAAAACCAATGTGTCTCCTAGTTCTGCAATAAATAGAGACTGGAACTTATCAGATTAATAGTTACAGTTTGGCTGTCTAATGCTGAAAGCCAGAGACTTTTTTTAATGGGGAAAAAAAAAAGTAAGATGGTCCCTTAAAAAGATTTTCATTATTTCTGAAATATTTCACACTGTTTGTGCAGCTCATAAAATCATTATTGTTTGAGGAGTTATCAGCTCCTAGTCTATCAGCCCTTTAGAATAGACTTGCCTTTAAAAGAAGGCATCAAAATCAGTGAAGAAAGCGGTGATGATTGTCAGTAGAATTTAAATACAAGGAATTAATCAAAATACGGAGATTCAACAAAAGAGAGTCGTGATCAGGACAGGTGACAGGCTGGCTGCCTTTCTTTTGATGCTCACCCTGAAGCTGCTGTGTTGTCTAGTGAAGCTGAAAGCCCTTTGGGACCCAGGATGCATCTTGCTAATGTCTGTAAAGTCCTTGCCACATTTTCAATTCTGTGTTACTCTTAAAGGCAAGTTGCAGGTTCCAATGCTGTACAGAAAACTAAATGCTTATTAAAAGGAACAGTACTGTGAGGCTCAACCACAGTACCTGTCTGCTTCATCCCATTGAGATAGCTTGTCCTTGTGCCTTGTTTGTACAGCACAGAGAATCCCTGATCTGCAGGTGAGCGGTCCTTACAATTGCCCACACTGCAAATGAAAGCATTTTACTGCATATTCTTTGAAGGAAACAAGCAGAGCAGCCCTATAAATGTGTTTTACTGTACTGAGAGATAGACAAAGATATACAATGTGAATATATTTTTGTTAACAGTCAGAAATAATGCTAGCTATTTTAACTCACCCTTGGAGTTACTGCTCTGAAGGAATGTGTTAAATGCTGCGCATTTCTCATGTGTCTATTTGAATATGAAGATTCAACAGCATGAGGCTTTATTTGTTCTAAAAAAAAAAAAAAAAAAAAAATCAGTGCTTGGTATCTTGGTGTGCACTGTGCTACAATTCATCAGATTCCTTGCAATGTAGCTAAGATCTACATTTTTAATATTGGCTAGCAGTGCCTCTATTTTTGGGTTGTTAGCCTAAATTGCCTTACAGATGTTGGATGTTCTGGGAGTGAGTACTCTGTGCTGCTCTGAAAAGCCTTAAATGAAAAATCCAATATTATTTTGAGAGGCACTCCAGAATTATCAATTGCCTAAATACATGAATATTTCAAGTGCTCCTGAAGATAATAGTGCTTGAAAACCTCATGCAATAATATTCAGAGATGTTGTAGAGCTTACTTCCCATTATATCTCCCAGCATTGATTAAATATCATTTGCTACTCCTTTCAGGGTTCATGAGAGGCTCTATGAGACTCTAAAATATCTTTAATTTGAAGTTGTTTAGTCAAGTCAGAAGCCCTGTTGCTCAGTTTGAATATACAGCAAGTTCAGATTTTTTTTCAAAGGAAGAAAAAAAGTGGTTTAAATTTTGCAAGTCATTCCAATACTTTCAGATAATGAGGCTGAAATAGTCTGGACAAGTGCAATAAGCAGTGTTTAGTACCACACAGAAATAAATTAGTGAGTACACAGAAATGCCTTCATTTGAACTTGAAAAGCTCAATAAATAAACAAGAATCCCCTAGGAATTCCAGTTTAACAGAAAAAAAACAGAGAAGCACATGCTGATAATTCTATGTCAAGCGGTACTTTTGACAAGTGGCTTCACTTTTGGCTTTCAAAGGATGCTACAATGAACCACTGCAACACCTGAGATTTGCACTGTTTAGCCACATTCATTTAACTCAGCATTAACCATTTAAAAATGCCATCTCTAAGCTGGTTGTTTGTGCTGCCTCACTACTCACTGCAAAGAGACGGATGCATCTAGAGATGTCCAAGAGGGTGCAATGAATAGCCCTTTGGAGATGCTACAGTTATCTGAGGTAAATCTCTCCCTAGATTTGCTTAAAAACAGAGTACAATTCAACTTCTAAACACAAGCAGCCACTTTGGAAGATACGCATTTCTATCACTGTCTTACTGTTTTATTAGGGCAGTCCTGCACATGGATGTTTACATCTTGTAGAATCTGTGTTGCTGAATGCACCCCCCAAAAGCACAATTTCTGTCAATTTTAGAAGTCATTTGTGTTCAACTGTTTTTAAAAGAGGAACTTCAAAGCTGCATCACAGAGAATTTGTGGAAACAAAATTTTAAACTGGCACATGTGAGGATATGCTTCATAAATGCTTGAATATGTAAAAAATACTGTGTGACTTCTCTGATGAATAACAACTGAGCAGCACAGCTTGACTTCCAAATATTCATAATCAATTCATTAAATAAGGAACGAATGGAAGAAAATTATGATCACAGATATTCTACAAACAGAAGGGAAAGCGAAATGACAATTCTGATGTGTCCTCTGAATATTTTCATGAGAAAATTATATTAATATTTAATGCATGTATTACCTTTTTCAGTCAGCTTCAATTTGAGTGAATTTCATTCTCTGTGAACAATGTCTGCTAATAGAATACTAATGCTACTAATAGTTGCTTGCCGTACTTGGGGAGGCAGGAGTTAGTAATATTAACGTCTGTGTCTAAAGATGTTAATCTTAACCCTGAATTACCAAGTGTTGTAACCATGCAAATTTATAAACTAGCACAATAGAAATGGAAGCAGTGTGTCAGAGTGAGCTATTTAGTCTATCTACATAAATACGTAATCTCACAGATGGCAAACAACCCCAGATTTGAGAAGCAGACTGTAAGCAATACTGATACTAGAGAAGAGCATGTCCCTAAAGTGGCAAAAGCTGGGGTGTCTAATGGCAAAGTCAATAGACAACATTTCTAATTAGCCTGAGTTGCCAAAGACCTGCCTTGAACTGCTAGTTAATTTTCCCTGGTCTGTGACCCACTGTGTGGTGGAAGACGCTGTTCCCCCACTTTGTGCATCACAAGGGCTACTGAGGGATCCCTGCCCAGGGTCTCCTTCCTGGGGGAGGATGTGCTGGGAAAGCAATAAGCACATCTCAGAGGCATGCAGAAATGTCAACTACAACCTAAATGCTGGATGATTTGGGCATTTTCTTACTTTTTACCTCACTGTAATGCTATTCAGCACAGGAGCGTAATAAGTCAATGCAGTGAGGGTTAATCCTTGTGCCTGAGTATCTGACGGGCTGACAGTGCTAAGCCTTCTTTTTAGCTGTTGTGTGCAACTGATCTGAAATCTGAAGAGGTACCAAGGTACAGACTGAGCCACTTCTGTTTACACCAGGCTAGATTTACAGAAGACACACATAGAAATTCTAGGGAATTTTTAGGAAATCCTCAAGGTACTCCCTCTCTTCCTCAGTCTAAATGCCAGCAAATTCCTCTAGAATTGAGAGGTGTTTTCATAGTGTTGCCCTGTTTAAGTACATCCACTTCACATAGATCAAGTCATATCCAGATATGAATAAAGTTCTGAGAAAGTTGCTAAACATGCATTTTGTTGTACCAGGATTCTTTATGGAACCATAATCTTTCCACACATCATATTGCTGGTAAGGGATTAATGGTAATGGCTGCAGTGAGATCTAGGGACTTGTCATATTCACAGCTGTAGAAAAGGAGAGACTTTCTGCACAGTGGTTTGGTGGATGACACTGGGCATTATTCATAGTGCTAGGACATTGCCCATAAGAGCTGAGCCTTTTTCTCTTCTCTTTCTAGAGCACATGAAGTGCTCTGCTGAGAGCAGGAAAACAAATTAGGTCATTGACCTTTCCCATGACCTTGACACGAATGCCAGTTTGCATTGACCAGCAGAACACCTACTTGAATAGGACCTGTTGTGTCCTCTTTCTCACCAGGCCTCACCCATTTTAAAGTGACAGAAACAGAACAGAAAATCAAAGTTCAGATAAAAATTAGGAGATTTTTTTTTTTTTTTCCCTAATAACAAAACCCTCTTAAGGCTTCCCTGCCTTCATAATGTAAGGAAACTAAGTTATTTCATTCAAAGTCTGATATTTACTGATGTTCACAGCTCTAACACATTGTAGATCCTTCAGATCATATTGTTAAGCCGACTCACTTTTACAAATTAAGCTGAAAAAAAGACATGCCATAGCTTGTGAGGCTAATAGGTAATGACAATCGTGCTTGTGTTTAAACACACAATGCATTTCATTCCCTCTTGGGGTGCATTCCCTAGTCAGAGAGCACCCAAACTTTTTCACAGCAAGAATTGTATCTTAACAGTTTGTTCTATGGGGCACCTCTTGTGTCACAGGAGACCAACCCAGATCATTTCTCCTTCCTGTTGGTTAACTGCCAATAGTATAGCAACTACAGCTGTTTATATCAAGTTCGTTATATTAAAAAAAGTTATTTAGGTGTATGTTTTCTAAAGCATATGGCTGTGTGTATAAGCAAGCATTCAATTATGGCCAGAGCATCATAATCCTTTAGACTGTGGCCTGCAAGATCCAGGGCACAGGCAGAAGGATTTGCTTTCTGCAGCTCTTTACAAACTATGTGTAAGACTCTGCAACTGGGAAATCTCCTGCACACTCCCTGACTAGCTCTAGTTCTAAGCTGGAAGTAACTAAATGTGTAGAGGGGTTTTCCAAGGGGTAGGTATTACACCAGTGCTAATGAGAGGATAAAATCCATTTAGCCCCGTTCCTCCCCTAATGAATCCATGCTTTTGTAGGTTTGCCCAGACTTCATGCCAGTGATTGCTCCTTCACCAGGACGGAAGCTCATAAGCAACTGGCAGTGGGGTGCAGGGTCATTAACTGATGAGAAGAAAAAATTTTTAGCTAATCACAATACAGTTTAATCGACAGAAATGAAGAGGATGGTCCAGACCCAAGGGCATAGCCACATCTTTCAACATACATGAGGCTACCAGTTGGCTTGGGATCACAATTTGAATGCGTGTGATGACCAAGAAAAAAAAATGTTTTCCAGAACATTAATCACAAGCCTAATTTGGTCTCCTGTAAGTCAATAATGAATTCTTGGATTTCTGTCAACTGAAGCAAAGTTAAGCCAATGCTAAACAGTTTTGAAAAACTCACCCCAAAATCTTATCCAGTCATTCAATTCCCAATAAGGATCTGCCTTTATAAATTCATGAGCAATGCAGATATGCAGTTCCAACGTGCAATTGCTCTCTCTGCACAAACAGGATAGAGTGGTTTACATGGAGTTAGCAGAATGGACAACATCCCTGACCCTTTTAGAAATAGACATTTGATTTCTTTGCATGGGGAATTCAAATGTGTGCTCAGCTCATATATGAGCCATTGCCCACATATTTTTGTAGAGGGGAAGAGAGCTAGAATAAAACAGTTTTTTTATTGGTAGGAGACTTTTATGCTTATGAAGACATCTTTCTTCTTCAGCTGTGCAACCTTAAAGACAAAAGAAGGCTCTAGTTCACAGACCAGCTTTGTGCTTTGTTTAAGATTATCTTGCAAGTTACTCAGTATTTTGCTTTAAATAATTATGCCAGCTGCAAACCATAAAGATTAAATATATGATCCTATCCTGAGCAGAAGGCTAATCTCCCACAAAGGGAGATGAGCCAAAAGCTACATCAACTGAAGTAGGGATTTCAATATTGCTCCTCAATTTTATTAGGAAGGTGTTCATATACAATCCTGGCAGACAGACAGACAGGCAGATGAGGAAGGATGATACATGCATGCTCTGTCATGGGAGTTTTGGATGAACTGGATGATTTAACTACTTTTTTTTTTCAAGTAACAGGAAAGGAAAACTTGATTGGGAGGATGTTGAAAATCAGACAAGCAACTTTTTACAGAATGGTTGATGACTTTTTCAAATTGCTTCAATAGAAATCATCACAGCTATTAATATTCAACAGCTAAGTGAGAGCTCTTTAGAAATAAACAGAGAAAACAGGAGACAATTGTGTATTTAAAGTAGAAATGTCTTATCTATCTGTAAGGTGTCCCTGGGGACCTGTACACTTCTCCTTTGTGACCAACATTCAATTTCACATCTGAGGTGACATTTTCACACCAGGGGATAACTGCATTTCTTGCTCAGTGTTTGAGCAGCCCCAGGCTGGGGGGCTGCTTGTGAGAAGAGCTCTGTGGGCTGGCTGTGTCTCAGTGACTCTCCAAACACGCAGGAGGAGAGCTCTGGTTTTAGGCCATCAACCTGTTTTTCAACATACACCGGAAGTCTGCTGCCATTCAACTGGAGGACTTTTCTCAGTCTTCTTCCTCTTCCACCGCTGTACCATGCATGCTTTGTAAACATTTTCAGTCATCACAGCTATAAAATGTGAAGCTTTATAGTAACAAAATTTGTCTCCTTAAGTGCTTGTCTGTAATTCAGCTTAATGATGCTGCACTTTCTTCTGGTCTCTCATTGCCTAGAGGGTACTTTGTATTGATTAAGTCATTGTGTAGGTCTCAGTAACAACCAAACACATAAAATGCAGACTAGAAGAGGAAAAGCCTTCCTCAGGTGGAAAAACACATTTATCAGAGTAAGAAGCTTTTGATTTGGAGAATCATTTAGAAGAAATATAAAAATATTAGTGCATAAATAGAAACCTTCATGGAAAGGATAGGGAAATAACCACTCAGTTTGTTGTTCGCTGTCCTTTCCTAAACCAACTGACCAGTCCTGTCATAGAATATGAAATATTACTCCATATGCAATGTGTCAAGTCCCAGTAAGTATGCATAATATATGCAACACTTATCTAAATTCCAAAATAATGTGTTTGTCCCAGTTGCAGTGAGTAACAAATATTAACTCAGTTCAATTTATATATTTGCAAAGAATGTAAGTTATAGGTATTTAATAATCAAATGTTACATGATGAATGGCAAAAAGTAATCCAACTATTATATATTTAATCATCTCTCTGAGAAACAGGACCTATCATTTGTACTGCTATGACTGAAAGTAAAATATTCAAAGAGACCTTCAAATACTTTAAACCAATAAGAGTTAAGACATTTCTTCCATTCCAGCTCCCATATAAAGAAAACTCTGTCCATCCTGTAGAATTTTTTCCCAGAGAACAAATTTTCTAATGTTCTTAGGGCACTCATGTAAGGAAAAAGGTAATGAAAAAAATATGTAAGGAGCCCCAGCAAAACATGTGGACACCATCACCAAAGAGCCCTTCAGGTTCCCCCCACTTCCCTCACACCTGACCACCGGGCTCCCCACAGTGAGGGTGTGAACACAAGCATTCCCGATGGGATGCAAGATGCCAGGCAGGTAGCTGTCTTGCACAAACAGAGGGAAGCGATATAGAGAAAAAGCCTGGGGAAAAGTCATATGTTCCTGCATTTCATGTACAAGTTTATAGGCTGGTGCTCTCCACTACAAAGCAATGGCAATTTCAGCTTTCCCTTCTTTGGTGGTGATTTCTTGAAGCCAGCTGTGACTGACAAACAAAAATATTCCTTGGCTCACACTGGTGTCCTCTTCTAGTACGACTGTCATACTGTAACTTTCCAACTTTTGCAAATTATTATAAAATGTAAGCCAAGAGACGATATTGTGAGTTCCTTTCACCCACAAGAGAAGATCATGGCTGGCTTTTACTTGACAACATTAGCTTCTTGGTGTCTCTACTTTTTGCCCTTCGAAAGCAGAAATTGTGCTGGAGGACACTATGCACTATGTAGAAGTTCAGGAACTGTGGAAAAGTTTTGCTAAGAACTTCATCATGCATGATGGCACCATGTGGGTCTTAAACCTAAGGTGCGGGTCTCTTGATTGGAAGCCCAATATAGAGCAACTCCTGAAGTGAGTGCTGGCTCTCAAACAAGAAGTAAAGCCACCTTTTTTAATTCAGTCTCTCTGTAATTTGCCAGTGTTCGCTCACACTCACTAGTGAGTAGCCTCAAAGCAGTCATAACCAAGGGACTTTATAAGTCTTTCTCACTGGAAATAACATTTTGTGCTGATTTACAACTCTCACACTATTAACCACTCAATTGGCACAAACTGAAAAATTCTATTTAGAATTGCTTGTGGACAATGTGTAAGTTACTGATTTCTTATGCACTAATGAGATGGATGTGCTGTTTGTGCAGCACAGGGCCACAGACACGCAAAGCTGATTTTTATGGCCACGCCATTTCCTTACTGACATTCATGTGAAACACTCTTATCATATGGTAATATTCACGAAGGACCACAGAACAAGAAAAATAAGACCCACAATTTGAGTGATGTTGGAAATAACTCTATAGATGGTTTCCCCAGAACAGCAATCTAGCACTAATTTCCTCAGCCATACAAGAGGAAATATAGTCTTGATTTAAAGCCTGGAATTCTCTTTTTCAGAAGATGCATGAGCCTGGAAACATATTTGTGTTTCTAACTGTAAGCATGTCAATACTCCCATTAGAGAGATTTTGTGACTGGTTTTATGCTTGAACTTAAAATCACAGTAAGTGTTTAGAGGATCTCTGCCTAAGGCAGGTGTCAATATTGAAAGAAAAAAGCTGGTTAATACAGAACAACTCTTATGCCATTTTCTATCTTATCTTTTGCTGGAAATTGCAGGAAAATTCAAATTTATTTTTAGTAAATAATTCATTGCTTTTCTGATGTTTTATACTTTTTCTGTGAAATCACTAGAACTGGAAATTTCTCCCCATGCATTTTGTCTCTTTTTTCCAAGAGGCCTCATGAGGGGGAATAAATGCCATAAAACAAACAAACAACAAAACAAAACAAAAACCAACCAAACAAAACCAAAACACATCATTAGTAGCCACTGCATTTAAAAATTTAATTTCAGTAGCAGGCTTTGCCTCATTGTTATCCATTTACAGACATCTAAGTCATACTTAGATATATCTACAGCAAACATTCTAAATGAATCAATTAAATAGATTCCTGAAATAAAAGCTGCCTTTGTAAGAGTTCCAGAATTTTTGAATGCATTGCTTCTATTCAAGCTACTAGCAATAAACATAATATTTATATAAAAATATTACATAGAACATTAATCCTACAGCACTATTAAAAGTGCTTGAAATAATTTATGGCAGATAAACAGTACTTCAGGCATTTTCTTTGGCAATCTTTAATAAACCATGAACTCTAGGATCACTACAAGTCCTCACAGCTGATGTACAATACTACATAGTGTAGTAGCTCATCCATAACAGAATAAGGTGGTTTTGCCATTCTACGTCTCTTGGGCTGAACATTTTACCACAGATGAGAGAGGAACAGTTTAAATAAACAACTTTCAACTTAGAGCTGTTCAGCTGTACAGCCCAGGGCTTGTGGGTATGAATCATTGATAGTGACCCACAGGGGTGCTATCTGGTGTAGGTTAGTGTGGAATCAACAACCAGCAGCTTGCCTGTGACCATACATTCAACGAGTTTTCCAGATTTTTAGAAGACAACTTCATAATTTCAGGCCAAGAATCATAACCAAGATTACCACTTCACTCCAAAGGAGGTAGCATGGGTATGTATATTCAAGAAAGAATCCAAAATAACCTCATGTAATGTAGGTAGATAACTGAGATACTAAACACACAGTTTCTCTGGTGACATTTGCTGTTCATACTTAAACTTTGGATATTGTGCAGTACACGAAATGCCAGTTTCTTCGCAGTGTCTGACTCCTACCCTGTGCAGGATTCACAGACTAGGTAATTCCTTTTTGCCAGGTGCACAGTGTGGTAGTGCTGGCTGCTGCAAACAGCATGTGACACTAAAAATATACTGGTCTCAGAGAGGAGCTGCAGGATGTTGACTAAAATGCAGAGCAAAAAGTATCTACATGTCATTGGAAGATTTTTTTTTTTCATTCAAATCTTTCAGAAGAGATAATCACAGTGTGGCAGGTGTAAAGGGGGGTAATAACTTAAGTAACTTTAAAGTTTGAACAACTCCAGGAAGAGAAACAACAATTCTGTTGTAAACAACTGTCAAGAGAAGCTGCAGATCTGCATCTTTATCATGCAATACATGACCTACCTGTGTTCTAGTCCTAAGCAATCAAGCTTTCATTGCAAACAACCATTTCTCTGACCTCCACATAAAATAAGTCCAGACTCTAGAAAAAAATTATAAAAGAACACTGAGACTAACATGATCAAATGTCCCAGAGTGACTACATTAGAAGGTATCGTCTATCTACATTACAAACCCTTCCTTTCTATCATGAATAAAATGCAGCCAGAGTCTGTCCTTATGTGCACAGGCATGGATGAAAACTGACAGTCAGACTACTCACAGAAATTAGTCTCTTCAGTCCTTGCAAAAAGATTTTGACTGCTTACTCACACTAGTCATGCTGAATGATTTCAGCTTGCCTTTGAGTGAAGGGAAAGCTGTTAGGAAAAAAAAAAAAGCCTAAAGCAGAAAGCTGATGGCACAGGACTGGGAGATGCCATCCCTCCATCACCTGGGAGCAACGCTAAACTTTTACAAAGGCCCATTCAGTAATTTTAGTGAGATCCACTAATTTTCACAGAGATGTGCTCAGGGAAGTGTGCCTGCCCCGTTGCAGACATCCCAAGTCCATTTCAGGATGCTGTTTCCCTGCTGGGCACCATGACAGCTTGCTGTCACGGCTCCTCAATGGAGTGGGAAGGGCTGCTCTCCTGCCCAAGAGCTTTGTGGGCTCTGAGCAAGATTTGTTCCTAGGGCAGGTGTAGAGAATGCTGTTAGAGGATGCCTCCCTTAGAGGCTAAAACTGCTCAGAAATTGGAGTTTTTCTTAAGAATAACATGTGTCCTGGCACTTAACTTTGTAATCTATTGTCTTTTATAAATTTTCTTGTCTTGATAGAGTTGGATGAGTATGGATAACAGGCTAGGTTTACGGTGGATATTCACAAGGAATCCTGCTGAAAAGACTCAGAGGCTGTAAGGCTGGCAAACAATGTTCCAGCATCTATAGGGAGAGGTAGCTTCTGCTTATCTCAAATTTCTTTGAGTCTTTCTAATTTGTGAAACAGATGACAGCACCAAAAATTTACTCTTTCATAAGTAAGAAGTGCCCTAGTTTTACTTTAACGCATCTGTCTCCAGAATTTCTGGGGTGCATAAGCCCAAGAAAAAATTGCATTTGGTTCTCTCTTACAGAATTACCTAGGTAACTCTTCTCTTTCTTGGTACATACTGTGCTTGCATCTGGTAAGCATTTCTAGATGCCAGTGTAATAGAGAGCAGATATGTGGGAAGATGAGCGTGGCTGCTGAAGATACAGATGTGATCTTAAAAACCATGCAGAAGATGTCACAACTCTAATCATCCTCTGATCCAAAGGGAATCCAACCCATGTGTGAAAAATCAGTATCTACTTCAATGATCTTAACCACATGGCTGCAGGAGAGTTAGGAGCTGAACCTATGAATCTTGACATGCCTTCTGTGATAGAACTAGGTCATCTTTTTGCCTACTCGGAACACCAACGCAGGTTCTTCACACAACGTGTAGTACAAGATACCTAAATTTCACAAGATTCTGGTATAAGAACCATCCATCAGGGGCTGTAAAAAATGCATTGGTGATGCTTGTGGCTCAGAAAGTTCCTGATCTGCTTGTTTCTGGAGGCTGGAGGAGTACATCACTGAAGCGTGCCTGCCCTGCTCGCTCTCAGTAAGGTTATTGACCACTGTCAGAAATAGAAAATGGGATGGAGAGACTTTTGATCTGGTGTCCTTACTACAAACAGAAGTTGGTCTAAGCGTGATTTTTAGAGGTGCCAGCAATCCAGACTCTGAAGTCAATGGTAATTGTGGAAGTTCAAATCTTAAAAAAAAAAACCCAAAACCAAAACAAAACAAAACCCCAAAAAACATAAACAAACAAACAAAACAAAAAAATCCAAAACAAAACAAAAAAACAGACTGACTATTTTATTTATGGAGACTAACAACCAGTTTTGAAATTAACAACCAGTCTGAATATCACCATTGCAAATGGCTCAGCATTCTCCTGTCATAATTCTCCTTTCCAGGAAAACCTTAGGAACTTGATGTGGTTTGTGTTCATAGGAAAGCTAGGAAAGCTAAGCAGCGCTGCCAGCTCTTGTGATTTTTATCATAAACCTGACAATATTTCATGTTTTCTTTAAGGTCTAAACTCCTGGATTTATGATAAGAATCTCACATTACACATTTGAAAAGGTAAACTTCTGGTTCTCATGGCTGCAGATAAATCTTGAAAATCTGAATTTCAGAATCCGCAATCAGAAGACAACCACCTCTACAATCTTTACGTTTAAAAAAATCCCAACAAACTGTAACCAATCTCATACGTTTTGGGAACCTGACTGAGAATTTGAATGTTTCGATTTAGTGTTAATGCTTAACTTCAGCTTTGCAAAACAGTCTTCATGTTAATGTCTAAGTCTTCATATTTTCCATATGAAATTGGTAGGCTTACTTGTTTTTTAGGGGCTGCAGTTTTATGACTGGTCAATATGAGTTTGTGAATACCATAAACACAAGTCCTTTCTAACTGTCATGAATAATTCCTTTTTCTCATTCTATTTCTGGATCAAGACCCACTTGTTGGATTTCCACATCTAAAGAGAAGGATGCAAATATTTATATTTAGAGTACATTTATACTCAAAGCACACTGAAATTGATGGACCTTTTTCAGCATTACTGGACTTTGGTATCAGCACTGTGCTGAGAGCTCTTATATTGGGTTCAGAACAACGTGCATCTTCAGCTTCTCTGACTCCCACCCAAGAGCTAATGCTTAGTTTCTTCCAGCTTTAAATGTAAACTATAGTCAATTCTTGCTGCTGGCAGAAATGAGAAAAACAGACATAGAAGGGAGAGTACTAAGATTTAAACCTTGCTGGGTAATGGCCATCTCAGATCTTACTGCCACTGCCCTGACTTTTGCTTTCAGGTCTCACTACATAGTTCCCTTCTCAGCCACAATATCCTTGCCATGCAACCACCTTCCTGACAGGTCTCTGGCCTGACCAGGAGGGCAGGCAGAGATGGGCATTTAATACATGTTACAAACCCCTGTCCCACACCAGGCTTGCACGATCTGTGTTGGATTCACTCATAGTCCTCCCTCAGTCTGCCTGCCTTAGCAGGTGTAAAGAAACAAGTACTATAGTATCTACCTGATACTCCACAACATGAGTTCGAAGTGCAATTGTTAGAGCTGTTTGTTGCATCCCTCTGTGATGCTCTGCAAAGGGTTTCTCCTGCCTCCCCATCTGCAGACCTTCTGCAGAAGCTTACTTTCCCAAGAGCCCCCCAGGTATGCCTTGCTTTCCAGAGGCTTTCTGTGACATTTGATATTCATATTGCGGGGAGAGAAGAAGAAGTTTCTGTTCTGCTCCCTACTCTCTTGAGATAGGAAATAAGTATAACCAAGCACTTTTTCTCTGACATTTGCTTAAGGCTAAAGCAGAAGGGATGACATGAACGCAGTCCTCTGGGGATAAGAGTGGAGAGTGGAGCCTGGTGAACCTCCGGTACCTCATTTACTTGAAGAATTGTCTCTGGTAAAGACTCTGCATGTTGCTACCTCTATCTGCTAAAAGCAGATGACTTGGCAAGGACATCTCACAACATGAGTTGGTCGTAAAGAGAGTTCAACCAGCTAATCCATACACTTTGCAAATAACAGAAAGACAGCTTCCAAAGGACAATGAAAATAAGCCTGAGGGTTACTTTTTGTTTCACAGCTTGCACTGTGACTAGGCAGAGTTACCCATGCTGGGTACTTCTCTTGGAAGCTTAGTAACAAGAGGAGGCCCCTGATCATCAGAAGCTGCCAGCCCCCTCCAGCTCCAAACCAAGACAAGCCTCCCTGGGAGCCAGCCAGGCAGAGCTGGGACCTTGCTGCCTGTGGGAGCACCTCCATGGCCACCACTCTAGAGCCTGGATATTCTTAACCTTGAATACAGATTCATTAAATAAACATCACGCAAAGTTATTCTCTCATCAACATGCAATTTTCTTCTACCTTCCACCTCCATACAGGAAGATTTCAATAGATATTTAAGACATTTTGTGTCAGATTAGAAAAGGAAAAAAAATAATGGAATAATATTGAAACTCAGTTGTTGCATGACTGGATTATAGAATATTTACCTTTTGAAACTGCTTACTGGTACATAAAGAGTGGATTTAATCTGAAATATAGCCCTGTGTTATCCCCAGCAGAAACTTAATGTCTCATTTAGTATTTGCTTTTTTTTTCACAGAGCAAATGAATACTCTGTACTAAACTGTCTTGTTTTAGGGAAACTGTAAGGCAAGAAAGTGTAGTCCACACAAATATTTTTGGTGCTTTGTC